>NC_041382.1:47796256-47867546 GCF_002162155.2 Triticum dicoccoides
TGTAATCTGCACCATAGCTAGATACATTTGTAGCAGCCAAGGGAGCAACCAAGATCATCCTAGATTGTAGAAAGGAAATACATAATACAATCATCATGCTCCAAAGGACAGACATAAATAAAACAATATGAGAAATTACTTGTAAATCTAGTAGAGCAATCAATCTGATCAATCAAACGGTTCAAAGAAAATGTCTAGATATGTAGGCAAGAAATGTACAAAACTGGCTGCTAGTGAAGTGGAAAACAAACGATACTTTGCTGATTCATTGCATCCACAACGAGAAAATGAATGAAGAACTTGCAAGCGTGAAACTCACGACTAAAACTCTCTCGTCACGTAAGAAGAGCAAATCTGTGCACAACAGCAACGGAAAGAAAGGAGCAGCTAGCTCACCTTTCCTTGACGCTGTCACGCTGGAGCATGTCTCCATGATCTTGAGCTTGGCCCCACGTAGCTACCGGTGACCTACTGGAGGTACACTGATTTCATGTTCCTGATCAGCAGCTGCACATGCATCACAACACAGGGAAAAGTAGTCAAACACAGATGAGTCCAAGAGACGAGTGATAAAAAAGTTGCAAATTATCGCTATGGTATTACCGATTTGACAGAGAAGTGGTCCTCCTGGAACAGGAACTTGTCCTGTGATTGGAGGAAGGTCGGAGCAGTGGACATCAACCCATCCACTTGGTTATGTTCATATAAGAATGTGACTACAAAAAGAAGGAAATTAGCTCATGTGCCAAATACTGTGCAAAACATCAAAATGGTCTGCTAATAATATGCAGAACAACATACACTCGGTAATTTCCTGTAACATAGCTCAC
Source organism: Triticum dicoccoides (assembly GCF_002162155.2). Lineage (NCBI taxonomy): Eukaryota > Viridiplantae > Streptophyta > Magnoliopsida > Poales > Poaceae > Triticum > Triticum dicoccoides. Next base: position 47,797,087 of record NC_041382.1, read on the forward strand.
ATGGGCTAGATTGCATAAGAGAGCATGTATTGATTAAAGAAGTGTTAACTACACACAAAGAGCAGAACAATGCGTGCTAGCTAAAACATGCTATGAATCCAATAAAACATGCTATATCTAATTAAGAACATTTTTTATAATATCCTTAGTTGGATTTGTTCTGCAAGAAACATCAAGAAATGCTTCCATCACTATGGAATACATCTTGTTAAGAACATCTGATGGCAAGTGACGATTCAGAAAATGACATGGCGAGTAATTTACTTGACAGGTATGTTTACCAATAATGCTAAAATAGAGAGAACGCTTTGATAAAACCAGAACATGATCCTTATGTAGCCAGAAAGAATCCTTTACAGGTCTAATTGAGGCCAAATCCAAAATCTCAATAGCCAAGTCACCCAAATCTCTAAGTACAGTCATGGCTCGATGATAACGTGTTGAACAAGGGGAAGAAGAGAGACTCGGGAGGACTCACCTTTAATGTTTGTAGTTGTTGCCATTGCACAGTGATGGTGGAGAGCTAGGCGAAGACGACAAGACCGAACCCAACCTATACGCAGCGGACGAACGCGCAGGAGGCAATACATCCCAATCAACTGCTCATTTACCAAGTGGATAGGTCTCAGTCAACTAAACCAAATCTCAATCAAGTAGCATAACATGTAGAAAGAAAAAACTGAGGAATTTTTTGCACTGATCTTGATATAAGATCTCATGCATATAGTATCAACTGAGACATAACTAAGTCTTAGTGACTAATTCAGTAAACCCTAGTGACACGTCGCACCTGCGTCATTTGGCCATTGTTTGTAGACTGTATGCTGTTTGTCGAGTGTATGCTTTTCTACATCACACGACAAATGTCTTCAAGTACACAATACGAAGAACTTGCCAAACTAACCTTTAACGGCAGGAGTCCAGCCGAGTCACGTTTGTATTGCACTTTGTTTTTGTCCACGGTCTGCTGAATTGTTTTTGTCCACGGCAAAGTCCCGAAAGTCTGCTAGTCTTCTCTGCAAGAAACCTTTGTCAGACCCGACGAGATAACGACAAGAAACGCAGTACTCCCTCCTTTCTGGTTTATAGGGTTTATTTTAAAATTTTAGTTTTTCCATTTTATAAGTCTCAATTTGGTTGTTCCCCATCACATGTTTAGATTTTAAGGTGCAATAAATTATTGCATGCAAGTATTAAGAGAAAATTGACCAATGCATGTACTTTATGCATGCATGCATTGCAATTAATTCATTGGTAAACAAATTTTTGAGAAAAACAAGCACATTAATTGAATGGTTTTGCAAACTACAAAAATTGTTCCACCACTCACCATCTACTTTGGTTGATGGGATTTTTAAATTGAGCCCTATAAACCGAAAAGGAGGTAATAGTATGTAAGAATCCGAATACTGATTCGTTTACAACGGACTCTTAATAAATCGGTACATAACCGTTGGTATAGTAACCTCATCGCAGGCCACGCTTCTGCGCAAGTCCATGCTATGATGGGAAAGAAACCAAGGCCGTCGACATGCGACGGCGGCCACGGCGTAGACCTGATCAGCGACCTCGCCGATGACCTGCTCCTCCGCATCATCGGCCTCCTGCCCGACGCACTAGACCTGGCTTGATTGGCCGCACTATCAAGGCGGTGGCGCGACCTCTCGACGCGCTCCCCGAGTCTACACCTCCACCCCGTGTACCGCACCGACAAGGACGAGGACGACCAGACCCTGAAGCGGTTCAACCCCTCCGCGCACCGATTCAACGACTTCATCGACGCCGTTCTCCAGCGGCGCGTCTGCAGCGTCGACACACCGCACATGGACGTCCTTCGCTGGCCCGGCGGAGCGCGCGCGAACCTCTAGCTCCGCCGGGCGATGGAGCTGGTGGTGAAATCCCTGCACCTTTCCATGTCGCTGCTGCCGTTGAGCGACCACCAGACCCCCAAGGCCTGCAACATGCGGCTGCCTCGCTGCACGAGGGCGGCGGGGATGCTGCTGGACCTAGACTACGCCATCCTCAGGCTCCCGGCCGTGGTAGAGTTCAACGCGCTGACTGACCTGTCCCTCCGTGTCATATCTCTCTCGCGAGGAGATGGCCGCCGCCTCGGCCGCCTCCTGTCGTCGACGTGCTGCCCGAGGCTGCAGAAGCTAGAACTCTACTACGTGTGCGGGCTGCGGGAGCTGCAGCTCGACGCGGGCTGCGGCCTGGCATGGTAACCATTAGCCTGGATATTGACGTGCTAAGTTCCATGTGGACAACGACCCAGAAAAGTAATATGTGGTGTCATGAAGACATCGAATGGCAGAAAAATAAACCACAACCACGTTGTTGCTGCAAATAAGGCCCGGGGAACATCACTCCAAACCCCAAGGGCAAGCCTTCCATCATCAAAACTGCATGGTATCACACTTGACTAGCAGGCTTCCCAACTTGGGAGCTAGAGGGGTGAAAGTTCACGCATTTATACACTCAAGAGGGCTACTCCGATATCGACAACCTCTACTAGAACAAGGTCACCATGTTTTCCTTCCACCCAACACTGTCGGGGCAGCCAGTGGAGATGAGGGAAGCCTATTAAGGCCCCTCACAATGCTCCACCTTGTACAGGTGCTAAGGTTGTCAACTAAGCAAAAAATATGATGTGGCATGCTAGTTAAGAAGAGAGAGAGAGAGAGTAGTATGGTGACCCAAGAAGAAACGGTGCTAAGCACGTGTACCTAGGTGGAAGCACAATTCTGGGTCTACAACGAATTAAATGCACGAAGCTTAGCACCTTTGCATTGTGAACTTGAGCTGCTAAGGCATTTAATATGCTTAGCACCTCATCTAAGCACCTTTGCATTAGGGGAGGTCTAACACTAGGCATCCCCTCCCTCCTCTTGCTAAACTTCTCCTAGCGCCTAGGGTTGAAGGGTTGGGCTGTGCAAGCAAATGACTCCGTGATTGCCCTTAATAAGCATATAATTTTATTAAAGTCGAGGCCTTTTAAGGTTGATCAAGTTTATGAAAAAATAGAAACTTTACGGTACCAAATATATTCCATGTGAAAATATATTTCATGATAACACTATTCATACTGATTTGATATTCTAAATATAGATAATATTTCCTACAAATTTGGACACAATTTATAAATTGACTTTTAAAGAAACTTATATCAGTTGGATTGCGATCAAAAAGCTATGGTTGCGAATATTGAGATTTTAAGATTAGCATAAAAGAATGTTATACCTAGAAAATGTATCCTCGGCCTACCGCTCTGTGCACTTGCACAAAGGAACTAAAAATAGGATATATTGGATAAATATTTGAGATTTAGAAAGGAGAAAAAAACTTTTTTAGAAGCACCTGTAACTTTCATACTCGCAACCATTACAGGTACACTGCTTTGGATCCACTATCCAAGAAATTATGAAGTAAGTCCTACAATTAAGAACAATGAAATTTTTTCAAGTCGTTTCTCCATTATATCAATCTTTGCAAGATTGAAAACTGCCATGACTTCTTCAATACTACCACTCGTTCACCTACACGAACTTGATTACCGATGAAGGTTTCTGAAAGCCTCGAGCCACCTGTTCGAAAAGATGGGAAGCCATGAACGATGAACGTACATGGGTGGAAATGATACCCTAGAAGTGCAGACCGGCAAACCACAAAATCTTCACCATAATGTCAAGAAAAGATTCCAACTCACAAAGAATCAAACCAACAAAATCAACATCACACATAAATTCACCATATCCAAATAATTGGATTCACAAGGACACATACTCTAGTTCCAAATCACCACTACAAAAAACCGAAGTAATTTTATTCGTAGAACACTACGACTACCACTAGATGTTGATGAGGACTACAAATTTCTTGAAGATTTAAGGCCCCCCGCCTCTTAGCACCAAGATGGAAGTCAGAGGCGAGAAGATGAGAGTATTTTTCCTCCGACAGCAACTAGGGCTCCATTCCTGTGCTAACTCGATCCAATCTAGATGGAAACATATGCAACATTCTATGCACCTTATGTGTTGGAACAATATGCTAAAAAAAACCATAGAACTAGCCTCATTATGGGAGGTGTGTTCTAAAACAAACTATATAGCATGAGTTTGTGTGCAAATCTAGGTATCGCTCATTGTGAGCAATACCATAACGAGTGCCCACAGTGTGCTACTTGTGTGTCACCCCATTAGTGGGTGCGGACAGGAGCAGTTTTGGTTTTGGTTTTGGAACCTTTCATCTGATTTTAACAAGATTCCATCAGGATTTATTATTTTTTTTTCATGTGTTTCTTTTGATTTTTCTCCTTTTCCTTGTATTTCCATTTTATTTTTTTACTTTAGTTTTTCCTTTTTCCATTTTTAATTCATGAACAATTTTTAAATTCATTAACATTTTTTTGAAATTCATATTTTCATTAAGAACATTTTTTATATTTGTTACTCCTTGAACTAAAACTAAGACACTTGTTATGGACTAGAGGGAATAACATGTTTTTAGATATGTGAGTATTTTCAAAATTCCTCCCTCCTAGGCCCAAAGTCGACCTGGTTTTCACCCCTCCTAGGCCTGAAGAGCCCGTGCAAGTAGGGTTTAGTGCCTAACCGACGGTTATAGTTCTCTAGGCCAAATGTGAGGTGCATGGCGATAGTGTGGCTTGCACCCACGCAACAAGGGCAGAAGGTGATTGGTTCGACGCGTTGTTGGGTCAAGTTCATTCAAACCTGATTAGTAGGGATTGTTCATACACGGATCAATATTTCATCTTGTCTCGAAACAAGCGTTTGCTCTACTTTATAAATAAAGCAACAACCACATCCAGTGGCATAGCCAACCCAACGCCATGTCCAGGGCCAGCTTTAGTGCTATAGGGCTAAACAATACTGAATAGTGATATTATATGTATCGTGAACGAAGACTGTTGTTGCCACGCCCCGGGCCAAGGCCCCTGTTGCCCGGGACCTGGCTACGCCACTGACCACGTCCATACAATAATTCCGAGTGCATAACAGAAAGAATAGAGTTTGTTGGGGCATCAGCACAAACACGCCCAAAAACATAAAAGAAAGAGGGGAAAAGACCACCAAGTGGCCGGAAACTCAGGCAGCCTCTGGAAATGCAAGTCGGTGTTTGGTAGTACTCATCGCGTCCATCATGTGGCCAAGACGGTCATGATCCCTCTGCCTAGATAACGGGCGCCAGTTATGAAAAAATGTGACAAATTTGAAGATAGAGTCAGAGGTCTGCCTAACAAAGACTCGGTGAATAACCATCTTGTTGTGCGTCGTCCATAATGTCCAAGCTAACACCGCCAACATAAGTCAGAAGAGACATATCCTCCTCCTGGTCTGATTGGCCTGGGTTTGAAGGAACCTGGCCAGGTCCAATGCCTCCGAGTGGGGCCCCAGAGCCTCACGTACAAAGCACCAAAGAAACTGCATGTCAGGCACAAGAAGAAGATGTGTGTCCACGTCTCTAGGACCAAATAGAGGGGGCACAACCCATCTCCGGGGGTTATTCCGCTTGACCACCTCCATCATAGATGGGAGGCGATCCTGCAGTAGTTGCCAAACAAAGATTTTGATTTTTAGTGCCAAGGACAGTTTATACAACGGAAAGGTCTAAAAAAGAGGTGGTCGTCAACCCAAGGCATAATACGTCGAGCCAATAGAAAACACCCTAAGGGGGTCAATCGCCAAGACACGACATCTAGATATTCTGGGAGCATCAACATGAGGGTTGTCCGCAAGTTGGCCACTCTCGGTTTACGCAGGCCCAAATGTTTGCGAAGACAAGGCATTCCAATGTCCATTGTGGGCAGCCATGGAAAGCAACACCATCGTATCCGAGGTGATAGCAAACAAGTTCGGGAACTTTGAAGACAACAAAGACCTATCCACCCACGGATCAAGCCGGAAGAATAGAAGATGGGTCCCCTCTCCATTGCCAATGGAGATAGAGATCTGAAGACAGAACTCATTCTTGATTCGTTGAGTGGACCTCCAGAACTATGAGCCCTCCTTATGCTCACAAGGAAGGAGGGGCTGGCCATGCAGATACTTTGCTTGAATCAGCTGCAACCATAATCCCTCCTCTCTATCGAGGATCCGTAAGACCCACTAGTTGTCCTAGCTCCTTGGGCATGCAGACGTCAACCCCCACTTGACCATATGGTATTCATGTCGGTCATTTGTCGCCTGCTAAAAGAAGCAAGAAAGGTCTTTATCGAAGGAGCTATCTACCCGTTCTGGCAAGATATACAATCCCATCATATATATGAGAGACTAGACACACAAGAATCAATATGAACAATCTTACTCCCTCTGGATGTAAAAGGACCGCACCATCATGGCTTCGTCCTAGATGCAACCCGACTGATAAGCGGGTCGAACTCACTCAAGGGTACGCTCGAATCAGACAATGACATCCCTAAGTACGAAATGGGGAACGGGGACAACATGCGATCCAAGTTGCCTGGGATCCACTGTTGATTGTCATCCGATTAGCCTAAAACCACAACTTCACTCTTACCGAAGTTGATCTTAAGACTAGACAAGGCCTCGAAACACAGAAGAATGAACTTGATATTGGTGATGTCAAGTTCCGACCACTCGGCCATAATCATGGTATCATCCGCACTGCAGGTGTGTCACACCATCTCCACAAATAAGATGCACAACCACCCCAGAGAGGTGCTTGGCCATCCTTGCCTTATCCAAGATGGCTGCAAGGGCATCGACTACGAGGTTAAAGATGAGGGGGAAATAGTATCCCTTGCCTCAACCCATGTGAATACCCAAAAAAAGGGGCCTACCTTCCCATTAATGTTAATATATAATCGTAATGCTGCTGCTCCGGATCAACTTCATGATCCACGAGCACCAGCCTTCCTCAAACCCCCTTCGCTCAAAAACTAAAAGAAGGAAGGGCCCGTTAATGTGATCGTATGCCTTTTGAAAGTCTAACTTAACACGCCTTTACTTAACCTCATGACCTAATCTCATGAAGAACCAGAATCCCACCATGAATATGACGACCTTTTAGAAAAGTGAATTGATAGGGGCGAGAAACGCGTTCCACCACCGGGGCAAACCACGACGCCACACACACCTTAGAAAGTATCCGCTGGATCACATTAATCACCGTGATCGGTCTAAAGTGTCGAATATCCGTTGCCTCAACCAAGGATCAGGGTAATGACACCAAAGTTCAGATGTGACATGTTAAGAGTCTCATTGTAGAAACATTGGCACGACTACCGGCTGAAGTTGCCGGCAGACCTTCTCAAAGCCATTAGGGAACTGCGTTTGGCAGATGCCCTCGACATCGAGGTGCTAGTTTTTGCTGATTGTGCGGTGTGTGGATCATGCATGTGTGCACATGCTGATGCCTGGCATTACGGCCACTTCTTCCGTGCGCCAAACAACTAAAACGATGGCTTTGGGCAAATATTTGCATCTGGTGTGGGTCGTGTATAGAAGTCAATGCTAATTCCATGGAAGTTCAATGAAGGCTTCGGTGCTGAGAAGGAGCGGGGTGGAGAGGATGGCGCCGAGCTCCTACGTCATTGCTCCTCGTTGCGCGTTTCGGTAGAGCTCTGTGCAGCTAACATGTCGTGTCTTTGGACAGGGATCTAGATTTCACGATGATCGCACTCGCATCTTGACGACAGTCAAGAGTATAACAACGGGAACAACGGCTCAAGAAACAAAGAACGATCCATGTATGTGATGCGTACTAACAAAAATTACGTACAGCACCTCAATTTTAGTAATATTCAGACTTTCAAAGTACAAGCAGTAATAAAAGTTTAATAGGCAAGCTCGATCGGAAAAGCGGCCCAAAAAACCCTCAGGGCATCAGTGATCACTTCTCCCGTTCCGGTAGGTCGGCCACCAAGCTTTTAAGCCTGCGCATAACGATCTCTGCGAGCCCGCCGAAGACCGCGCCCTTGATCCCGGAGAGGGCGGCGGCGCGTGGCCCCCTGGCCATGGAGACGAGGGCGCTGGCGGCGCCAAAGGAGATCATGGCGTTGAAGCGGTGGTCCTTCTTGTTCACGCGCTCCAGGACGTTATCAATTGCTGCCTCGACGCCGAGCCAGACCCCCCAACGGCCGATTCGGGGCGCGTTCGTGAGGACCGCCTGGGCGCCGCCGGCTAGGCGGCGGCCTTTGGGGGAGTTGCGCAGGCCCTTGAGGAAGTAGAAGGCGGAGCCTCCGGTGGCGACAAAGGTGAAGCACTGGCCTGTCCCCTTGGCGACTTCTGGTAGCGGCGTCGGCGCCGTCGTCGTGCCCTGCTCCATCGGTTTCCGGCGGTGTGTGGAAGTGGCGTGGCGGTGGTGGCCTGCGGCTTGAGTTACAAGTTGGCGACGACGGGAGATCGGGTGACCTATTACTATAAGAGTCAATTACAGTGATGGTGCTAGAACTTGTCGGAGACGGTCACTTTAGTGCTATAAGTTATGGCATACATTGAAGTGGTGCAAAAACTTGGCTTTGACGTGCAAATACAATGTTTATCTCGCGTGTATGTGGAATCAATGCTGACTAGGCACATGGGGCCCATTGTCGGTCACTGGACTGGGAGTTTTTTCTCAGAAACACCCTCGAAATATATATTATATATAAGTTGACGTGGACCAGTGGGTCGCGCCTGTTGGGAGAGAGTGAAAAGTAAACAAAAAGAGTGGCCCCACAGTATCGAAAACATGATGAGCAACTTGCATGCAAGCCGGCTAGCCATCGAGCCAATCACACTATGATGCTTACTTCGGATAAGGACATTATAGCTACTCAAAGTGGATGCATGTGGAACTTAAATGGGCTACCTATACTGTGGATTATATTTAAATTATTAAATATTAATATTAATATCAACAGTTTAAGGTTTAAATTAACTATACAAACGTGTGAATGGTTAAAATGTTTGTATAACTATATTTTTAATTGTAATTCTAAAAAATATTATTTTTTATTTTAAATCGTACAATATTTTTGTAACTCACAAATATTGTTTTAAATATATATTTATTTTCTAAATAATACGTCATTTTTTTTAAAAATAATTTATTTCGTTTGTATGTAATATTTATGCACACAAATATTCAAACTTTTATTTTGGTACTGAGATTCTAATTTACATACTTTCTATAATATAAACGAAAAAATCGAACTGGTGTAAAATGGGCCGCAGTATCTGCAGCTCGTTTAAATTCCACATGCTTCGTGGTTAAATAGATACTAGTTATTCCCCTAAAAAAATATAAGTGGTGCTCAAAAATACATTTGTTATCCACTGTGGGCAAGCGAATGTGACTAGTGGAGTGGTCTAGCCAGCTTGGTAACGACGTCTAGTTCGCGGGTTTGAGACTTGTCGGCACATTTTTGTTTAATTTTCACTTACACCTGACATGTGTGACCCACTGGTGAAAAAATTGGCACCCCTCTCAGGCCGCCAACAGTCTTTTTGTAAAAAATATATTTCAAGGATGTTGCTGAAAAAATGTCTCACACCGCCTTCTTCGGTGCAGTGGCTGACAGCGGGCCCCATGCGCCTTGTCAGCGCCGGTTCCGTATGCAAAATGAGATAAGCATTGTATTTGCATATTAAAGCCAAGTTTTTGCATCACTTCGATGTATGCCACAACTTGTAGCACTAAAATGACCGTGTCCGACAAGTTCTAGCACCACCACCGTAATTGACTCTTACTATAACTCAAGTTGGCTTGAGTAACAAGTACTCCGTATATGCTGCAAAAACAAGTACTATATCTTAATAGATTAAAATATTCGTGAGTCAAAAAACTTGTTTATGAATTTATAATAATTATTTGTTTGAGAAAATTCATAAGTTCAAAAAATATTCACAGATTTTAAATGTACGGACAAGCACATTTAGCTCTCAAGACCGGGTAAAATGGTCGCGGTTGGGTGTTCACTTCCACACGGAAAACCGGTTTTACGCTCTCTTTGAAAACAACTACCTTTTACAAAGTAAATAAAATGTGTATTCTAAAAATTGTTCACGAATTTAAAATAAGGTTAACTTTTTTCAAAACAGTTCAAGAATTTAGAATTTCAAAAAAATCATGATAATAAGAAAAAATCATGAATTTTAAAAAATATTTCTTAAGTAATGTTCATGAATTTAAAATTGATCAAAAATATGAATAAATGTGCAAAATTTAAAAATTCATAAATATTTAATAGTTCAAATGATTTAAAAATGCTTCTGATTTTAAAAAATCAAGTTTAAAAAGTGTTAACAAATTTAAAAAAAATATTCATGAATAAAAAATAAAACCTTAACAAGACAAAAAGGAAAAATTGGCAAAAAAGATACACAAAATAATAAACAAGTAGGCAGAATCGCCGAGAATTTGCCTATACGCCAGGTGTGAGGCTCTTCGCCGAGAGCCAAACCACGGGCACTCGGCAAAGTAAGAGACGCCGAGAGTGCTCTCGACTCTCGGCAAAATGTGCATCTTGGCAAACACAAGATATTGCCGAGCGTAGACCTTAGCAAAGGCACTATTTGCCAAGAGCCTTGCATGGCCGCATGGCAATGTATTGCCACATGGCACATCCAGCGGCGGTTAACGACATGGCTACGGTTTGACTTCTTTACCAAGAGCAGCTCTAGGAATAGTAAGAGTTGCCTATTTAGTCCCACCTCACCTACCTGTTTAAAACGTCTGATAGGCCAACAATTGCATTAAACTTTGGTATTTATTATTAAGAATGTGTAACACCCACAATGCGGCTATATCTCCCACATGTCGGGGCACGACTTAAAGACATAGCTGCATGGTAGGCTTGTCGCAAGAGGGGTAATCTTCACACATCCCATGTACTGAATAAGAAAGGGATAAAGAGTTGGCTTACAATCGCCACTTCACACAAATACAAGTTAAACATACATTATCCAGAATACAAACAAGGTCTGACTATGGAACCAAAATAAAAGAAGAAAACCCCAAATGCTAGATCCCCGATCGTCCCAACTGGGCTCTACTACTGATCAAAAGGAAACAAAACAACACAACGAACAAGATCTTCATCGGGCTCTCACTTGAGCTCGGTTGCGTCATCTGCACTGGTATCACCGGCACCTGCAACTGTTTGAAAGTATCTGTGAGTCACGAGGACTCAGCAATCTCACACCCGCGAGATCAAGACTATTTAACCTTATGGGTAGTGCTACCTCTTGAGCACTTGCGTTGGTTTTCCCTTGAAGAGGAAAGGGTGGTGCAGCAAATTAGCGTAAGTATTTCCCTCAGTGTTTGAGAACCAAGGTATCAATCCAGTAGGAGGCTACGCGCGAGTCCCTCGCACCTACACAAAACAAATAAATCCTCGCAACCAACGCGATAAAGGGTTGTCAATCCCTACACGATCACTTACGAGAGTGAGATCTGATAGATATAATAAGATAATATTTTTGGTATTTTTATGATAAAGATGCAAAATAAAATAAAAGCAATGAAAAACAACTAAGTATTGGAAGATTAATATGATGGAAGATAGACCCGGGGGCCATAGGTTTCACTAGTGGCTTCTCTCAAGAGCATAGATATTTTACGGTGGGTGAACAAATTACTGTTGAGCAATTGACAGAATTGAGCATAGTTATGAGAATATCTAGGTATGATCATGTACATAGGCATCACATCCAAGACAAGTAGACCGACTCCTTCCTGCATCTACTACTATTACTCCACACATCGACCGCTATCCAGCATGCATCTAGAGTATTAAGTTCATAAGAACAGAGTAACGCCTTAAGAAAGATGACATGATGTAGAGGGATAAATTCATGCAATATGATAAAAACTCCATCTTGTTATCCTCGATGGCAACAATACAATACGTGCCTTGCTGCCCCTACTGTCACTGGGAACGGAGACCGCAAGATTGAACCCAAAGCTAAGCACTTCTCCCATTGCAAGAAAGATCAATCTAGTAGGCCAAACCAAACTAATAATTCGAAGAGACTTGCAAAGATAACCAATCATACATAAAAGAATTCAGAGAATATTCAAATATTGTTCATAGATAAACTTGATCATAAACCCACAATTCATCGGTCTCAACAAACACACCGCAAAAGAAGATTACATCGAATAGATCTCCACAAGAGAGGGGAAAAACTTTGTATTGAGATCCAAAAAGAGAGAAGAAGCCATCTAGCTAATAACTATGGACCCGTAGGTCTGAGGTAAACTACTCACGCTTCATCGGAGAGGCTATGGTGTTGATGTAGAAGCCCTCCGTGATCGATGCCCCCTCCGGCGGAGCTCCGAAACAAGCCCCAAGATGGGATCTCGTGGATACGGAAAGTTACGGCGGTGGAATTAGGGTTTTGGCTTCGTATCTGATCGTTTGGGGGTACGTAGGTATATATAGGAGGAAGAAGTACGTCGGTGGAGCAACAGGGGGCCCACGAGGGTGGAGGGCGCGCCTGGGGGGTGGCATGCCCCCCTACCTCGTGGCCTCCCTGTTGGTTGCTTGACATAGGGTCCAAGTCTCCTGGATCTTGTTAGGTGAGAAAATCACGTTCCCGAAGGTTTTATTCCGTTTGGACTCCGTTTGATATTCCTTTTTTTCGAAACCCTAAAATAGGCAAAAAAAACAGCAATTCTGGGTTGGGCCTCCGGTTAATAAGTTAGTACCAAAAATAATATAAAAGTGGATAATAAAGCCCAATAATGTCCAAAATAGTAGATAATATAGCATGGAGCAATCAAAAATTATAGATACGTTGGAGACGTATCAGGTAGGAAAGGGGTAAAGAAGTGGAGCTGCAACAAGCACTAAGCATATATGGTGGCTAGCATACGCAAATAAGAGCGAGAAGAGAAGCAACACAACGGTCGAGAAGCTAGAAGTGACCAAGAAGTGATCCTGAAACTACTTACGTTCAAGCATAACACAAGAACCGTGTTCACTTCCCGGACTCCGCCGGAAAGAGACCATCACGGCTACACACGCGGTTGATGCATTTTAATTAAGTTAAGTGTCAAGTTCTCTACAACCGGACATTAACAAATTCCCATTTGCCACATAACTGCGGGCACGGCTTTTGAAAGTTCAAAACGCTGCAGGGGTGTCCCAACTTAGCCCATCACAAGCTCTCACGGTCAACGAAGGATATTCCTTCTCCCAGGAAGACCTGATCAGACTCGGAATCCCGGTTACAAGACATTTGGACAATGGTAAAACAATACCATTAAAGCCACCCGATGTGCCGACAATCCCGATAAGAGTCGCACGTATCTTGTTCTCAGGGCAACACCGGATGAGACTAGCTACGAGTAAAACCAAACCTCAAGTTTCCCCGAGGTGGCCCTGCATGCAGCTTGATTCGGACCAACACTTAGAGAAGCACTGGCCCAGGGGGTTAAAATAAAGATGACCTTCGGGAGCGCGACTCCCAAGGGAAAAGTAGGTGGTGGTGAGGCAAATGGTAAAACCAAGGTTGGGCCTTGCTGCAGGAGTTTTATTCAAAGAGAACTGACAAGGGGTCCCCATAACACCCAACTGTGTAAGGAACGCAAAATCAAGGAACATAACACCGGTATGACGGAAACTAGGGCGGCAAGAGTGGAACAAATCACCAGGCATAAGGCCGAGCCTTCCACCCTTTACCAAGTATATAGATGCATTAATTAAATAAGATATATTGTGATATCCCAGCATAACCATGTTCCAACATGGAACAAACTTCATCTTCACCTGCAACTAGCAACGCTATAAGAGGGACTGAGCAAAGCGGTAACATAGCCAAACAACGGTTTGCTAGGAAAAGTGGGTAAGAGGCTTGACATGGCAATATGGGAGGCATGATAAAGCAAGTGGTAGGTATCGCGGCATAGCAATAGAGCGAGCAACTAGCAAAGCAAAGATAGAAGTGATTTTGAGGGTATGGTCTTCTTGCCTGAGATCCCGCAAGGAAGAAGAACGAGTCCATGAAGGAGACAAACGAACGTAGTCGAACGGATCCTCAAAAACGCAACGTTATCGGAACCAACCCGAAGAAGCACACCGGAAAGAAGCAAACAACATGGTAAACAACCATCACATAACCATGGCATGATGCACAACCAAGTATGATGCATGTCCGGTTTAATGAGGCATGGCATGGCAAAGTGCACAAACAATACTGCAAATTAAGTGGGGCTCAATATGCAACGAGTTGCATATTGAGGAAACACCACAACAATTATTTAGTTCTCTCCCGTTTATGTACTCAACAAAATTAAATGTTGGTTAGCATGGCAAGGGGTGAAGCAAAAGAAAACTACCTATCTAGGCAAGTTTAAAAGAGGCCGGAACAACAAACAACAAGTCCGGAAAAATCCTCATATGCAAATTATGGATTTGGTACTATTCTGCCCTAAACCATATTTTAGAGTTGTTAAACATGCAAGATGAGTGCACCATGTTAAACTAGGCATTTTTCCACCCCATTTACATATAAAGTTTATTTAAATCCGAGCTACGGTTAATTAGTTATGAATTAAATCATTTTAGCATGTTATTTAAGCAAATTAAAGCAAACATCAGTTTAAACATTTTTATCATGGATGAAAGTGTGATATTATGAAACTAGATGAAATACTAGTCAAGTTACATATATGACATGTTTTATTTGGATGCATGGGTCAAAAGTTATTAGCAGTTTAGAATAGAGGGTAGTACTGTAATTATGCAATTTTATGGATAAATGATAAAATCGCAGGCAGGAAAAAATGCATGGTGGGCTGAAAATGAGTTGAACTGGGCTGGGTAGAAGCGGCTCACATTGGGCCAAAACGGGCCGGATTCGGTGCTGGACCAGGGTGGCGCTGCGGAGTTGGGCTGTTCAGGGCAGGCCGGTTGCTGGGCCGACCCTTGCGCTGGAGCTGGGCCTCGCAGGTAGATCGAAGCGGAGGCAGGGCGAGGTCAACACAAGGCAGGGACGCGGGCTTCAGGTCGGGGCGCTCGTCTCCCTCGAAAAGAAAACGCAGCAGCATGACCGGTCAACAGGCACGACGATGCACGGGGCTCCGGCGATGAGGCCTTGGCGGCGATGCAGGAAGGGAAGCGGCGGGACTCCGGTGCGGCAGGGAGATCGGTGGACGGGGTCGAGCCGGAGGAGCTCGGGGCCTCAAGTGTAGGCGCAAAGGTGGCCGAGGCGCCATCGCAGGGGAACGACAGCAGCGGCGGGGAACTTGGCATCATCAACAGGTTCAGGAGGCGTCGCCGGGGCTTGTGCCGTCGAGACCCGAAGGAGGAGGCGAGGCATTGACGGATCCGGGCGGTGAAGGTCGTTCCTGCCGGCGGACTTGACGGATCGAGGTCGGGGAAAGCCCTGGCGACCATGGTGGGACTTGGTGGCGGACTCTTGCGACTCCGGCAGCTCCGGGTGATGGACGGCGAGGAGTAAGAAGGGTGCGCTGGTAGAAGACAACATGATGAGGTCCGGCAGCCATTGTTTCATCGCGGCAGCAGGGCATCGGGGAGTGGCTGCAGCAGTATGGATCCGGCAGTGGGGAGGTCTAGGCGGAGAGCAGAGGCCACGCGACGAGCGGCACGGGAACGAAGACTGGGCGCGGGTCCAGAGACAAGGGCGGCTGCTCCGGTTGCTGGTGCGGTCCTGTGTGAGAGAGAGAGAAGTGAGGCGCCAGAGATATTACAGAGAGAGGGAGAGAGAGAGAGAGCAGCGGGGAAGAAGAGAGGCAACGAGGAGCTGCATAAGGCCGGCCTTGGAGCACTGGCCCGGGGCGACGAGATGAGGCCGGGCGCTCCTGCTCGGCCACAGGCGTGGAGAGAGACGAGGGGAGGCGCTGCCTCATGCGGTTGCTGGTGAGGAAAATCAAGGGAGAGGGTGGCGGTGGTTGGTTGGGCGGGAATGGGCCTTGAGGGGATCCCGAGAGGATTTGGTGTTGTGGCGGCGCAGAATAGGAAGGACAGGACAGCTCCCCTAAATTTTAGGGTTGCTCTCTTTATATATGTTGTTGGGATTAGGTTAGGGAGGTAATCGGTCCGTCCGACCGTAATCAGAGGGTCGAGAATAAATTGGTTAGGGAGTCCAATTAACAAAACGGAGATGGTTTAGGGATGTTTGGGGATGAACTGGAGCCAACGGTGACGATTGCCCGGGTCGGGTTCGGGGAAGTCTCGGACATGCACGCGAGGGGGTTTGTGCACTGAGCAAAGAGGGGTTTGCGGACCGTGCGATCGCGTCGGACGGCCCCGGACGCGAAGAGGGGTAGGCATGGGCCTAGGTGGACTGTGGAGAGCGGGTTGGTCTGAGAGAAGAGGGAAGAGTGATACGCCTCCAACGTATCTATAATTTTTGACTGCTCCATGCTATGTTATCTACTGTTTTGGGCAATATTGGGCTTTATTATCCACTTTTATATTATTTTTGGGACTAACCTATTAACCAGAGGCCCAACTCAGAATTGCTGTTTTTTTTTGCCTATTTCAGTGCTTCGAATAAAAGGAATATCAAACGGAGTCGAAACGGAACGAAATCAAGTGGAGAAGTTATTTTTGGAAGGAAAGCTACCGGATGGACTTGGACCCCACATTAGGAGCCAAGGGAGGTGCTCACGACGGTGGGGGCACCCCCCTTAGGGCGCGCCCCCTGCCTCGTGGGGCCCCTGAAGCTCCACCGACGTACTTCCTGCACCCATATATACTCACGTACCATAAAACTTCCAGAACAGACAATAGATCGGGAGTTCTGCCGCCAGAAGCCTCCGTAGCCACCGAAAGCCAATCTTGACCCATTCCGGCACCCTGCCGGAGGGGGCAATCCCTCTCCGGTGGCCATCTTCATCATCCCGGTGCTCTCCATGACGAGGAGGGAGTAGTTCTCCCTCGGGGCTGAGGGTATGTACCAGTAGCTATGTGTTTGATCTCTCTCTCTCTCTCTCTCTCTCTCTCTCTCTCTCTCGTGTTCTTGATTTGGCACGATCTTGATGTATCGCGAGCTTTGCTATTATAGTTGGATCTTATGTTTCTCCTCCCCCTCTACTCTCTTGTAATGAATTGAGTTTCCCCTTTGAGGTTATCTTATCGGATTGAGTCTTTAAAGATTTGAGAACACTTGATGTATGTCTTGCCGTGCGTATCTGTGGTGACAATGGGATATCACGTGATTCACTTGATGTATGTTTTGGTGATCAACTTGCGGGTTCCACCCATGAACCTATGCATAGGGGTTGGCACACGTTTTTGTCGTGATTCTCCGGTAGAAACTTTGGGGCACTCTTTGAGGTTCTATGTGTTGGTTGAATAGATGAATTTGAGATTGTGTGACGCATATCGCATAATCATACCCACGGATACTTGAGGTGACATTGGAGTATCTAGGTGACATTAGGGTTTTGGTTGATTTGTGTCTTAAGGTGTTATTCTAGTACGAACTCTAGGGCTGTTTGTGACACTTATAGGAATAGCCCAACGGATTGATTGGAAAGAATAACTTTGAGGTGGTTTCGTACCCTACCATAATCTCTTCGTTCGTTCTCCGCTATTAGTGACTTTGGAGTGACTCTTTGTTGCGTGTTGAGGGATAGTTATGTGATCCAATTATGTTATTATTGTCGAGGGAACTTTAACTAGCGAAAGTATGAACCCTAGGCCTTGTTTCAACGCATTGCAATACCGTTTACGCTCACTTTTATCATTAGTTACCTTGCTGTTTTTATAATTTCAGATTACAAAAACCTTTATCTTCCATCCATATACCACTTGTATCACCATCTCTTCGCCGAACTAGTGCACCTATACAATTTACCATTGTATTGGGTGTGTTGGGGACACAAGAGACTCTTTGTTATTTGGTTGCAGGGTTGCTTGAGAGAGACCATCTTCATCCTACGCCTCCTACGGATTGATAAACCTTAGGTCATCCACTTGAGGGAAATTTGCTACTGTCCTACAAACCTCTGCACTTGGAGGCCCAACAACGTCTACAAGAAGAAGGTTGTGTAGTAGACATCAAGCTCTTTTCTGGCGCCGTTGCCGGGGAGGTTAGCGCTTGAAGGTATATCTTTAGATCTTGCAATCGAGTCTTTTAGTTTCTTGTTTTATCACTAGTTTAGTTTATAAAAAGAAAACTATAAAAAATGGAATTGAGTTTATCTCATACGCTTCACCTTTTTAATATCTTTCGTGAGTATGATGGAAAGGATAATTGTGCTCATGTGCTAGAAGAAGAAATCTATAAAATGTTTGGCACTAAATATTTGTATGATGAGCATGATTGCAATGTTGTTAGTATGAATTCCTTGAATATCCATGATGCTATTGATATGCAAAGCCACAAGCTTGGGGAAGCTATGTTTGATGAAGATGATATTTTTTGTCCCCCAAGTTTTGATGAGCAAATTTATTATGATGAAAGCATGCCTCCTATTTATGATGATTATATTGATGAAAGTGGATTTGGAGAGGTCATGACTTTATTTTGTGATGAATCCACTATTCTGGAAGAGGTTCCAATTGATTATGAGAAAAAAGTTGCTATCTATGATGCTTATTGTGATGACTTGTGTGCTATAAAGAATAATGATATCCATGAAACTTGTCATCATGATTTTAGTTTTCAATTCGATTATGCCTCACATGATAATTATTTTGTTGAGTTTGCTCCCACTATTATTCATGAGAAGAATTTTGCTTGTGTGGAGAGTAATAAAATTTCTATGCTTATAGATCATGAAAAGAATGCTTTAGGTTCTGGTTATATTGTTGAATTCATTCATGATGCTACTGAAAATTATTATGAGGTAGGAATATATGCTTGTAGGAATTGCAATAGTATCAAGTTTCCTCTCTATGTGCTTAAAATCTTGAAGTTATGCTTGTTTTACCTTCCTATGCAAGTTGGTTCTTGTTCCCATAAGTTGTTTGCTAACAAAATCCCTATGCATAGGAAGTATGTTAGACTTAAATGTGATAGTCATATTCTTCATGATGCTCTCTTTATGTTTCAATTCTTATCTCTTATGTGAGCATCATGAAATCATCATGCCTAGCTAGGGGCGTTAAACGATAGCGCTTGTTGGGAGGCAACCCAATTTTATTTTAGTTCCTTGATTTTTGTTCCTGTTTAGTAATAAATAATTCATCTACCCTCTGTTTAGATGTGGTTTTATGCTTTTAATTAGTGTTTGTGCCAAGTAGAACCTTTGGGAAGACTTGGGGAAAGTCTTTGCGATCATGCTGTAAAAAACAGAAACTTTAGCGCTCTCGAGAATTGCTGCCATTTTTATTGGAGAGTGATATTTAGTTAATTCTTTTTGAAAATTATTAATAGAAAAATTACTCAGGTCCAGCAATTTATTTGAGAATTTTATGAGTTCCAGAAGTATACGTTTGATCCATATTACTACAGACTGTTCTGTTTTTGACAGATTCTGTTTTTCATGTGTTGTTTACTTATTTTGATGAATCTATGGCTAGTAAAATAGTTTATAAACCATATAGAAATTGAAATACAGTAGGTTTAAAACCAATGTAAATAAAGAATGAGTTCATTACAGTACCTTGAAGTGGTGATTTATTTTCTGATACTAACGGAGCTTACGAGTTTTCTGTTAAGTTTTGTGTTGTGAAGTTTTCAAGTTTTGGGTAAGGATTCGATGGACTATGGAATAAAGAGTGGCATGAGCCTAAGCTTGGGGATGCCCAAGGCACACCAAGGTAATATTCAAGGATAGCCAAGAGCCTAAGCTTGGGGATGCCCCGGATGGCATCCCCTCTTTCGTCTTCATTCATCGGTAACTTTACTTGGAGCTATATTTTTATTCGCCACATGATATGTGTTTTGCTTGGAGAGTCAATTTATTTTGTTAGGATTTTCTTTCTTTTATTTATAACAATGTTTTGCATCTTTTATTTCAATAAAAGTGGCATTGATAGCCTTTACTATGCCTATTTTAGAAGTCCACATGTTGCTGTTTGAAAACAGAAAGTTTACCGCTGTTGCAATAATTCCCTAGAAAATTAAGAATGTGATAAAATGTTGAAACCTTTTGCATATTAAGCTCTGATAAATTTACCACAGTGGGAATTTTCTTTCATAATTTTTCGATCTATGGAAGTATGGATGTTGCTGCATTCTTTATAGACTATCCTGTTTAGGCAGATTGCTGTTATGTTTGCATTGTTTGCATATGTTTGCTTCTTTAATGATTCTATTTGAGGATAGGACTATTAAATATGCAGAGGAATTTAGTATGCAATGTTTAATAATAATTTTAGTGATTTGCTACAGTAGAGCATGATAAGGTTTTGGCAATGGTTTATACTAACTTATCTCACAAGTCCTTGTTGAGTTTTGTGTGGATGAAGCTTTTGATATTTAGGGAGACCGTGATATGAGAGGAATTAAGGAGACACAAAAGCTCAAGCTTGGGGATGCCCAAGGCATATCAATATAATATTTCAAGAAGTCTCAAGCTTCTAAGCTTGGGGATGCCCCGGTTGGCATCCCACCTTTCTTCTTCAACAACTATCGGCTAGTATCGGTTGATCCTAAGTTTTTGGTTCTTCACATGATGTTTGCCATTCTTAGAATGTCATTTTATTTTGCTTTGCTTGCTGTTTGAATAAGATACCAAGATCTGAAATTATTAAATGTTAGAGAGTCTTCACATAGTTGCATAATTATTCGACTACTCATTGATCTTCACTTATATCTTTCGGAGTAGTTTGTCATTTGCTCTAGTGCTTCACTTATACCTTTTAGAGCATGGTGGTAGTTTTATTTTGAAGAAATAGATGAACTCTCATGCTTCACTTATATTATTTTGAGAGTCTTAAATAGCATGGTAATTTGTTTAAAATCCTAATATGCTAGGTATAGAAGATTAATAATAAAACTTTCTTATGAGTGTATTGAATACTAAGAGAAGTTTGATGCTTGATGATTGTTTTGAGATATGGAGGTAATAATATCAAAGTCGTGCTAGTTGAGTAGTTGTGAATTTGAGAAATGCTTGTGTTGAAGTTTGCAAGTCCTGTAGCATGCACGTATGGTAAACGTTGTGTAACAAATTTGAAACATGAGGTGTTATTTGATTATCCTCCTTATGAGTGGCGGTCGGGGACGAGCGATGGTCTTTTCCTACCAATCTATCCCCCTAGGAGCATGCGCATGGTACCGAGGTTTTTGATGACTTGTAGATTTTTGCAATAAGTATGTGAGTTCTTTATGACTAATGTTGAGTCCATGGATTATACGCGCTCTCACCCTTCCATCCTTGCTGGCCTCTTTGGTACCGTGCATTGCCCTTTCTCACATTGAGAGTTGGTAAAAACTTCGCCGGTGCATCCAAACCCCGTGATATGATACGCTCTGTCACACATAAACCTCCTTATATCTTCCTCAAAACAGCCACCATACCTACCTATTATGGCATTTCCATAGCCATTCCGAGATATATTGCCATGCAACTTTCCACCATTCCGTTTATTATGACATGCATCATCATTGTCATATTGCTTTGCATGATCATGTAGTTGACATCGTATTTGTGGCAAAGCCACCGTTCATAATTTTTCATACATGTCACTCTTGATTCATTGCATATCCCGGTACACCGCCGGAGGCATTCATATAGAGTCATACTTTGTTCTAGTATCGAGTTGTAATCATTGAGTTGTAAATAAATAGAAGTGTGACGATCATCATTTTCTAGAGCATTGTTACAAGTGAGCAATAAAAAAAAGAGAAAGGCCATAAAAAATAGAAGGCCCCAAAAAAAGAGAAATGCCATAAAAAAGAGAAGGCCCCCCAAAAAGAGAAAGGCCATAAAAAAAGAAAAAGCCCAAATAAAAAAAATGAAAGAAAAAGAGAGAAGGGACAATGCTACTATCCTTTGCCACACTTGTGCTTCAAAGTAGCACCATAATCCTCATGATAGAGAGTCTCTTGTTTTGTCACTTTCATATACTAGTGGGAATTTTTCATTATAGAACTTGGCTTGTATATTCCAACAATGGGCCTCCTCAAGTGCCCTAGGTCTTCGTGAGCAAGCAAGTTGGATGCACACCCACTAGTTTCTTTTGTTGAGCTTTCATACATTTATAGCTCTAGTGCATCCGTTGCATGGCAATCCCTACTCCTTGCATTAACATCAATCGGTGGGCATCTCCATAGCCCATTGATTAGCCTCGTTGATGTGAGACTTCCTCCTTTTTATCTTCTCCACATAACCCCCCTCATTATATTCTATTCCACCCATAGTGCTATATCCATGGCTCGCGCTCATGTATTGCGTGAAGGTTTATGAGTTTGAGATTACTAAAGTATGAAACAATTGCTTGGCTTTTCATCGGGGTTGTGCATGATGAGAGAATTCTTGTGTGAAGAAAATGAAACATGACTAAACTATATGATTTTGTAGGGATGAACTTTCTTTGGCCATGTTATTTTGAGAAGACATAATTGCTTAGTTAGTACGCTTGAAGTATTATCATTTTTATGTCAATATGAACTTTTGTCTTGAATCTTTCGGATCTGAATATTCATACCACAATTAAGAAGAATTACCTTGAAATTATGCCAAGTAGCACTCCGCATCAAAAATTCTGTTTTTATCATTTACCTACTCGAGGACGAGCAAGAATTAAGCTTGGGTATGCTTGATATGTCTCCGACGTATCTATAATATTTGATTGCTCCATGCTATGTTATCTACTGTTTTGGGAAATATTGGGATTTATTATCCACTTTTATATTATTTTTGGGACTAACCTATTAACCGGAGGCCCAGCCCAGAATTGCTGTTTTTTTTTCCTATTTTAGTGTTTCGAAGAAAAGGAATATCAAACAGAGTCGAAATGGAACGAAATCAACTGGAGAAGTTATTTTTGGAAGGAAAGCTACCGGATGGACATGGACCCCACGTCAGGAGCCAAGGGAGGTGCTCACGAGGGTGGGGGCGCGCCCCCTGCCTCGTGGGGCCCCCGAAGCTCCACTGACGTACTTCCTGCACCCATATATACTCACGTACCCTAAAACTTCCAGAATAGACAATAGATCAGGAGTTCCACCGCCAGAAGCCTCCGTAGCCACCGAAAGCCAATCTAGACCCGTTCCGGCACCCTGCCGGAGGGGGCAATCCCTCTCCGGTGGCCATCTTCATCATCCCGGTGCTCTTCATGACGAGGAGGGAGTAGTTCTCCCTCGGGGCTGAGGGTATGTACCAGTAGCTATGTATTTGATCTCTCTCTCTCTCTCGTGTTATTGATTTGGCATGATCTTGATGTACCGTGTGCTTTGCTATTATAGTTGGATCTTATGTTTCTCCTCCCCCTCTACTCTCTTGTAATGAATTGAGTGTCCCCTTTGAGGTTATCTTATCGGATTGAGTCTTTAAAGATTTGAGAACACTTGATGTATGTCTTGCCATGCGTATCTGTGGTGACAATGGGATATCACGTGATTCACTTGATGTATGTTTTGGTGATCAACTTGCGGGTTCCACCCATGAACCTATGCATAGGGGTTGGCACACGTTTTTGTCGTGATTCTCCGGTAGAAACTTTGGGGCACTCTTTGAGGTTCTATGTGTTGGTTGAATAGATGAATTTGAGATTGTGTGACGCATATCGCATAATCATACCCACGGATACTTGAGGTGACATTGGAGTATCTAGGTGACATTAGGGTTTTGGTTGATTTGTGTCTTAAGGTGTTATTCTAGTACGAACTCTAGGGCTGTTTGTGACACTTATAGGAATAGCCCAACGGATTGATTGGAAAGAATAACTTTGAGGTGGTTTCGTACCCTACCATAATCTCTTCGTTCGTTCTCCGCTATTAGTGACTTTGGAGTGACTCTTTGTTGCATGTTGAGGGATAGTTATGTGATCCAATTATGTTATTATTGTCGAGGGAACTTTAACTAGCGAAAGTATGAACCCTAGGCCTTGTTTCAACGCATTGCAATACCGTTTATGCTCACTTTTATCATTAGTTACCTTGCTGTTTTTATAATTTCAGATTACAAAAACCTTTATCTACCATCCATATACCACTTGTATCACCATCTCTTCGCCGAACTAGTGCACCTATACAATTTACCATTGTATTGGGTGTGTTGGGGACACAAGAGACTCTTTGTTATTTGGTTGCAGGGTTGCTTGAGAGAGACCATCTTCATCCTACGCCTCCTACGGATTGATAAACCTTAGGTCATCCACTTGAGGGAAATTTGCTACTGTCCTACAAACCTCTGCACTTGGAGGCCCAACAACGTCTACAAGAAGAAGGTTGTGTAGTAGACATCAGAGAGATGCAGCCCGGCACAGTTTCCGTAGACCGAAAACGTCCGACGAAAAGACCGGCTATACTGCCGCTATAGTTATCCATCGGGGCATCAAACAGACTCCAAATGCGATGAAACTTGACAGGCGGTCTATCTACTCTATAATAAGACCACGCGCCAACTTTCATCCCATTTCGACAGCATTTTCCGGCCACCTATAAAATAATATTTTGGACGTGCGGCGGGCGCGTGCAAGTGTGTCTGGGCTCAGAACAGACAATAGACGGAACTGGTGGACCCGGACGGGTGCAAGTTTCAAAAACATGATGATGCAATGCACATGATGACATGATGAAATTCAACACGTAAGCCAAAGACATGACAACGTCAGCGAATAACTGGAAAACACCTGGCGCATCAGACTCAAGGCATCACAACACTCCACCACTACGAGAGGATCTCGTCCCGAGATCTAGGATGGCACCGGAGGGAAACGGAAGAAGAAGAGAAGAGATAAAACTAAGTTGATTCTTTGACAAACGAGTGAAACCAAAGAACCTTGAGAGGTTAAACCATTTCGAGAAAAGAATATAACAAAGATGATCGACGTAGAAAACACTCTGTTAGAAAGAGGAGCAAGGAACATTACTAGAATCTTGTAGGTTGAAAAGACATAAGAAAAAGGGTTGCAATGGACAAGAAGTAGATGCAAGCACTCTGATAGAAACGAGATGTACGAGGAACGATAAGGATCAATTACGACAACACTCTGGTTGGAAAAGGAAGGTAAAGAATATATGCTTGGCAAAATGAAAGCACTTGGATGATAGTCCGGTTAGAAGAGGAGTGATAGCCACAACACACCGGTTAAAACAAGATAGAGAAGGAAAAAGAATGATATAAGTTGGACAGCACTCCAACTATAAATGGAAGGAATAGAACATGATCTTGACAAGATGAGAGGATACTTGAAAAGAGGACACGACACTCCGGTTGAATGGGTAAGCACGAAAAGAACATGGTCCTCACAATCCGAGATGATGAGTGAAAAGAGCAACATCACAATGCCTCCAGAACGAAAGAATAGAAGTTGGATCATTGCAAATGAAAGAATTGAGAAGAAAATGACAACTTCTGCCACAAATGAGCTTGGAAGGCACCCTTCCAAGAGGGTTATAACGGAGTTGTTGGAAAACAGACAACGAAACAAAAAAGCTTGTAGTGGGCTTAAGGAAAAACTTCTCAAAATTATGAGGTGAAATTCTGCCACTAACGGAAACAATTGCTTGCTTGAGAGCAACGAAGAGAATGAAAACTTCTTTCATTGCGAGAATAGGAGGGAACTTGGATTATTTATAAGCACCACAATAGCAACATTCCTTAGGGAAGGCTTTAGGTGAAATATAACCCAAGATAACTCCAACGAAGAGATTGATTGGTTGAAAAGATCTCTTGAACGAAGAGAAAATGATGGATTTAGAATATGTCCTTCTTGACATTTGAGAATCGTGAAACAACGAAGGGAAATGTCAAGAATGACATAACACCACCTCAAAAGATGAGATATGAAAGAATTGCACTTCGGAATGCAAGATGAATAATGCTTGAACTCCTCAAAACAAGACATGTGTTGAACACCATGTTTAATTTAGAGTATGGCTTGACGGAACTTAACTTCGAGAGAAATCTTGAAGAACAATTGAAGAATGAAAAGAATCCTTAATGAACCACCATGCAGCCTCCATGAAGAACTCCGGATAGGAAATGATAACATAAAATAATTGAAGGTTTGAAGCGAACAAGATTGAAGTCTTGGAATGATTAGATGGATCTTCGCGATGATATAACCGAGAAAACTTGGAACTCCGGAAAAGAAAGATGAACAATAGAAACCGAGAATTTACTCATCGTGAACAAACTCCGGAAGAATGAATCCATCATTTGGATGAAGTGAGAATAAGAATTATGTTATGCGTATCCTTCACCAATTTAAATTAATGACAAGCAACGGATTTGGCATACTACTTATTCTCGTAGAAAGGATTAAGATAGATATAGCGCAAACTTGAGAAGGACTTCAATGAACCACCGGTAGGATTGAAAATGAACAAAAATACTTGAGTGAATCAAGATGCAAGAGAACGAAGAGATCACAAGCTGATTAGAGAATATTTGAATGATGCACCAGTAAGATTTGGAGAACGAGAGCTAAAAGCTGGAATGAATAATTCTGAGATGATGGGCTCCGGATGATCGAGAAAGGAACGCAACTCCTGAAATGCGTTGTATGGGTGAAAAGAATTCTCACGATCGAAACAATGATGAGAGGATGGCAACAAGCCTGAACCATGAATCTTGAAGAGAAGGAAGCAAGATTTAAGAGAAACTCTTCTTCGGTCTTCAAAAATTCGAGAATGACGACGAGAAACACCTCCATGAATTGCTGAGGCCCTCCGGAATGACAATTAGAAAGGTTGAACCAATGATGAAAAGAATTTGAAAGATCTTGGAGAAAGCATTTGACTGATGATAACCCATTCTTACGTCAAACTTGGAAAATAATTTGAGAGTAACTCCGGGAAAATTAGAGGAGTCGGGTAAGATCCTGGAAAAGACCTGTGGGTTAGGGCCCACTCAAGAGAAACATCGTTTAAAAGATTACTGAGGAAGAAATAATGCACTGGTTGATCTAAATGGCTTGAACAAGATATCCACCTCGAAATAACTTGAACGGATTGAGAATGGAAAACGTGAATCTTCTGGGATATCTTCAGCACTCTGGAACAACTGAATAGCGAGAGGTGAATCAATAAGAGAGTCTTCGATAAGAACTTCCAACATGGAAAGCATGTGAACTAATGGAAATGATATGATCAACACCGAAAGCTTGATTTGAATCCACCGAAGAAGATAAAATAACGAAGAATAATAAACTCTAAGCTTCCTTAGTATCTTTCTAAGAATCACCGGATAAGAACATTGATGGAAAAGAATGAAGAGACTTCCCATCAATAAAAGGATACTTGATTAAGACATCTGATTCCTTGAAGGAAAAGGGTGGGAGGGCGGGAAAACAAAGGCAACTTGGGGACGGATGAAACAAACAACGTTGAGAAGACTTGAGTTGATCTTGCGGATGTTGAAAAAGATCGGATCCACTTGAAGAGTGACACACCGGTTCAGAAGAAATTGGGATGGCAAACTCGAAGATCAAGAAGGATTAGTATTCACATAGATATATGACAATACCGCTTAGGAAAGGTATGGAATCAACACTTAACATTGAAGCAACTCGAATACCACAATCAAAACAAAAACAAAGGATTGGCTTGCAGAATAAGCCGGAAACAAACATATGATAGACCCCATATCATATCATGTGTCTGTTGGAAAGATATTCTAGGAGCTACTTGAATTCCCATTTATAAACCCCCGAAACTTTCTGGTTATGCAATCAGGTGTTGGGGATACAAGGGAAGCATAATATCTCACTCAAACTAACAATCCCTACATCCAGCTGTATCCATCGTTCAACACATAACCAAGAAACCTTCGGAAATCATGTACCTCAACCTTCGAAAAGCATCCGTTATACGAGTTATGGCAATACTCCCGAACTCCCGCCCCAGTACTGGGTGGCGTCGAGGTTATCTCACCAACAACTGCATAAAAGAGATTTTCGATGTCGGTGAACTCATGTATTCCAGAATTGCAACTATAAAATTGTGATGACAACACCTCGGAGCTCAACTCCCCGGGACAGTGCTCTCGTCACAAAACCATCGAAGTGATTCCAAGATACTCGCATGATCCTAAAAAAATTCATGAAATTTGAGGAGAGAAGAGTCAAAACTCTACATCAGGAGGCCTCACCAGAGCAACAAAGGGACCGAGGAGTAAAAAGAATCCTACTCTCTGATATATATAATCCTAAGACTCAAAACATTTTGTTCTAGACTCAACAACGTCGGCGATTCGATCAAGCAGGGGGCTCCTAAGTCGGGGATGGCTTTGATACCAACTTGTAACACCCACAATGCGGCTATATCAACCATGTGTCAGGGCATGACTTAGAGGCATAGCCGCATGGTAGGCTTGTCGCAAGAGGGGTAATCTTGACACATCCCATGTACTGAATAAGAAAGGGATAAAGAGTTGGCTTACAATCACCACTTCACACAAATACAAGTTAACATACATCATCCAGAATACAAACAAGGTCCGACTAAGGAACCAAAATAAAAGAAGAAAACCCCAAATGCTAGATCCCTGATCATCCCAACTGGGCTCCCCTACTGATCAAAAGGAAACAAACAACACAACGAACAAGATCTTCATCGAGCTCCCACTTGAGTTCGGTTGCGTCATCTACACTAGTATCATCGGCACCTACAACTGTTTGGAAGTATCTGTGAGTCACGAGGACTCAACAATCTCACACTTGCGAGATCAAGACTATTTAAGCTTATGGGTAGGAAAGGGTTAAAGAGGTGGAGCTGCAGCAAGCACTAAGCATATATGGTGGCTAACATATGCAAATAAGAGCGAGAACAGAAGCAACGCAACGGTCGAGAAGCTAGAAGTGACCAAGAAGTGATCCAGAAACTACTTACGTTCAAGCACAACACAAGAACCGTGTTCACTTCCCAGACTCCACCGGAAAGAGACCATCACGGCTACACACGCGGTTGATGCATTTTAATTAAGTTAAGTGTCAAGTTCTCTACAACCAGACATTACCAAATTTCCATCTGCCACATAACCGTGGGCACGGCTTTCGAAAGTTCAAACCCTGCAGGGTGTCCCAACTTAGCCCATCACAAGCTCTCACGGTCAACGAAGGATATTCCTTCTCCCAGGAAGACCCGATCAGACTCAGAATCCCGGTTACAAGACATTTTGACAATGGTAAAACAAGACCGTTAAAGCCACCCGATGTGCCGACAATCCCGATAGGAGTCGCATGTAACTCGTTCTCAGGGCAACACTGGATGAGACTAGCTACGAGTAAAACCAAACCCCGAGTTTCCCCGAGGTGGACCGGCAGGCAGCTCGGTTCAGACCAACACTTAGAGAAGCACTGGCCTGGGGGGGTTAAAATAAAGATGACCCTCGGGAGGCGACTCCCAAGGGAAAAGTAGGTGGTGGTGAGGCAAATGGTAAAACCAAGGTTGGGCCTTGCTGGAGGAGTTTTATTCAAAGCGAACTGTCAAAGGGGTCCCCATAACACCCAATCGTGGAAGGAACGCAAAATCAAGGAACATAAAACCGGTATGACGGAAACTAGGGCGGCAAGAGTGGAACAAATCACCAGGCATAAGGCCGAGCCTTCCACCCTTTACCAAGTATATAGATGCATTAATTAAATAAGATATATTGTGATATCCCAACATAACCATGTTCCAACATGGAACAAACTTCATCTTCACCTGCAACTAGCAACGCTATAAGAGGGACTGAGCAAAGCGGTAACATAGGCAAACAACGGTTTGCTAGGAAAAGTGGGTAAGAGGCTTGACATGGCAATATGGGAGGCATGATAAAGCAAGTGGTAGGTATCGCGGCATAGCAATAGAGCGAGCAACTAGCAAAGCAAAGATAGAAGTGATTTTGAGGGTATGGTCTTCTTGCCTGAGATCCCGCAAGGAAGAAGAACGAGTCCATGAAGGAGACAAACGAACGTAGTCGAACGGATCCTCAAAAACGCAACGTTATCGGAACCAACCCGAAGAAGCACACCGGAAAGAAGCAAACAACATGGTAAACAACCATCACATAACCATGGCATGATGCACAACCAAGTATGATGCATGTCCGGTTTAATGAGGCATGGCATGGCAAAGTGCACAAACAATACTGCAAATTAAGTGGGGCTCAATATGCAACGAGTTGCATATTGAGGAAACACCACAACAATTATTTAGTTCTCTCCCGTTTATGTACTCAACAAAATTAAATGTTGGTTAGCATGGCAAGGGGTGAAGCAAAAGAAAACTACCTATCTAGGCAAGTTTAAAAGAGGCCGGAACAACAAACAACAAGTCCGGAAAAATCCTCATATGCAAATTATGGATTTGGTACTATTCTGCCCTAAACCATATTTTAGAGTTGTTAAACATGCAAGATGAGTGCACCATGTTAAACTAGGCATTTTTCCACCCCATTTACATATAAAGTTTATTTAAATCCGAGCTACGGTTAATTAGTTATGAATTAAATCATTTTAGCATGTTATTTAAGCAAATTAAAGCAAACATCAGTTTAAACATTTTTATCATGGATGAAAGTGTGATATTATGAAACTAGATGAAATACTAGTCAAGTTACATATATGACATGTTTTATTTGGATGCATGGGTCAAAAGTTATTAGCAGTTTAGAATAGAGGGTAGTACTGTAATTATGCAATTTTATGGATAAATGATAAAATCGCAGGCAGGAAAAAATGCATGGTGGGCTGAAAATGAGTTGAACTGGGCTGGGTAGAAGCGGCTCACATTGGGCCAAAACGGGCCGGATTCGGTGCTGGACCAGGGTGGCGCTGCGGAGTTGGGCTGTTCAGGGCAGGCCGGTTGCTGGGCCGACCCTTGCGCTGGAGCTGGGCCTCGCAGGTAGATCGAAGCGGAGGCAGGGCGAGGTCAACACAAGGCAGGGACGCGGGCTTCAGGTCGGGGCGCTCGTCTCCCTCGAAAAGAAAACGCAGCAGCATGACCGGTCAACAGGCACGACGATGCACGGGGCTCCGGCGATGAGGCCTTGGCGGCGATGCAGGAAGGGAAGCGGCGGGACTCCGGTGCGGCAGGGAGATCGGCGGACGGGGTCGAGCCGGAGGAGCTCGGGGCCTCAAGTGTAGGCGCAAAGGAGGCCGAGGCGCCATCGCAGGGGAACGACAGCAGCGGCGGGGAACTTGGCATCATCAACAGGTTCAGGAGGCGTCGCTGGGGTGTTGGAAATATGCCCTAGAGGCAATAATAAAAGCATTATTATTATATTTCCTTGTTCATGATAATTGTCTTTATTCATGCTATAATTGTGTTATCCGGAAATCGTAATACATGTGTGAATAACAGACACCAACATGTCCCTAGTAAGCCTCTAGTTGACTAGCTCGTTGATCAACAGATAGTCATGGTTCCTTGACTATGGACATTGGATGTCATTGATAACGAGATCACATCATTAGGAGAATGATGTGATGGACAAGACCCAATCCTAAACATAGCACAAGATCGTATAGTTCGTTTGCTAGAGTTTTCCAATGTCAAGTATCTTTTCCTTAGACCATGAGATTGTGTAACTCCCGGTTACTGTAGGAGTGCTTTGGGTGTACCAAACGTCACAACGTAACAGGGTGACCATAAAGGTATACTACGGGTATCTCCGAAAGTGTCTGTTGGGTTGACACGGATCAAGACTGGGATTTGTCACTTCGTATGATGGAGAGGTATCACTGGGCCCACTCGGTATTGCATCATCATTATGAGCTCAAAGTGACCAAGTGTCTGGTCACGGGATCATGCATTACAGTACGAGTAAAGTGACTTGCCGGTAACGAGATTGAACGAGGTATTGGGATACCGACGATCGAATCTCGGGCAAGTAACATACCGATTGAAAAAGGGAATTGTATACGGGGTTGCTTGAATCCTTGACATCGTGGTTCATCCGATGAGATCATCGTGGAGCATGTGGGAGCCAACATGGGTATCCAGATCCCGCTGTTGGTTATTTACCGGAGAGTCGTCTCGGTCATGTATGCATGTCTCCCGAACCCGTAGGGTCTACACACTTAAGGTTCGGCGATGCTAGGGTTGTGAAGATATGTATATGCAGTAACCCGAATGTTGTTCGGAGTCCCGGATGAGATCCCGGATGTCACGAGGAGTTTTGGAATGGTCCGGAGGTAAAGAATTATATATAGGAAGTGCTATTTCGGTCATCGGGACAAGTTTCGGGGTCACCGGTATTGTACCGGGACCACCGGAAGGGTCCCGGGGGTCCACCGGGTGGGGCCACCTGCCCCGGGGGCCACATGGGCTGTAGGGGTGCGCCTTGGCCTATATGGGCCAAGGGCACCAGCCCCAAGAGGCCCATGCGCCTACGGTTTGGGGGAAACCCTAAAGGAGGGCGCCCCCTTGCTTGGGGGGCAAGCCCCCCACCCCTTGGCCGCCGCCCCCCTAGGAGATTGGATCTCCTAGGGCTGGCGCCCCCCTAGGCACCCCTAAATATAGTGGGGGAGATGGAGGACTTCATACCTCAGCCTTTGGCGCCTCCCTCTCCCATGTTACATCTCTCTCTCGTAGTATAGGCGAAGCCCTGCTACTGTGACGCCCTGCATCCACCACCACGCCGTCGTGCTGCTGGATCTTCATCAACCTCTCCTTTCCCCTTGCTGGATCAAGAAGGAGGAGACGTCACGCTGACCGTATGTGTGTTGAACGCGGAGGTGCCGTCCGTTCAGTGCTAGGATCTCCGGTGATTTGGATCACGTCGTGTACGACTACCTCATCCCCGTTCTTTGAACGCTTCCGCTCGCGATCTACAAAGGTATGTAGATGCATCTGATCACTCGTTGCTAGATGAACTCATAGATGGATCTTGGTGAAACCGTAGGAAAATTTTTGTTTTCTGCAACGTTCCCCAACAGTGGTATCAGAGCTAGGTCTATGCGTAGTTCTTCTTGCACGAGTAGAACACAATTTGTTGTGGGCGTAGATGTTGTCAACTTTCTTGCCGTTACTAGTCTTATCTTGCTTCAACGGTATTGTGGGATGAAGCGGCCCGGACCAACCTTACACGTACGCTTACGTGAGACCGGTTCCACCGACTAACATGCACTAGATGCATAAGGTGGCTGGCGGGTGTCTGTCTCTCCTACTTTAGTTGGAGCGGATTCGATGAAAAGGGTCCTTATGAAGGGTAAATAGAAGTTGACAAATCACGTTGTGGCTTTCACGTAGGTAAGAAAACGTTCTTGCTAGAACCCTAATTCAGCCACGTAAAACTTGCAACAACAATTAGAGGACGTCTAACTTGTTTTTGCAGCAAGTGTTTTGTGATATGATATGGCCAAAGTTGTGATGAATGATGAATGATATATATGTGATGTATGAGATGTTCATGCTATTGTAATAGGAATCACGACTTGCATGTCGATGAGTATGACAACCGGCAGGAGCCATAGGAGTTGTCTTTATTTTTTGTATGACCTGCATGTCATTGAGTAACGCCATGTAAATTACTTTACTTTATTGCTAAACGCGTTAGCCATAGTAGTAGAAGTAATAGTTAGCGAGCAACTTCATGGAGACACGATGATGGAGATCATGATGATGGAGATCATGGTGTCATGCCGGTGACAAGATGATCATGGAGCCCCAAGATGGAGATCAAAGGAGCTATGTGATATTGGCCATATCATGTCACTTTTATTATTTGATTGCATGTGATGTTTATCATGTTTTGCATCTTGTTTACTTAGAACGACGGTAGTAAATAAGATGATCCCTCATAATAATTTCAAGAAAGTGTTCCCCCTAACTGTGCACCGTTGCGACAGTTCGTTGTTTCGAAGCACCACATGATGATCGGGTGTTAGATTCTAACGTTCACATACAATGGGTGTAAGATAGATTTACACATGCAAACACTTAGGTTGACTTGACGAGCCTAGCATGTGTACATACATGGCCTCGGAACACAGAAGACCGAAAGGTCGAGCATGAGTCGTATAGAAGATACGATCAACATGAAGATGTTCACCGACGTTGATTAGTCCGTCTCACGTGATGATCGAACACG
Source organism: Triticum dicoccoides (assembly GCF_002162155.2). Taxonomy (NCBI): domain Eukaryota; kingdom Viridiplantae; phylum Streptophyta; class Magnoliopsida; order Poales; family Poaceae; genus Triticum; species Triticum dicoccoides. The sequence continues at coordinate 47,831,164 of NC_041382.1, forward strand.
GCCTAGTTGACACGTATCATGTTATACTTAGATGACTAGAAGAGGGATGTCTATCTAAGTGGGAGTTCATTGAATAATTTGATTAGATGAACTTAATTATCATGAACTTAGTCTAAAATCTTTACAATATGTCTTGTAGATCAAATGGCCAACGTTGTCCTCAACTTCAACGCGTTCCTAGAGAAAACCAAGCTGAAAGACGATGGCAGCAACTACACGGACTGGGTCCGGAACCTGAGGATCATCCTCATAGCTGCCAAGAAAGAATATGTCCTACTAGCACCGCTAGGTGATCCACCCGTCCCACAGAACCAAGACGTTATGAACGCTTGGCAGACACGTGCTGATGACTACTCCCCGTTTAGTGCGGCATGCTTTACAGCTTAGAGCCGAGGCTCCAAAAGCGTTTTGAGAGACATGGAGCATATGAGATGTTCGAAGAGCTGAAAATGGTTTTCCAAGCTCATGCCCGGGTCGAGAGATATGAAGTCCCCGACAAATTCTTCAGCTGTAAGATGGAGGAAAATAGTCTGTCAGTGAGCACATACTCACTATGTCTGGGTTACATAACCGCTTGACTCGGCTGGGAGTTAATCTCCCGGATGACACGGTCATTGACAAAATCCTCCAGTCGCTTCCACCAAGCTACAAGAGCTTTGTGATGAACTTCAATATGCAAGGGATGGAAAAGACCATTCCTGAGGTATTTTCAATGCTGAAATCAGCAGAGGTAGAAGTCAAGAAGGAACATCAAGTGTTGATGGTGAATAAAACCACTAAGTTCAAAAAGGGTAAGGGTAAAAAGAACTTCAAGAAGGACGGCAAGGAAGTTGCCGCGCCCGGCAAGCAAACTGCCGGGAAGAAGCCAAAGAATGGACCCAAGCCCGAGACTGAGTGCTTTTATTGCAAGGGAAGTGGTCACTGGAAGCGGAACTGCCCCAAGTACTTAGTGGACAAGAAGGCCGGCAAAACGAAAGGTATATGTGATATACATGTAATTGATGTGTACCTTACCAGTACTCGTAGTAGCTCTTGGGTATTTGATACCGGTGCAGTTGCTCACATTTGTAACTCAAAGCAGGAGCTGCGGAATAAGCGGAGACTGGCAAAGGACGAGGTGACGATGCGCATCGGGAATGGTTCCAAGGTCAATGTGATCGCCGTCGCCACGCTACCTCTACATTTACCTTCGGGATTAGTTTTAAACCTTAATAATTGTTATTTAGTGCCAGCTTTGAGCATGAACATTGTATCAGGATCTCGTTTAATTCGAGATGGCTACTCATTTAAATCCGAGAATAATGGTTGTTCTATTTATATGAGAGATATGTTTTATGGTCATGCTCCGATGGTGAATGGTTTATTCTTTATGAATCTCGAACGTAATGCTACACATGTTCATAATGTGAGTACCAAAAGATGTAAGGTTGATAATGATAGTCCCACATACTTGTGGCACTGCCGCCTTGGTCACATAGGTGTCAAACGCATGAAGAAGCTCCATGCAGATGGACTTTTAGAGTCTCTTGATTATGAATCATTTGACACGTGCGAACCATGCCTCATGGGTAAAATGACCAAGACTCCATTCTCAGGAACAATGGAGCGAGCAACCAACTTATTGGAAATCATACATACTGATGTGTGCAGTCCAATGAGCGTTGAGGCTCGCGGTGGCTATCGTTATGTTCTCACCCTCACTGATGACTTGAGTAGATATGGGTATGTCTACTTAATGAAACACAAGTGTGAGACCTTTGAAAAGTTCAAGGAATTTCAGAGTGAGGTTGAGAATCAACGTGACAGAAAAATCAAGTTTCTACGATCAGATCGTGGAGGAGAATACTTGAGTCACGAATTTGGCACACACTTAAGGAAATGTGGAATAGTTTCACAACTCACGCCGCCTGGAACACCTCAGCGTAATGGTGTGTCCGAACGTCGTAATCGCACTCTATTAGATATGGTGCGATCTATGATGTCTCTTACCGATTTACCGCTATCTTTTTGGGGCTATGCTTTAGAGACTGCCGCATTCACTTTAAATAGGGCTCCGTCGAAATCCGTTGAGACGACACCGTTTGAATTATGGTTTGGGAAGAAACCTAAGCTGTCGTTTCTAAAAGTTTGGGGATGCGATGCTTATGTCAAGAAACTTCAACCTGAAAAGCTCGAACCCAAGTCGGAAAAATGCGTCTTCATAGGATACCCTAAAGAAACTATTGGGTATACCTTCTACCTCAGATCCGAAGGCAAGATCTTTGTTGCCAAGAATGGATCCTTTCTAGAGAAGGAGTTTCTCTCGAAAGAAGTAAGTGGGAGGAAAGTAGAACTTGATGAAGTATTACCTCTTGAATCGGAAAATGGCGCAACTCAAGAAAATGTTCCTGAGGTGCCTGCACCGACTAGAGAGGAAGTTAATGATGATGATCAAGATACTTTTGATCAAGCTCCTACTGAAATTCGAAGGTCCACAAGGACACGTTCCGCACCAGAGTGGTACGGCAACCCTGTCTTGGAAATCATGTTGTTAGACAACGATGAACCTTCGAACTATGAAGAAGCGATGGCGGGCCCGGATTCCGACAAATGGCTGGAAGCCATAAAATCCGAGATAGGATCCATGTATGAAAATGAAGTATGGACTTTGACTGACTTGCCCGATGATCGGCGAGCCATAGAAAATAAATGGATCTTTAAGAAGAAGACAGACGCGGATGGTAATGTGACCATCCATAAAGCTCGGCTTGTCGCTAAGGGTTATCGACAAGTTCAAGGGGTTGACTACGATGAGACTTTCTCACCGGTAGCAAAGCTGAAGTCCGTCCGAATTATGTTAGCAATTGCCGCATACTATGATTATGAGATATGGCAAATGGACGTCAAAACGGCATTCCTTAATGGTTTCCTTAAGGAAGAATTGTATATGATGCAACCGGAAGGTTTTGTCGATCCTAAGAATGCTGACAAGGTGTGCAAGCTCCGACGCTCGATTTATGGGCTGGTGCAAGCATCTCGGAGTTGGAACATTCGCTTTGATGAGATGATCAAAGCATTTGGGTTTACGCAGACTTATGGAGAAGCCTGCGTTTACAAGAAAGTGAGTGGGAGCTCTGTAGCATTTCTCATATCATATGTAGATGACATACTTTTGATGGGAAATGATATAGAACTCTTGGACAGCATCAAGGCCTACTTGAATAAGAGTTTTTCAATGAAGGACCTTGGAGAAGGTGCTTATATATTATGCATCAAGATCTATAGAGATAGATCGAGACACCTCATAGGTCTTTCACAAAGCACATACCTTGATAAGATATTGAAGAAGTTTAATATGGATCAGTCTAAGAAGGGGTTCTTACCTGTGTTACAAGGTGTGAAATTGAGCTCAGCTCAATGTCCGACCACGGCAGAAGATATAGAAGAGATGAGTGTCATCCCCTATGCCTCAGCCATAGGTTCTATTATGTATGCCATGCTGTGTACCAGACCTGATGTAAACCTTGCCGTAAGTTTGGTAGGAAGGTACCAAAGTAATCCCAGCAAGGAACACTGGACATCGGTCAAGAATATCCTGAAGTACCTGAAAAGGACTAAGGAAATGTTTCTCGTTTATGGAGGTGACGAAGAGCTCGTCGTAAAGGGTTACGTCGACGCTAGCTTCGACACAGATCTGGATGACTCTAAGTCACAAACCGGATACGTGTATATTTTGAATGGTGGGGCAGTAAGCTGGTGCAGTTGCAAGCAGAGCGTCGTGGCGGGATCTACATGTGAAGCGGAGTACATGGCAGCCTCGGAGGCAGCGCATGAAGCAATTTGGGTGAAGGAGTTCATCACCGACCTAGGAGTCATACCCAATGCGTCGGGGCCAATCAAACTCTTCTGTGACAACACTGGAGCTATTGCACTTGCCAAGGAGCCCAGGTTTCACAAGAAGACAAGGCACATCAAGTGTCGCTTCAACTCCATTCATGAAAATGTTCAAGATGGAGACATAGATATTTGTAAAGTACATACGGACCTGAATGTAGCAGATCCATTGACTAAACCTCTCCCTAGAGCAAAACATGATCAACACCAGAATTCCATGGGTGTTCGATTCATCACAATGTAACTAGATTATTGACTCTAGTGCAAGTGGGAGACTGTTGGTAATATGCCCTAGAGGCAATAATAAAAGCATTATTATTATATTTCCTTGTTCATGATACTTGTCTTTATTCATGCTATAATTGTGTTATCCGGAAATCGTAATACATGTGTGAATAACAGACACCAACATGTCCCTAGTAAGCCTCTAGTTGACTAGCTCGTTGATCAACAGATAGTCATGGTTTCCTGACTATGGACATTGGATGTCATTGATAACGAGATCACATCATTAGGAGAATGATGTGATGGACAAGACCCAATCCTAAACATAGCACGAGATCGTATAGTTCGTTTGCTAGAGTTTTCCAATGTCAAGTATCTTTTCCTTAGACCATGAGATCGTGTAACTCCCGGATACCGTAGGAGTGCTTTGGGTGTACCAAATGCCACAACGTAACTGGGTGACCATAAAGGTATACTACGGGTATCTCCGAAAGTGTCTGTTGGGTTGACACGAATCAAGACTGGGATTTGTCACTCCGTATGACGGAGAGGTATCACTGGGCCCACTCGGTAAAGCATCACCATTATGAGCTCAAAGTGACCAAGTGTCTGGTCATGGGATCATGCATTACGGTACGAGTAAAGTGACTTGCCGGTAACGAGATTGAACGAGGTATTGGGATACCGACGATCGAATCTCGGGCAAGTAACATACCGATTGACAAAGGGAATTGTATACGGGGTTGCTTGAATCCTTGACATCGTGGTTCATCCGATGAGATCATCATGGAGCATGTGGGAGCCAACATGGGTATCCAGATCCCGCTGTTGGTTATTGACCGGAGAGTCGTCTCGGTCATGTCTTCATGTCTCCCGAACCCGTAGGGTCTACACACTTAAGGTTCGGTGATGCTAGGCTTGTGAAGATATGTATATGCAGTAACCCGAATGCTGTTTGGAGTCCCGGATGAGATCCCGGACGTCACGAGGAGTTCCGGAATGGTCCAGAGGTAAAGAATCATATATAGGAAGTGCTATTTCGGCCATCGGGACAAGTTTCGGGGTCACCGGTATTGTACCGGGACCACCAGAAGGATCCCGGGGGTCCACCGGGTGGGGCCACCTGCCCCGGGGGCCACATGGGCTGTAGGGGTGCGCCTTGGCCTATATGGGCCAAGGGCACCGGCCCCAAGAGGCCCATGCGCCTAGGGTTTGGGGGAAACCCTAAAGGGGGGCGCCCCCTTGCTTGGGGGGCAAGCCCCCCACCCCTTGGCCGCCGCCCCCCTAGGAGATTGGATCTCCTAGGGCTGGCGCCCCCCCTAGGCACCCCTATATATAGTGGGGGAGATGGAGGACTTCATACCTCAGCCTTTGGCGCCTCCCTCTCCCCTGTTACATCTCTCTCTCTCTCTCTCTCTCTCTCTCTCTCTCGTAGTATAGGCGAAGCCCTGCTACTGTGACGCCCTGCATCCACCACCACGCCGTCGTGCTGCTGGATCTTCATCAACCTCTCCTTTCCCCTTGCTGGATCAAGAAGGAGGAGACATCACGCTGACCGTACGTGTGTTGAACGCGGAGGTGCCGTCCGTTCGGTGCTAGGATCTCCGGTGATTTGGATCACGTCGTGTACGACTACCTCATCCCCGTTCTTTGAACGCTTCCGCTAGCGATCTACAAAGGTATGTAGATGCATCTGATCACTCATTGCTAGATGAACTCATAGATGGATCTTGGTGAAACCGTAGGAAATTTTTTGTTTTCTGCAACGTTCCCCAACACGGGGCCTGTGTCGTCGAGACCCGAAGGAGGACATGAGGAATTGACGGATCCGGGCGGTGAAGGCCATTCCCGCCGGCGGAGTTGATGGATCGAGGTCGGGGAAAGCCCTGGCGACCATGGTGAGACTTGGCGGGGGACTCTTACGACTTCGGCAGCTCCAGGTGATGGACGAGGAGGAGGAAGGGTCCGCTGGTAGAAGACAACAGGAGGATGTCCAGCGGCCATCGTTTCATCGCGGCAATAGGGCATCGGGAAGCGGCTGCAGCAGTATGGATCTGGCGATGGGGAGGTCCAGGCGGAGAGCAGAGGCCACGCGACGAGCGGCACGGGAATGAAGACTGGGCGCGGGTCCAGAGACAAGGGCGGCTGCTCCGGTTGCCGGCGTGGTCCTGTGTGAGAGAGAGAAGTGAGGCGCCAGAGATATTACAAAGAGAGAGAGGGAGAGAGAGAGCAGCGGGGAAGAAGAGAGGCGACGAGGAGCTGCATAAGGCCGGCCTTGGAGCACTGGCCCGGGGCGACAAGATGAGGCCGAGCGCTCCTGCTCGGCCACGGGCGTGGAGAGAGATGAGGGGAGGCGCTGCCTCATGCGGTTGCTGGTGAGGAATATCAAGGGAGAGGGTGGCGGCGGTTGGTTGGGCAGGAATGGGCCGTGAGGGGATCCCGAGAGGATTTGGTGAAGTGGCGGCACAAAATAGGAAGGACGGGACAGCTCCTCTAAATTTTAGGGTTGCTCTCTTTATATATGTTGTTGGGATTAGGTTAGGGGGTAATCGGTCCGTCCGACCGTAATCGGAGGGTCGAGAATAAATTGGTTAGGGAGTCCAATTAAAAAAACAGAGATGGTTTAGGGATGTTTGGGGATGAACTGGATCCAACGGCGACGACTGCCCGGGTCGGGTTCGGGGAAGTTTCGGACACGCACGCGAGGGGGTTTGTGCACTGAGCAAAGAGGGGTTTTCGGACCGTGCGATCACATCGGACGGCCCCGGACGCGAAGAGGGGTAGGCATGGGCCTAGGTGGACTGTAAAGAGCGGGTTGGTCTGAGAGAAGAGGGGAGAGATGCAGCCCGACACAGTTTCCGGAGACCGAAAATGTCCGACGAAAAGACCGGCTATACTGCCGCTATAGTTATCCGGTGGGGCATCAAATAGACTCCAAATGCGATGAAACTTGACAGGCGGTCTATCTACACTATAATAAGACCACACACCAACTTTCATCCCATTCCGAGAGAATTTTCCGGCCACCTATAAAATAATATTTCGGACTTGCCGCGGGCGCGTGCAAGTGTGTCTGGGCTCAGAACGGACAACGGACGAAACTGGGGGACCCGGACAGGTGCAAGTTTCAAAAACATGATGATGCAATGCACATGATGACATGATGAAATGCAACACGCAAGCAAAAGACATGGCAACATGGGCGAATAATTGGAAGACACCTGGCGCATCGGACTCGGGGCGTCACAGAATGTGTATTAACTTTATGATCCAACCGTACCTGTACCAAGAGTCGCGCTTGGAACAGCCATAGTTGTCGATAAAGCTCCCATGAAACTTTAGTACCACCTTGCCCAAAGACAAGCAACCGAACATGTTTAAATAGTGGGATAGTCTAGATGCAGTAAACTCCAGTCTTCATTACACTCTTGTTAAGGAGATGGACCATCACTTTGAATGTTCGCCTGTTTCGGGCAGAGAAGATTGCTACGTCTTGAGCTTGCGTTGGTTTTCCCCGAAGAGGAAGGGATGATGCAGCAAAGTAGCATAAGTATGTCCCTCAGTTTTTGAGAACCAAGGTATCAATCCAGTAGGAGGCCACGCTCAAATCCCTCGTACCTGCACAAACGATAGCTACTCGCAACCAACGCGATTAGGGGTTGTCAATCCCTTCACGGTCACTTACGAGAGTGAGATCTGATAGATATAATACTTTTGGTATTTTTGGTATAAAGATGCAAAGTAAAAAGTAAAGGCAAAGTAAAAAGCAAAGCAAGATTAAAGTGATGGAGATTGATATGATGAGAATAGACCCGGGGGCCATAGGTTTCACTAGTGGCTTCTCTCAAGAGCATAAGTATTCTACAGTGGGTGAACAAATTACTGTTGAGCAATTGACAGAATTGAGCATAGTTATGAGAATATCTAGGCATGATCATGTATATAGGCATCACGTCCGTGACAAGTAGACCGAAACGATTCTGCATCTACTACTATTACTCCACTCATCGACCGCTATCCAACATGCATCTAGAGTATTAAGTTAAAAATAGAGTAACGCCTTAAGCAAGATGACATGATGTAGAGAGATAAACTCATGCAATATGAAATAAGCCCCATCTTGTTATCCTCGATGGCAACGATGCAATACGTGCCTTGCTGCCCCTTCTGTCACTAGGAAAGGACACCGCAAGATCGAACCCAAAGCTAAGCACTTCTCCCATGGCAAGAACTACCAATCTAGTTGGCCAAACCAAACAGATAATTCAAAGAGACTTGCAAAGATAACCAATCATACATAAAAGAATTCAGAGAAGATTCAAATATTATTCATAGATAGACTTGATCATAAACCCACAATTCATCGGTCTCAACAACCACACCGCAAAAAGAAGATTACATCGAATAGATATCCACAAGAGAGGGGGAGAACTTTGTATTGAGATCCAAAAAGAGAGAAGAAGCCATCTAGCTACTAACTATGGACCCGAAGGTCTGAGGTAAACTACTCACACTTCATCGGAGAGGCTATGATGATGTAGAAGCCCTCCATGATGACGGCCCTCTTCCGGCGGAGCTCTGGAACATGCCCCAAGATGGGATCTCGTGGATACAGAAAGTTGCGGTGGTGGAATTAGGTTTTTGGCTCCTGTTCTGATCATTTGGGGGTACGTGTGTATATATAGGAGGAAGGAGTATGTTGGTGGAGCACCGAGGGGCCCACGAGGCAGGGGGAGCGCCCTAGGGGGGCGCCCCCCACCCTCGTGACCTCCTCTTTGACTCCTTGGAGTAGGGTCCAAGTCTCCTGGATCACGTTCGGTGAGAAAATCACGTTCCCGAAGATTTTATTCCATTTGGACTCCGTTTGATATTCTGTTTCTCCGAAACACTGAAATAGGCAAAAAATAGCAATTCTGGGCTGGGCCTCCGGTAAATAGGTTAGTCCCAAAAATAATATAAAAGTGGAAAATAAAGCCCAATATAGTCCAAAACAGTAGATAATATAGCATGGAGCAATCAAAAATTATAGATACGTTGGAGACGTACCAGGCATCCCCACGCTTAATTCCTGCTCGTCCTCGAGTAGGTAAATGATAAAAACAGAATTTTTGATGCGGAGTGCTACTTGGCATAATTTCAATGCAAATCTTCTTAATTGTGGTATGAATATTCAGATTAGAAAGATTCAAGACAAAAGTTTACAGACATAAAAATAATAATACTTCAAGCATACTAACAAAGCAATTAAGTCTTCTCAAAATAACATGGCCAAAGAAAGTTATCCCTGCAAAATCATATAGTCTGGCTATGCTCTATCTTGACCACACAAAATATTTAAATCATGCACAACCCTGATGACAAGCCAAGCAATTGTTTCATACTCTAACTTTTTCAAAACTTTTTCAATCTTCACGCAATACATGAGCGTGAGCCATGTATATAGCACTATAGGTGGAATAGAATGGTGGTTGTGGAGAAGACAAAAAGGAGAATATAGTCTCACATCAACTAGGAGTATCAACGGGCTATGGAGATGCCCATCAATAGATATCAATGTGAGTGAGTAGGGATTGCCATGCGACGGATGCACTAGAGCTATAAGTATATGAAAGCTCAAAAAGAAACTAAGTGGGTGTGCATCCAACTTGCTTGCTTATGAAGACCTAGGGAAATTTGAGGAAGCCCATCATTGGAATATACAAGCCAAGTTCTATAATGTAAAATTCCCACTAGTATATGAAAGTGATAACATGAGAGACTCTCTACTATGAAGATCATGGTGCTACTTTGAAGCACAAGTGTGGTAAAAGGATAGTAACATTGTCCCTTCTCTCTTTTTCTCTCATCAATTATATATATATGTATATTTTGGGCCTCTTCTCTTTTTTTATGGCCTCTTTTCTTTCCTTTTTTTATTTGGGCTTCTTTGGCCTCTTTTATTTATTTTTCGTCCGGAGTCTCATCCCGACTTCTGGGGGAATCATAGTCTCCATCATCCTTTCCTCACTGGGACAATGCTCTAATAATGATGATCATCACACTTTTATTTTTCTTCAGTAGTAGAAAACATGGCTTTGGTCCAGGCCAGGTCAGCCCATTAGTCCCGGTTCAGTCCAGAACCGGGACCAATGTGGGCATTGGTCCCGGTTCGTGAGCCCAGGGGGCCGGCCGGGCCACGTGGGCCATTGGTCCCGGTTCATCTGGACCTTTTGGTCCCGGTTGGTGGGATGAACCGGGACCAATGGGCCTCGCTCCTGGCCCACCACCATTGGTCCCGGTTGGTGGCTTGAACCGGGACAAAGGCTCCCCTTTAGTCCCAGCTCATGTCACCAACCGGGACCAATGAGGTGCCTATATATACCCCTCGCTCACGAGCAGAGCACCCCAGTGCTATGTTTTTCTCTGGCCGAGGGGGAGAGGGCTTTGTGGTGCTCTAGCTCACCTCCTATGCACATGAGGTGTTCGATGGAATGCCCGAGCCACACTACTTAAGCTTTCTCCTCTCCAAGCTCAACCTCCAAGCTCCATTTTCCTCGAGATTTGTCTAGATTTAGCGGTCCGTCACACCCCGTCCCCGTCTTCACCGCCGTCGATCACCTGCACCGATCTCATCACCGACACCACCGTGGTGAGCCTCTTGTTCTTATCTTCTTTCTGAAAGGAAAAATATTCTTACTTGTATGTTTACATAGATACTTGTATCATTTTCTTACATTTATTATTGCATCTTATATAGTGTGATGGTTTTGGTATCCGCCCCCGTCGGCCCTCGTCCTGTCTATGATTCGGATGTGGTATGTATATTATCTTTATAACTATTGGTTCATTTATTGTTTATGAAAATTATGCCGACCAACGTGACATAGATTTTATTTATCTAGGATGTATGTGTATCGGAAATGCCAACCGACCCTATTGTCGAGAGGTTAAATTTAGTTGAAGAAGAAAACAATTTGTTGAAGGAAAAAATAAAAAAAATTGAGGAGGAGAAGATGATATTGGAGTTGCATGTTGCGGATGTCGTCGATGATCACAAGATCAAGGTGGATGCAATGCGCTTGAAGATTAGAAAGATTAGAAAATATGCCATTCATACCGAAGCTTGGTATCATTATGCCGTTGGATCAATTGTTACCTTGGTTGCGATTATGATCGCATTTGTTTTCGCATTGAAATGTTTTACATAGTTTCAATGTATGGTTTAATTAATTAGATGCTCTGGAGAGCTATATGTTGTTAGATGAGAACTATGTATGCACTTTGGTTTTAATGTGATGATGAACTTCTATTAATTTGGACACTTAATTATATATAATGCACGCAGATGAACCGACAATGGATGTACGGTGACAGACACACCCGCGAGTACATTAAGGGCGTGCATGAGTTTCTCGATGCGGCTGAGGCAAACAAGCAGAATGGTTTTATGTGTTGTCCATGCACTGAATGTGGGAATACAAGGTCTTACTCTAACCGGAAAATCCTTCACTCCCACCTGCTTTACAAGGGTTTCATGCCACACTATAATGTTTGGACGAGGCACGGAGAAATAGGGGTTATGATGGAAGACGGCGAAGAAGAAGAGTACGATGACAACTATGTGCCCCCTGAATACGGTGATGCTGCAATGGGGGGGGCTGGTGAAGATCAACAGGAACCAGACGATGTGCCCAATGATGCTGCAACGGGTGAAGCTGCTGAAGATCAAGAGGAACCAGACGATGTGCCCGATGATGATGATCTCCACCGGGTCATTGTCGATGCAAGGACGCAATGCATTAGTCAAAAGGAGAAGCTGAAGTTCGATCACATGTTAGAGGATCACAAAAAAGGGTTATACCCCAATTGCGAAGATGGCAACACAAAGCTCGGTACCGTACTGGAATTGCTGCAGTGGAAGGCAGAGAATGCTGTGGCTGACAAAGGATTTGAGAAGCTACTGAAAATATTGAAGAAGAAGCTTCCAAAGGATAACGAATTGCCCGACAGTACATACGCGGCAAAGAAGGTCGTATGTCCTCTAGGATTGGAGGTGGAGAAGATACATGCATGCCCTAATGACTGCATCCTCTACCGCGGTGCATACAAGGATCTGAACGCATGCCCGGTATGCGGTGCATTGCGGTCTAAGATCAGACAAGATGACCCTGGTGATGTTGACGGCGAGCCCCCCAGGAAGAGGGTTCCTGCGAAGGTGATGTGGTATGCTCCTATAATACCACGGTTGAAACGTCTGTTCAAAAATGAAGAGCATGCCAAGTTGATGCGATGGCACAGTGAGAACCGAAAGAAAGATGGGAAGTTGAGAGCACCCGCTGATGGGTCACAGTGGAGAAAAATCGAGAGAAAGTACTGGGATGAGTTTGCAAAGGATCCAAGGAATGTATGGTTTGCTTTAAGCGCGGATGGCATTAATCCTTTTGGGGAGCAGAGCAGCAATCACAACACCTGGCCCGTGACTCTATGTATGTATAACCTTCCTCCTTGGATGTGCATGAAGCGGAAGTTCATTATGATGCCAGTTCTCATCCAAGGCCCTAAGCAACCCGGCAACGACATTGATGTGTACCTAAGGCCATTAGTTGAAGAACTTTTACAGTTGTGGAATGAAAACAGTGTACGTACGTGGGATGAGCACAGACAGGAGGAATTTAACCTTAAGGCGTTGCTGTTCGTGACCATCAACGATTGGCCCGCTCTCAGTAACCTTTCACGATAGACAAACAAAGGATACCACGCATGCACGCATTGTTTAGATGATACTGAAAGTATATACCTGGACAAATGCAGGAAGAATGTGTACCTGGACCATCGTCGATTTCTTCCGACCAACCATCAATGTCGAAAGAAAGGCAAGCATTTCAAAGGCAAGGCAGATCACCGGAAGAAGCCCGCCATGCGCACCGGTGATCACGTGCTTGCTATGGTCAATGATTTACACTACGTAATCTTTGGAAAGGGTCCCGGTGGACTAGCTGTTCCGAATGACGCTGAGGGACACGCACCCATGTGGAAGAAGAAATCTATATTTTGGGACCTACCCTACTGGAAAGACCTAGAGGTCCGCTCCTCAATCGACGTGATGCACGTGACGAAGAACCTTTGCGTGAACCTGCTAGGCTTCTTGGGCGTGTATGGGAAGACAAAACATACACCTGAGGCACGGGAGGACCTGCAACATTTGCACGAAAAAGACGACATGCCTCCGAAGCAGTATAAAGGTCCTACCAGCTACGCTCTTACGAAAGAAGAGAAAGAAATCTTCTTTGAATGCCTGCTCAGTATGAAGGTCACGACTGGCTTCTCGTTGAATATAAAGGGAATAATAAATATGCCAGAGAAAAAGTTTCAGAACCTAAAGTCTCATGACTGCCACGTGATTATGATGCAACTGCTTCCGGTTGCATTGAGGGGGCTTCTACCGAAAAATGTCCGATTAGCCATTGTGAAGCTATGTGCATTCCTCAATGCAATCTCTCAGAAGGTGATCGATCCAGAAATCGTACCAAGGCTAAGGAGTGATGTGGCGTAATGTCTTGTCAGTTTTGAGCTGGTGTTCCCACCATCCTTCTTCAATATCATGACGCATGTCCTAGTTCATCTAGTCGACGAGATTGTCATCTTGGGGCCCGTATTTCTACACAATATGTTCCCCTTTGAGAGGTTCATGGGAGTCCTAAAGAAATATGTCCATAACCGCCCTAGGCCAGAAGGAGGCATCTCCATGGGCCATCAAACAGAGGATGTTATCGGGTTTTGTGTTGACTTCATTCCTGGCCTTAAGAAGATAGGTCTCCCTAAATCGCGGTATGAGGGGAGACTGACTGGAAAAGGCACTCTTGGAAGTGACTCAATAATATGCAGGGACGGATATTCTTGGTCTCAAGCACACTACACAGTTCTACAGAACTCTACCTTGGTGACCCCGTATGTCGATGAACACAAGAATAGTGTGCGCTCCAAACACCCGGAGCAGTGCGACGACTGGATTACATGTGAACACATCAGGACTTTCAGCAGTTGGTTGGAAACACGTCTCAGAGGTGACAACACTGTTTGTGATGAGTTGTACTTGTTGTCCAGGGGACCATCTTTGACTGTATTGACTTACAAAGGATATGAGATAAATGGGAATACATTTTACACGATCGCCCAAGATCAAAAGAGCACCAACCAAAACAGCGGTGTCCGCTTTGATGCGGCAACCGACTGCGGAAAGGACACATATTATGGTTACATAGTGGACATATAGGAACTTGACTACGGACCTGATTTTAAGGTCCCTTTGTTTAAGTGCAAATGGGTCAATCTGTCAGGCGGCGGGGTACAGGTAGACCCACAGTACGGAATGACAACAGTGGATCTGAAAAATCTTGGTTACACTGACGAACCGTTCGTCCTAGCCAATGATGTGGCACAGGTTATCTATGTGAAGGACATGTCTACCAAACCGAGAAAAAGAAAAGATAAGGAAGCGAATACATCATACGATGAGCCAAAGCGCCACATAGTTCTTTCAGGAAAAAGGGACATCCTGGGAGTGGATGGCAAGACAGACATGTCTGAAGATTATCAAAAGTTTCATGAAATTCCTCCCTTCAATGTCAAGGCTGACCCAAGCATCCTGATAAACGATGAAGATTATCCATGGTTACGGCGCAATAAGCAAATGACACAAGCGAAGAAAAAGTGAAGACTTTCTCCCGCAACTGTTATGATGATACCATGCCAACTTTGTAACACACGAGTATGCTATGAGAACTTTTTCAGAGTTCATTTGAAAACTATGAATTTTGGTCGAATTTTCTCTATAGGTGCATCTATGTTCATTTTTTAGTAAAGTTAATCACAAACTTGTGATTCACACAAATTTCAAAGAATTCAAATTTTAACTATTCAAATTTGAAAACTAATGGCACTAACAAAAAGTTTATAATTTTTCTAAAACTAATGGAACTAACATAAAGTTTATAATTTTCGGAGTTCATTTGGAATTCATTTGAAATGCTTTTCAATTTCAGGGTCTTATAGCTCAAAAAAATCAGTAAATGCATGAAAAATAACAAATGAAGTCAGAAAGGGTTGAAAATTGATGATGTGGCTTTGAATGGTGCATTTTGAACACAGAAAAAATATGGAGTTCAAATAAGTTCAAGAAAATGAAATCCCTTTGTAACAGATGATCTTTCGTCCGAAACCCTGATACTTCGAAAGAGATTGTCCGTTTTGTACACGAAGTGCATCCAGTTTTTGCTGTAACCATCTCAACTTTGTTGCACATGCTATGTGGGTGAAATGATGATACCATGCCAACTTTCAACCTGTTCGGAGTTCATTTGAAATGCTTTTCAATTTCAGGGTCTTATAGCTCAAAAAAATCAGTAAATGCATGAAAAATAAAAATGAAGTCAGAAAGGGTTGAAATTGATGATGTGTCTTTGAATGGTGCGCTTTGAACACAGAAAAAGTATGGAGTTCAAATAAGTTCAAGAAAATGAAATCCCTTTGTAACAGATGATCTTTCGTTCGAAAGCCTGATACTTCGAAAGAGATAGTCCGTTTTGTACATGAAGTGCATCCAGTTTTTGCCGTAACCATCTCAACTTTGTTGCACGTGCTATGTGGGTGAAATGATGATACCATGCCAACTTTCAACCTTTTCGGAGTTCATTTGAAATGCTTTTCAATTTCAGGGTCTTATAGCTCAAAAAACAGTAAATGCATGAAAAATAACAAATGAAGTCAGAAAGAGTTGAAAATTGATGATGTGTCTTTGAATAGTGCATTTTGAACACAGAAAAAATATGGAGTTGAAATAAGTTCAAGAAAATGAAATCCCTTTGTAACAGATGATCTTTCGTCCGAAACCCTGATACTTCGAGAGAGATTGTCCGTTTTGTACACGAAGTGCATCCAGTTTTTGCCGTAACCATCTCAACTTTGTTGCACATGCTATGTGGGTGAAATGATGATACCATGCCAACTTTCAACCTTTTCGAAGTTCATTTGAAATGCTTTTCAATTTCAGGGTCTTATAGCTCAAAAAAATCAGTAAATGCATGAAAAATAACAAATGAAGTCAGAAAGGGTTGAAAATTGATGATGTGGCTTTGAATGGTGCATTTTGAACACAGAAAAAATATGGAGTTCAAATAAGTTCAATAAAATGAAATCCCTTTGTAACAGATGATCTTTCATCCGAAACCCTGATACTTCGAAAGAGATTGTCCGTTTTGTACACGAAGTGCATCCAGTTGTTGCCGTAACTATCTAAACTTTGTTGCACATGCTATGTGGGTGAAATGATGATACCATGCCAACTTTCAACCTTTTCGGAGTTCATTTGAAATGCTTTTCAATTTCAGGGTCTTATAGCTCAAAAAATCAGTAAATGCATGAAAAATAACAAATGAGGTCAGAAAGGGTTGAAAATTGATGATGTGTCTTTGAATGGTGCATTTTGAACACATAAAAAATATGGTGTTCAAATAAGTTCAAGAAAATGAAATCCCTTTGTAACAGATGATCTTTCGTCCGAAACCATGATACTACGAAAGAGATTGTCCGTTTTGTACACGAAGTGCATCCAGTTTTTGCCGTAACCATCTCAACATTGTTGCACATGCTATGTGGGTGAAATGATGATACCATGCCAACTTTCAACCTTTTCGGAGTTCATTTGAAATGCTTTTCAATTTCAGGGTCTTATAGCTCAAAAAAATCAGTAAATGCATGAAAAATAACAAATGAAGTCAGAAAGGGTTGAAAATTGATGATGTGGCTTTGAATGGTGCATTTTGAACACAGAAAAAATATGGAGTTCAAATAAGTTCAAGAAAATGAAATCCCTTTGTAACAGATGATCTTTCGTCCGAAACCCTGATACTTCGAAAGAGATTGTCCGTTTTGTACACGAAGTGCATCCAGTTTTTGCCGTAACCATCTCAACTTTGTTGCACATGCTATGTGCGTGAAATGATGATACCATGCCAACTTTCAACCTTTTCGGAGTTCATTTGAAATGATTTTCAATTTCAGGGTCTTATAGCTCAAAAAAGCAAAAGGAATCAACTAAAAAGTTTTTATAAACCTCTAGTATTTTTGAAACTAAACTTATATAAAATTTATGCAACTTAAATTCAGAAAGTATTTTTTGTTCAACACATTAATAGCAAAAAGAATTTAATAGCAAAGAAATAACAAAATTTGTTTTTGATTAAAACAGATATTAAAAATAACCTAAAATTACCAAATAGAGTATAATGATAAAACACTGTAACATTAAGTAGCAGGAAAAAGAATCACTCAAAAATCTAACTTCATAGTAAAGTTATTCATAAACTAGTGATTCACATACATTTTAAAACTATAAGTATTTAGTACAAATAAAAAAATAAAAAGAAAAAATAAAACAAAAGAAGAAAACAAAAAAGTTCAAATTTTAAAACTAATGGCACTAACAGAAAGTTTATAATTTTTGTGACCTAAAAGCAAAAAGAAATTACTAAAAAACTATAAGTATTTAGTACAAATAAAAAAAGAAAAAAGAAAACAAAAGAAGAAAACAAAAAAATCAAATTTTAAAACTAATGGCACTAACAGAAAGTTTATAAATTTTGTGACCTAAAAGCAAAAAGAAATCACTAAAAAACTATGAGTATTTAGTACAAATAAAAAAATAAAAAGCAAAAAAGAAAACAAAAGAAGAAAACAAAAAATGCCACCTACTAGGCCTCCACGGCCTGAATACGACTAGAAACCCTTCCATGGGCCAGGATTCAGGCCCGCAGAAGGCCCAGCAGGCCCAACAGGCATAGCAGTGCACAGATTAGGCCCGTAAGCCTGCAATAGAGAGGAGCTTGAGAGGGATGTGGCAGCGAGGCTTATAAACCACTCCGAGCCCCTCTCAACTAGCGAGGTGGAACTAAACTTACGACCGCATCGTGCTAGCACAGGGCGTTTGGTCCCAGTTGGTAGCACCAACCGGGACTAAAGGGGTGCATTGGTACCGGTTCGTAACACCAACCAGGACGAATGCCCCCCTTTAGTCCCGGTTGGTACCACCAACCGGGACCAAACGCCTCTGCTTCCCGCCCTTTGGGCTGCCGAAAAGAGGCCTTTGGTCCCGGTTGGTAGCACCAACCGGGACCATAGGTCCACCTATATAAGCCCACACTTGCGAAAATTTCGCCAACTGCTCCATTCCCCATCGCCGATGCCGCCAGGCTGCTCGTCCTCCTCATCGCCGTCGCCGCGCCCTGCCCCATCCCCGCGTGCTTGCCGTCGCCGCGCCCTGCCTCGTCGCCGTCGCCGCGCCCTGTCGCTGTCGTCGTCGTCGCGCCCTCCTGCCCGTCGCCGGCCGCCTTGCCCCGAGCCCGCTGCCGTCCGCCCTGCCCCGAGCCCCGCCTCCTCGTCCCCGTCGCCGTGTGCCGCCCCGAGCCCGCCACCGTCCCCCACTACAAGAAATATGCTTAATTGTGACCTTCTCGTAGTGACTGCGGGTGAATTGGTCATAAATCTATGACCATTTGTGTGGCAGATAGTCGTAAGCCGTTTGGGGGGGTCCAAACTCTAAATCATCATGACCATTTTCGTCAAGAAGGTCGTAATTGTATTATCTAAAATGGTCATAACATAGACAACACTGATCTACACCTTTCATTTTAGTCTATCTTGACCAATTTAAATGGTTGTGACTACTGATTCACAATGCTTCAAAATGACTGGTCAGACACGTCACCAGTTTTGTCGATGTAGCGTGTTCACGTGTCAAACCACATCAACATTGCCTCAGACTTGACATGTGGTACCCGCCAAGCCTATTACGAGCAATTTAAATGGTCATGACTACTAATTCACACTGCTTCAAAACGACTGATCGAACACCTCACCAATGACGAGAGGTGGATCGAAATCATTTGGCATGCAACCATTTGATCAATTGTATGTAAAATGCGGTTTAATATTTTTGAAAATTAAGTGGTGCCATTTTAAAACAAATATACGGTAGGTTCTTCATAGAAAAAACATTTTGGGCACCCGGAAAATGAAAAATGAATTTTGCGTGCCAAAAAAGTGAAAACTCACTTTGACAACATTGTTTGCCATTCCAATATGCACCCTTGTGCACAATATGAGATCATTAACAAACTATGCCATGAATGTAGACATAACATTGGTTATTTGGCTTAAAAGTCATGAATCTTCATACATGATAGCTCTTTTATGAGAACAAGTTTTTGAGATATTTTTTGTATTTCGAGTTTTTTATTTTCCTAGAAATTAGGTCACAAATAATGACACAATGCGAAGGTTTCCATTATTTTTTTGATTTTTTTGAATTTCATATTTTTAAAATGGGGTCAAAACCACGGGCATGACCGTTAGTAGGTAGGGGCTTAATAATGCAAAACTCCTGGTGAATCTCTGATGAAGTAACTACTTTCCTGTCTAGAAATGATTTTTGGGAAAGAAGATCAAACTATAAAGCACTTGTAGTTCAAATTTGACCTTAGTTCCTCCTTAAACGGCGATAATATGTCTTTTTGATAAGAGGTGTATCGAAAGCTTTTCACATGCAACCATTTGGTTATCTGTACATAAAATGTGGTCTAATATTTTTTAAAATTGTTTTGGTACAATTTTTCGACAAATATTTGGTAGGTTCTTAAAAAAGCCCATCTTTGGCACTTTGGAATTAGAAAAAAAATCATGCAATGAAAATAAAAACTCTATTCGATAACATTGTTTACCCGAAATAAGAGGCCATTTGAAAAATATTGGGTCATTTGAACAAACTATAAGAGGGTAATATGTTGAGTCTTTACCCGGAATTGGAGGATAAAAAATATAAGAGAAACGAAAGGAAAAACACACAATTTGCATATGCTTAATTTTCATTGGTGGAATCATTTGTGCCATGGATTGATGACATGGCAAACATCCTGCCATTCATTCCCAGCACTCCCACCGTCCACCCATCCATCCATCCATCCATCCATTCTAAAGAAAAGGAGAAAAAAAAGGAGAAGCCCACCGCACCAATCTCTCCCTCTCTCTCGTGCGAACCTTTCCTTCCCAACCTACAATCTCCTCGCCGTCGCCACCAACCATGCCGGCCGGTTCCGACGAGCTCAGGCCACTTGCAGCTCGACCCTGAGCTCCCCAAGATCCGCCCCTCCCTCCCCTCCATTCAGATCCGCGCCTCAAGGCCCGCAACCTCGCCTGCGGCTAGGGTTCCTTCGTCGGAACCCGCCACAACCGGCGATGGCAAGGCTGAAGCTCGCGAGATCCGTCACCAGCATTGCCCAGGTAGGCCCTTCCCGTCCTTCCTTGATTGGATCCACCCTCTCCTCCTCATCTCACCTTCTCCTCCTACCCGCACCTTTGCTGCAGGTCACCATGATGTGGAGACGGCGACGATGGCAGGAGGGCGCCGACCTTTCCCTGGTCGAGGAGGAGGAGGGGCGCACCTAGCCACCGGCCATGCTCTGCTCAAGGAGGGGCAGGAGGGGTCTGCTGCTAGGGCAACCAAGAGATTTTGCCGAGCTCAAGCACAACCACGACAACCAACTGCGGCAGGTAGCATATCCCTCCCCCTCTACCTCTACTCACTAATGATGCTAAGTTAAGGAATATTGATGCAAATCCCGGTTGCCTCAAGGAATTCAAGAGGGATTTGTCTGAACACATCCAGTTTTTTTATTTATTTAGTTAGTGCCAAATAGAGAGAGAAGATGAGGTCCAGATTGGTCAATTTGGCTGCCAGCTCATTTGTATCTATGAAACCATCTCCTTCCTGTTGGTATGGTTTGGTTGCAAGAAATTCAGTTTTTGGTGACCTGCAGCTAGTTTAACTTCTCTGACATAAATATGTTGTGTACATTCTGAATCCCCAACGTGACACAAATTCAATTACTAATGATTGTGAACATAGCCTCCCTGTTCATCAAATGAAGAATCCACCCAAGATTCTGGCCATGTCGGCAAGTCCACCCCGTCCAAGGACCTCAATATCGCGCCTCCCTGCCTTAGATCTTGATTTCCCCACCTTCACGCTTGCTCCACTTGCCCTATTGGCTCGGTGTGCAGCTCCAAACCATCACCATTGACTTCTAGAGGGCCTTCCAGGTCCACGACAAGCTCTACGCCGGCCTTGTCCCTCCCTTTTGCCTCTATGGGTAAACTTACTTGCTACAGATTATTCACAATTTCTCCATTGTTAGCAGCATCTGCTTAAGTATAATTTTTAGAACTGGTTATTAGCTAAAATTACAATAGTTAATTCTTTTATCTGTATGTCACCTGATTTGTTGCTCGTTGCCAGATTCTTGTTATACGAAGATTGTCCTGATGATCCTAAGATTGTAGATTTATTTTTCTCTTGAAGCTAGGTTTCTTTTCAAGCATGTCTAACATCTACATGCAATTCTTGAGATAAATAATATAAGGAGATTTTTGTGGTACATGTGCATGAACCTATAGTCGTTTATTGTCGGCTGCCCTTTTTTATTATATGTGGCTTGTTGCATAGAGGCTTATCTATGCATTAGTATTGGATTCTCTATCATGTTAGTTTCCTTGGTCTTCTTTTTGAGCCTTACTATCATTTTTTTCTTGTACACGGCAATGGCAGGAGTGCCATATTGGGCAGAGGAAGAGGATGAGAAGAAAGAAGGCTTGGGCGTGAGTGGGTGCTGGGTGGCGGCGGCCTTCCGCTACCTGCACCATGGCACCTCACTATACCGTGGTGGCAAGTATGTTTGCCTTCCACAACTCCAGCCTCCTCTATGTGCATGTATATACACCACCGACCACAAATCCTGGATTTAGCTTGCTTGTATAATATGATGTGACTTATGCATTGTCCTCTCATTTATTTACTATAATGGAGATTTCAAATATGTTGTTATGTTGGAGGACGAGTCTTGTTAAGCCAGCAACAGTGGGGAGCTACAAAATTACCTTACCTGATCTGAACTATGAGCACCTGATGATTTTGCGTGTGCAAATAAATGGAAGTCAAAATGCTTTTGGTTGTGACTTACTTTCCCTTAGCATATATGTATGTCTTATTTAAACTTGAATCATTGTTTTCTCCTATGATGCTATGTGATTCAGTAATAAATTAGTAGACTTGAATATTTCTTGTTCTGATCAGCCTTGTGTGGAAGATACGACCTTCTTTGAATACCCTGCTCATTATATGTTGCTCAAGGGTTCGTTGTCATAGCTCTTGTTCTTGTTTTTGTTGATCTAAGAAACATCTTGCATGCTATAGAAGTCCTATTAGCTAAACTTGCCTTTTAGTAGTCTCCATAAAAGTGGTTGTATTTTGAATTTAATTCTATTTGCTTGCTGCAGCGGAATGCTCATCACCTTGTAGGGAAGATCTGAACCAAGTGACTGCAAAGGGTTGTCTGGCAATGTGCAGGTCAATCTCACCCTTGTGGACAAGTAATATTTTTTCTCCAGATTTAGTCTACATTGTCCAGGTTGTATGCTTCGATTGAGATCATTAATGATTGAGATCCCATCAAGGTAATGCTCTTCCCCCACATGTTGTTCTACAAGAAAAGTATATACAAGATTCAAGAGCGCTTATGGGGTTGCTTGTTCGTATGATTTGTTCATGTGCTTCATGTTGTAATTCCAGTCAAGTAAAGACAAAAGAAACATGGTACCCTCTTTACTACTGAAGTTTTGCAACCATGTTAATAGTTAATGCAAATTGTTGGGACTCTTCTGAGAAGATTATTTCATTTGTTTATTTTTGTAACTATTTCCCGTGCAATAATAAAGGTTGAGATCACTGCAAGAAATGGTTCTGATTGGTACTCCTTAGATTTAAACTGATGAATTATGTTAAGTTCTACATATGAGGTTGTGTTTCTTCCATGTATACTTTGTGTGCATGTGTTTTTTGCATTGAGGTTAACTTATACTCCCTCCGTCCCATAATATAAGAGTGTTTTTGACACTAGTGTAGTGTAAAAAACACTTTTATATTATGGGACAGAGGGAGTAGTTTGCAATCAGTTTGGTTTGGTTGTTTATGAGCTGTGTTGTGTTGTACTGCTCATGGTTGTGATGTTTATTATACTGTGTTAAAGATACACTATTCACGTATCTTGATCTTGGAAGTTATTGATGTGAGCTTTTTTTGCACAAAGTGTTCAGAGCTAACACACGAATAATCTTGCAAGTCCTGAAATTTCTATGGGAGTATGTCTTAATGTCTTGTGTTTCTGTTCATTGATGTGAACTTTTAAGTCTCATTGCTAAATGTAAAACCACCATTTGTCTTTCTTTTGCTCATATTTTGTATGCTTTCTTATGTTTGCTTATTCCTATTACCAGGATGATCCGAGTCACTCAGAAGAAGTGGAGAGTAGAAGGAGGGCACAAGAAGCTTTGTTTCTCATTGATGTTATGTGTGATAACTTAAAACTTGTGCTTCTCATCCAATATTTGTAGAACTATGTTGCGGTGCGCTTGTGCACTTGTTGGATCCTTTTGTTGTGCACTTGCACATATATAACTATTTTTCTGTGCACTTTTAGAATCATTTTGCGGTGCACTTGTTGGGCCTTGAACCTTGGTGTATCGAGGAGTCATTGGATGATGCATTGTATTTCATGTGATGTGTTACTGAAATGAAATATACAGTTTATCTGCAATATTTTATTTTGTTGTACTTGCTTTTTAATGGGCCTATCTTGATATATGCATGCTTCTGACAAAATAATGCATCAGCCCATACAAATCAGACATTTCTTATAATAAAATATGTATTGGGCCAGGCCCATGTAGGCTAGATTGGTGGACCGGGCTGTGAAATTTATGATGATTCCATTTGGTCACTAGCAATGCCACGTCAGCTTAGCCACATCAGATCCTACGTGGCTCAGAGAAATGGGTAATGAGATCTGCGACCAAAATTTTAGAAAGGTCATGTTTGTTCGTTCTTGACGGCCAACTATTGACCTTTTGAATTTGGTCAAAACACGGTCATAAAACATGAATAATGACGATTCAGTGACCAAAATGGAGGGTCAACAATGAACAAATTTCTTGTAGTGCCCGTCGCCGTGTGCCACCCCGAGCCCGTCGTCCCCGTCACCGCGTGCCGCCCCGCGCACGCCGGCCCCATCGCCGACATCCCCGAGCCCGCCGTCCTCCTTCTCGTCGCTGGCCTCCTCTCCCCGTCGCCGCCCGCCCCCAGTGAGCTCCCCCCTTTCCCATCCCCGTCGCCGACGACGCCACCCATTGCCGCCACTGCTCTCTGTTTATACGTTCATAGATTTTTTTCATGTATGTATGAATGTCGATATGTATGTACGTATGGATATGGCTATATATGCATGTATTTTCTCTATGTATATATGTTCATATATGCAAAAGTTACATTTTTAGAAAATCATCTATATATGTTCATATATGCAAAAGTTCTATATGAATGTGGCTATATGTATGTTCATGGAAAATAATTTTGCTCGATGATCTTTTTGTTCACGATGTTCATATAATTTTTTTCATGTATGTATGAATGTCGATATGAATTGTACCTATGATGTTTTTTTATTCATAGATGAATATGTATGTGGCTATGTATGTGTATGTGGCTATGTGAATATGCAAAGAAGAGGAAATGAAGAAGATGATATATTTTCTTATTCGTGGGTGTGTCGAGAGGGTCGTCGATAACTTTAGTACATTTAAGGTTATTTTCATCTTAGGTCATTTTAGGTCATGGGTGTGTCGAGAGGGCGGCCGAGGGGTCGAGGGTCGTCGAACATGAGAGGGGGGATGATAGATGATGATGAGGGGGGGAGGGGGGACGTCGGACATTCATGAGAGAGGCGGGGAAGAAGGGGAAGAAGAGGAGAGGAAGTCTTCTCCTCTATTCTTTCTCCTCCTCTATTCTTTCTTCTCTTCTTTTTTCTTCTTCTTCCTATATGTATTAGTTTTTTTATTTAGGTTGTTAATTAGTAGATATTAATTTTGTTCATATATGTATGGATGCATGTGATATGTATGTATGTATGTATGTATGTATCGGGTATGTCGTTGTCGATATACCCCCCTACCCGATAACTTCGACATGAGGGGGTCGAGAGGGGGTCTAGGGTCGCCGAGGGGTCGAGGGTCGTCGAACATGAGAGGAAGAAGAGGATAAAAAAATAAGAGGAAGAAGAAAAAAAAGAGGAGAAGAAAGAATAGGTGAGAGATTCTCCTCTATTCTTTCTTCTCCTCTTTTTTTTTCTTCTTCTTCCTCTTTTTTTATCGGGAACGAGGGTCGTCGAGGGTCGCCGAGCAGTAGAGGAAACCCTAAATAGCAAGTATCGTGGGTGTGATATACATGTGGCCGTCGGTGTCGGACAGTACATCCACGTCCCACAAGTGACGCGGGCTTCGACGCCCACGTCACTTGTGGGACGTGGATGTAGTGTCCGACACCGACGGCCACATGTGTCTCACACCGACGATACTTGCTATTTAGGGTTTCCTCTACCGCTCGGCGACCCTCGACGACCCTCGTTCCCGATAAAAAAAGAGGAAGAAGAAGAAAAAAAGAGGAGAAGAAAGAATAGAGGAGTTCTTACTCCTCTATTCTTACTTCTCCTCTTTTTTTCTTCGTCCTCTTCTTTTTTATCCTTGAAGCGTTGTCGAGGCCACCCCAAACCCTAGAGAAGCAGTGTCAAGGCCACCCTAAACCCTAGAGAAGCAGCGTCGAGGCCACTAATTAATATTAGTTCTACGTTTGCCACTAATATATCCATCTGTCATGTTTGAATAATAATTGCCATGTTGTCAATATTTGTAGAAACTATAGACACCGCCCGAGACTAAGTACAAGAAGAGTTGTTGGGGGACATAATCGCACGAGGAAGTGATGCCGTCTGCTCGTTGTTTCTCAACGACACCGATGGTCTGGAAGCAGCTGGCTGTGATTATGATGGCTCCGGTGACCTAATGCCGGTGCAAGAAGGAGACCGTGAGGACGGCTCCGGTGACCCAATGCCGGTGCAAGAAGGAGACCGTGATGACGTCTCCGGTGACCGAACCAAGTCCGGCCAGGTATATATATTAGTTAAGCTTCGATTGACTAGCTAATTGATGCATTCATTGTTTTGGTATGTACACATATTAATTAAGTCTTTGTTCTTTTTTCTAGCCCTCCGGATCGAGCACAACTTCGGTAAAGAGACGAGGCCCGAAGAAAAAGTTGAGCTCGGATGAAAAGTTTGAGATCCTCCGGACAAAGAGCGCATTTGTTGCTCAGTGCGGGGTTTTGGTTAGGGACAAGATCCTGATCAGCATCCAGCAATGGTTAAAGCCGGCTACAGAAGAACCTGAGGTGTCTTATGTTAATGATATGCAGAAAAATGATCTTTGGACTGAGCTGAAGTCAAATTTCACCCTACCGCCAGAGGATGATCCAGAGAAGCCAGTTAAAGAGCAATTAATCAAGTCTTTTGCTCTTAAGAGGATGGTAGAACTATTCAGGAGGTGGAAGAAAGAGCTGAATAAGTTTGTCGAAAATAAAGAGACACCAGAATTCAAGGGCAGATATGAGAAGATCAGAGATCACTGGCCCGCATTTATGGCCCACAAGACATCGGAAAAGAGTAAGAAGATGTCAGCGACAAACAAGCAAAATGCTGTGAAGAAGAAGCATCACCATCACACGGGGTCAGGTGGCTACCTCATAGCCCGGCCTAAGTGGGCCAAGACTGAGAATGATCTGGTTGATAAAGGGATCGAACCAGAGACAATTAACTGGCCAGACCGTTGCCGGACTTGGTTCTTCGGGGTTGGCGGAACCTTGGACCCTGTAACAGGGAAGTGCATTTGGATGAACGATCAAATGGACATACCAGTCAAGAAGCTTCAGCAGTATATCGAAGCAGCGCAGCAAGGGACGTTCTTTCTAGGCAGAGAGAACGATGAGATCACAATGGCCCTCGGGAATCCTGAGCACCCTGGACGGACAAGAGGCACGCCAGGCTCCATTCCGTGGAAGGTTGGGTTTCCGAACGCAGGCGGTTACAAATCCCAGGAGAGGAGGAAAAAATTGCAGCAGACCCAAATGCAGGCGCTGCAAGCAAGGGTACAAGCGATAGAGGAACGAGAAGCAAATTGCAGCAAACGTACTGCCGAAGCTTCCCCCGAAGCTACCCCGCCATCTCAGCAGCGAAGCAGTGTGGCTTCCACCGAGCTGCTTCAGCCGGAGCATGCCTTGACGGCTCCTGCCAGCTATCCCGTGGATGCTATCACAGAGTCTCAAAATGGCCACCTTATGACGCAATGGATGAATTTGAAGGTCAAGGCGGCTGTTGGCTCTGTTTATCCTACTGAACCCGGCGCAACTTTTCACTGCCGGCCGATTCCAGAAGGATATGCTAGGGTGATGGTGGATGAAATAATAGAGGGATTTGAGGACCTCCAGCTTGACCACCCTGCCGGTAAAGGGGAGACTAGGCTGGGGTCTGCTCTGAAGACTCCATGCCTATGGCGGAAGGAGCTCATCAACCTTCCGAACTGGACGCCGCCGCCTCCTCCTCCTCCTCCGGCAAGTCAGGGCACTCCGCCTCCTCCTCCGGCGAGTCAGGGCACTCCGCCTCCTCCACCGCCTCCTCCTCCGGCGAGTGATGATCAGGGCACTCGACCGGCTCCTTCTCCGGCGCGTGGCGGCACTCCGCGTCGTTCTCCGCCTGCGCCGACGCACCCGAGCAGCCAGCCTCCTCCTTCTCTGCCTCGTCAACAAGGGTGGAAGAGACCTGCCGCCGCTCCGGCTGCTCCGGCGCGTCGTAGTCCTTCTCCTCCGCCTCGTAAGCAAGTAAAGAATACAACCGCTCCGTCTGCTCTGCCGGCGTCTAGCAATACAGCCAGAGGCAGGAGGAAATACAGATTCGGTCCTTCTCTGAAGACTCCAGAGAAGTTAACATACGAGAGGACCCCGGAGGAGAATGCCGAGATCACACGAGAAGAAGTGAGGAACTACTTTGAAGGGGTGAAAGCAAAGAAACATACACCTCCGGAGGAGAAGGTAGATCCGGTGAAAGCGAAGCGCACTCTGGCTGCCCTGACAAAACCACCCAAGTCTCCGCCGAAAGGAAACTATGAGCGCATTATTGGAAAGGAATTTGCCGAAGCGGAGCGGTCGGGAAGTACTATCAGTGATCAAAGGCTGAAAGAACGACGAGCTGGGAAACAAATTGCCCAGCTCGGCGAACAAGCGAAGCAATCGAGCCCCCCGCTCAAGGTGCCTAGCAACAACGTCGCTAATGATCCGAGGATGGTGCCCGGTTATAGCAATCTTGGCGATTACCTGCCCGATGATGTACATTATGATTTCATGGAGGTGCAGATACAAAGATACGAGTACGGGAAGCCTCTCGTCAAAGATGAAAGATCTCTATCAACGATGATGCGAAGATTGCATGATTGGTACTTGAAAATCTGTAGAGACTCTAGGGGGGGGGAGTACTTTGTATGTGAAAGTTAAAAAGGAGCATGACCTCATTGGAATTGAACTGTTGCCTGTTCCATTTGAGGAGTTCTTTCAGTTTTTGAATCAATTGGCCCTCGATAAAACAACGGTCACCTGCTACTGTCTATAAGTAGTACTACTTCTGTCATTAAGTCTCTCTATATAGCTCAGCTCTTTCATTGCATGTATTTATAATCATCCTCACTATATTATGCAGATTGAAGATCGCCGAATTGAAGAAAAGACAAGTCGGTGATATTGGGTTCATTAACACATATCTCATAGATGCAACTCAGGTTAAATTTCATGCCGCAGATACCGAGGCCAACTTGCTACGATCGTCGGTAATAAATGAAAACAAAGATATAATACTCTTTCCTTACAACTTAAAGTGAGTGTTACTGTCTTGTGCGTATACGGTTTCCCTTATATATTAGTCAAGGTTATAGTAATGTAATTGATGAGTTATGCATGCGTGTGCAGTTACCACTATATTCTCCTAGAGATTAAGCTTGAGCAGGGACTAGCAACCGTCTTAGACTCAAAACGAAAAGATCCCCAGGACTATGCGGACATGACTCAAATGCTCGAGAAGTAAGTTAAATCAATCATTATCCACCATATCAGCAACTTTGTTCATTTCCTGATATATCAAGTAATTGTTTTCTTTGTCTGGCAGGGTTTGGAAAAAATTCTCCAAAAAAGCTCCAGGACTCCCGAAGAAGCTGCAATTTAGACACCCGAAAGTAAGTACTATAGTAGCATGTTCCGCGCATCTCCTATTGATTCAAGCGCTACTTTCATGAATACCATTTGGCATTCTTGCTTATCAGTTTGATTGACCTCTGTTTCTTGTAAAGTGGTTGTGGTAGGAACAAGGGAATGATTTCTGTGGATACTACATTTGCGAGTCCATCCGCCACACGACCTGTGAGCGGGGCTACACTGACGAACAATATGAAGTACGTAAATAACAACATTCACAATTTTATTTTATTACCATCATTTGTGTTGAGTTTCATTCATTCATATATATATGTATTGACCCCCTTCTTCAAATTAGATGTTTCGGAAGCGGGATGAACTCCTAGCACCAGCTCGCATGCGAGCAATTCAAGAGGAATTGGCGGCATTCTTTCTTGACCACGTGATCGCTGAAGACGGAGAATACTATGTGGACCATGAGTTTGTATGATTATATTTGTAAGAGATAATTATTGTATATATGTAGCCGGTAGTGTCGGATAGATATACGAGAACTTGTTGTTCGACCAATCTCTCGGAGAAGGAGAGGTGGTCGATATCACTTCTCTCTGTATGCATATATGTTCATGACGATCTTCTGTTTCCTTCGTTTGCTTACTAGCTAGCTAGCGTGTCTAGTCCTCTCTATACGTATGTATAGTACGTAGCGTCGACCAAGCACGGACATAAGAGAGGACACTTCTCTCTATTAATTATAGCTAGCTAACACAATATATGAAACACCTAAATTAACCCCCCAAAACCCCCAAACTCCCCCCCCTTTCAAAAAAAACAAAAACCCCAGCCACAGAAATGCTGACGCGTGGATGCCTATTGGTCTCGGTTGGTGCCACCAACCGGGACCAAAGGGTCTCCTGCTTGGGCTCCGCGCATAGGCCACATGGAGGCCCATCTGTCCCGGTTCTGGATTGAACCGGGACAAAAGGGACAGGGCATTAGTACCGACCCTTTAGTCCCGGTTCAGGAACCGGGACAAAAGGCCCTTACGAACCAGGACAACAGGCCCTTTTTCTACCAGTGCCCATCTTGTTATCCTCGATGGCAACGATGCAATACGTGCCTTGCTGCCCCTTCTGTCACTGGGAAAGGACACCGCAAGATCGAACCCAAAGCTAAGCACTTCTCCCATGGCAAGAACTACCAATCTAGTTGGCCAAACCAAACGGATAATTCGAAGAGACTTGCAAAGATAACCAATCATACATAAAAGAATTCAGAGAAGATTCAAATAATATTCATAGATAGACTTGATCATAAACCCACAATTCATCGATCTCAACAAACACACCGCAAAAAGAAGATTACATCGAATAGATCTCCACAAGAGAGGGGGAGAACTTTGTATTGAGATCCAAAAAGACAGAAGAAGCCATCTAGCTACTAATATGGACCCGAAGGTCTGAGGTAAACTACTCACACTTCATCGGAGAGGCTATGATGATGTAGAAGCCCTCCATGATGATGGCCCTCTTTCGGCGGAGCTCCGGAACAGGCCCCAAGATGGGATCTCGTGGATACAGAAAGTTGCGGCAGTGGAATTAGGTTTTTGGCTCCTGTTCTGATCGTTTGGGGGTACGTGTGTGTATATATAGGAGGAAGGAGTATGTCGGTGGAGCACCGAGGGGCCCATGAGGCAGGGGGCGCGCCCCCACCCTTGTGACCTCCTCTTTGACTCCTTGGAGTAGGGTCGAAGTCTCCTGGATCACGTTCGGTGAGAAAATCACGTTCCTGAAGATTTTATTCCGTTTGGACTCCGTTTGATATTCTGTTTCTCTGAAACACTGAAATAGGCAAAAAACAGCAATTCTGGGTTGGGCCTCCGGTTAATAGGTTAGTCCCAAAAATAATATAAAAGTGGAAAATAAAGCCCAATATAGTCCAAAACAGTAGATAATATAGCATGGAGCAATCAAAAATTATAGATACGTTGGAGACGTATCAAAGATTCAAAGTGATAGGTCATCTTCCTAATGGTGGATGCCGGCGTTTTTTATTAATTCTACTATTATTATTTTTGAGTCATTTATTGCTCTACTAGGGTTTCATCGCCGGGAATTGCAGATCAGCAAGGTTGCACATGGCCCCCGTAGGGTCTGGTAAAAGTTTGGGCGCGTAGCAAACAAGCCTCCTCTGAGGCCGCTTGTAAACCGCACCATCTCTGAGCTGGAGTCTTTGGGTATCGAGAGGGAACGTGTCCGGTTTGTGCAGGAAGTGCGGGTCCTGTTGCTTTGTTGGCCTCAAAACTTCTCATGCTCTCAAAGGAGGTCATCGCATGACGTGTGTCATGCACCCGCATTTTTTGGACACGCGTGCAATATTTGAGAAATTTGTTGCTGTGCTAGGGTTTCATCGTCGGAAATTGCAGATCAGCAAGGCAGCACATGAAATCATGCCCAGTAGCGGCATGGGAAATACTTTGCGATGTCCTTGCGGCATGCCTAGCCTTTGCACATACGAAGGAGGGGCATGCCCTACCACCGGGTTATCGAAAGTACCTCGGTTACATGCCTGATGCAACAGCTGAAATCGTTGGAAAATTGTACGATGTCAGAATTCCTCGAGAGCTGGCATGGTGTCATCACATGGCCCCTGTAGGGTGTGGTAAAAGTTTCTTCGCATTTTGAATGAGCCTTCCTTGAGGCCGCTTGTAAACCGCACCATCTGCGAGCTAGTCTCTGGGTATCGAGAGGGAATGTGCCCGGTTTGTGCAGGAAGTGCAGGTCATGTTGCTCCGTTGGCCTCGAAACTTGTCGTGATCTCAAAGGAGGCCATCGCATGACATGTGCCACGCCCCTGCATTTTCTGGACACGCGTGAAATATTTGAGAAATTTATTGTTCTGCTAGGGTTTCATTGCTGGAAATTGCAGACCAGCTAGGTGGCACATGAAATCATGCCTGGTAGCGGCATGGGAAATTCTTTGTGATGTCCTTGCGACATGCCTAGGCCTTGCATAGATGAGTGAGGGGCATGCCCTGCCACTGGGTTACCGAAAGTACCTTGGTGCCATACCTGATGCAACCGTTGAAGTCCTCAAAAAATCGTACGATGCCGAAATTCCTCTAGAGTTGGCACGGTGTCATCACATGGCCCCTGTAGGGCGCCATAAAAGCTTGGGTGCATTTCGAGCAAGCCTAGCCTGAGGCCGCTTGTAAATCACACCATCTCCGAGCTAGAGTCTCCAGGTATCGAGAGGGAACATGTCCAGTTTGTGCAGGAAGTGCGGATCTTGTTGCTCCGTTGGCCTCAAAACTTCTCATGCTCTCAGAGGCCATCACATGACACATGCCATGCCCCCGCATTTTCCGGACACGCTCGCAATATTCGGCAAATTTATTGGTCTGCTAGGGTTTCATCACCGGAAATTGCAGATCAGCAAGGTGACACATGAAATAATGCTTGGTAGAGGCATGGGAAATCCCTTGTGATGTCCTTGCGGCATGCCAAGGCCTTGCACAGACGAGTGAGGGGAATGCCCTACCACCGGGTTACCAAAAGTACATCGATGCCATGTCTGATGCAGCCGTTCAAATCTTCGGAAAATTGTACGATGCCGAAATTCCTCGAGAGCTAGCACGGTGGCATCACATGGCCCTTGTAGAGTGTGGTAAAAATTTGGGTGTGTTTTGAACAAGCCTCCACTGAGGCCGCTTGTCAACCACACCATCGCTGGGCTAGTCTCTGGGTATCAAGAGGGAAAGTGTCCGGTTTGTGCAGGAAGTGCGGGTCATGTTGCTCCGTTGGCCTCGAGACTTCTCATGCTCTCAAAGTAGGCCATCGCATGACACGTGCCATGCCCCCGCATTCCTCGGACACGCGTGCAATATTCGACAAATTTATTTCTTTACTAGGGTTTCATCACCGTAAATTGCAGAACAGCAAGGCGGCACATGAAATCATGTCTAGTAGCGACATGGGAAGTCCTTTGTGAATTTTTTGCAGCATGCCTAGGCCTTGCACAAGTGATGCTAATTAATCAAATTTCCGAGAGTAGCGCTCGGCATGTATTTTTTTCTGAGAGTTGCTCTCGGCAAAAGGGCAAAACCTAGATATATTTGCTGACCTTTTCCTAGAGTGCCTCTCGATACAAGATAACCTAGGTCCAGATTTGACTACTTTTCTGAGTGCCCCACCGACAGGCGCTCAGTAAAGGTAGCGTCGGACACTTAAACTGATTCCATGTTAGTTTCATTTCCCCGTGCCTCTTTCCCTCCTCTGCTTTCCCCTCACCGACTGGCGCCCCCAACCGACCGACGCCCCAACCCCCGCGGCAGTCTCCGGCCGGCCAGGCCCCCACCCCCGGCACTGAGCTCCACCCTTCGGTCGGCGCCTCCCACCGGCTAGAGCCCCCCTCCCCCCCCGGCACCCTGTGGTCGTCCCCCGACCAGCTGACGCCACACCCCTGCCCCATGGGGGGGCCCGACCGACCGGCACCCCCATCGAGCTCCTCCCTCCGCTCTACTTGGTGACCTCCCCCTCCTCTCTCCATGTGTGGATGTATGTATAGATGGATGAATTTTTTTATGATGCATACATAAATGCATAAATAGATGGATAGATGCATGCATAGATAGATGGATGAATAGATGTATGGATTGATAGATAGATGGATGCTATGTAGATAAAAAAATCTTTATAAAAATATATAGATAACTTTTTTGCGAGAAAACTTCCAATCTATTCATCTTCAATCATGGCCGTACAACGAACACCAAAAATAAAAATTACATCCAGATCCGTAGACCACCTAGCGACGACTACAAGCACTGAAGTGAGTTGAAGGCGTGCCGCCATCATCGCCCCTCCATTGCCGGACTCGGGCACAACTTGTTGTAGTGGACAGTCAGGAAGTCGTCGTGCTAAGGCCCCATAGGAGCAGCACCCTAGAATAGCAACAGCCGCTGATGAAAAATAACATAGATAATTTTTTATGATGTTGTATTCATGGATGCTATGTGTGGATGTATGTATGGATTGTTTGTTGTTTACATCTATTAGTTTTTGTTATTCTATGGATTCTTTGTAGTAATTTTTTGCATTAGCTTTTTTGTAGTAGTTTTATCTAGTCGTGGAACTAGTAGTTTTCTATAGTAGTTTTTATGTACTAGTTTTTATCTTGAGCGAGTGATGACCATATTTGACAGATGCGAGATGTTTTCAGAGGAATGGTACCGATTGTTGTTGTAGGGGGTCGCGCTTCCTCTGTTCCTCCTCCATGATCTTTTCAAAGTAGGAGGAGCAGACGAAGAGCGACCATCGCTCACAGTCGCTGAGACTTGTTCTTGGAGGAAGAAAACTGATTTTTGACGATGACGGTCGATCAGGGGAGTTCTTCCTGTGATATATATTTGTCACACACGATGGAGTCGCCCAACTTGACCATCACTGATGACCCACAAGTATAGGGTATATATCGTAGTCCTTTCGATAAGTAAGAGTGTCGAACCCAACGAGGAGTAGAAGGAAATGATAAGCAATTTTCAGTAAGGTATTCTCTGCAAGCACTGAAATTATCGGTAACAAATAGTTTTGTGATAAGGTAATTTGTAACAGGTAACAAGTAATAAAGCTAAATAAGGTGCTGCAAGATGTCCCAATCCTTTTTGTAGCAAAGGACAAGCCTGGACAAACTCTTATACAAAGAAAACGCTCCCGAGGGCACATGGGAATTATCGTCAAGCTAGTTTTCATCACGCTCATATGATTCACGTTCGGTACTTTGATAATTTGATATGTGGGTGGACCGGTGCTTGGGTACTGTCCTTCCTTGGAAAATCATCCCACTTATGATCAACCCCTATTGCAAGCATCCTCAACTACAAAAGAAGTATTAAGGTGAACCTAACCACAGCATGAAACATATGGATCCAAATCAGCCCCTTACGAAGCAACGCATAAACTAGGGTATAAACTTCTGTCACTTTAACAGACCATCATCTACTTATTACTTCCCAATGCCTTCCTCTAGGCCCAAATAATGGTGAAGTTTCATGTAGTCGATGTTCACATAACACCACTAGAGGAAAGACAACATACATCTCACCAAAATATCGAACAAATACCAAATTCATATGACTACTTATAGCAAGACTTCTCCCATGTCCTCCGGAACAAACGTAACTACTCACAGATCATATTCATGTTCATAATCAGAGGGGTATTAATATGCATAAAGGATCTGAACATATGATCTTCCACCGAATAAACCAACTAGCATCAACTACAAGGAGTAATCAACACTACTAGTAACCCACAGGTACCAATCTGAGGTTTTGGGACAAAGATTGGATACAAGAGATGAACTAGGGTTTGAGAGGAGATGGTGCTGGTCAAGATGTTGATGGAGATTGACCCCCTCCCGATGAGAGGATCGATGGTGATGACGATGGTGATGATTTTCCCCTACCGGGGGGTGTTTCCCCGACAGAACAGCTCTGCCGGAGCCCTAGATTGGTTTCGCCAAGGTTCTGCCTCGTTGCAGCGGTGTTTCGTCCCAAAAGCTTGCTTATGATTTTTTTCAGGGCGAAAGACTTCATATAGCCAAAGATGGGCACCGGAGGCCTGCCAGGGGGGCCACGAGGCAGGGGGCGCGCCCCCACCCTCGTGGATGGTGGGTGGGCCCCCTCTGGTGCTTCCTTCATCCAATATTTTTTATATATTCTGAAACTGACTTCCGTGAAGTTTCATGACTTTTGGAGTTGTGCAGAGTAGGTCTCTAATATTTGCTCCTTTTCCAGCCCAGAATTCCAGCTGCCGGCATTCTCCCTCTTCGTGTAAACCTTGTAAAATAAATGAGAATAGACATAAGTGTTGTGACATAATGTGTAGTAGCAACCCATATTGCAATAAATATTGATATAAAAGCATGATGCAAAATGGACGTATCAACTCCCCCAAGCTTAGACCTCGCTTGTCCTCAAATGGAAGCCGATATTGAAAAATATGTCCACATGTTTAGAGATAGAGGTGTCGATAAAATAAAATACGGACATGAGGCCATCATGATCATTCTTAAAACAGCAAGA
>NC_041382.1:47867824-47877714 GCF_002162155.2 Triticum dicoccoides
TTGGCTTGATTGGATGGACCACCAAAGTACCTTGATCGTTGTGGGGAGGGGTGCTGCATATGCGGACGTGTAGGGAGCTGGAAGGAGGACAAGATCTCCCTAGATCATCTTCGCGAGGTGGAGTTTAGTGGCTTGTCTGGACAAGAGTGCCATGACATGGCACACTTGTTGATCCTGAGTTCACAAGCGCTCCAGAGGATGACTTTGATTGTTGAGGCATCTAGAGAGATCTCATGTGACGATAGTTTAGACGATGAAAGCCCGCCGTGGCAAAGAACGACCATGGATACATTGATGTTGACGCTTCCATGCCCAAGAGGGAAGTGGAACTCACGCGCTCCGGCTAATGAGGCAACATTAGAGTACGAGTGGATGCCAGAGCCATGAACACTCCTTTAAAGCAAGGCTAAACATTTTGACATCTCATGGTTTGCTACCAGTTTTGATCATTGGTGACTAGGAACCTTAATGTTCCTTGATTTAGAAAAATAAAGAACTTTGGAAAATTTAATCCATTATATGTTTTAAATATTGTGTGTTCAAACGTCGTGAGTTTATAGCACTATTTCGGGCCCTACTTACATGGTAATTTTCTTTTGTAAGACACTTATGTATTTCGGGCATTGTAGGATAAATGACAGTTGAAGTAGAAACCATCTATAATGCATTTCCATGTCATCTATAAAGAAGCACTGAGGGCTGTTCCACATTTTGGGTCGTCATTTTAGTAGTCCATGAAATACCGGTAGCAATTTTTAAAAAAAAACATCAAGTAAATCCTCAAATGCCATCATGCATTGATGTAGAGAAGAAGCTCGGTGCCACAACAAAGAATGAACGAGACAAATAGAAAGGGACTAATCAATTCCAATTGCTCGGATTTTATGACAGCCTAACATGATTGTGCTAATAAACCTTTCAAATATATCCTCCCTCTCCGTTCCTAAATATAAGATGTTTTGGCAGTTCAAATTGAACTGCCAAAATGTCATATATTTAGGAGCAGAGGGAGTGGTTGGTAGCCAATCAATCGAGATTACACATCTCAGGCTTTGAGATCCCTTTCTATCTTTTTCTCCATTGTTGCAGCTCCCAAATCCAGGACAGTTATGATTTTTTTAGAAAAGGAAAGGACAGTTATGATGGGGTGGATTAGGGATCTTTCTGTCATATGTACATAGCCAGCGTGATTCTTCCTGAAACTTCTCCATTGTTTTTCTCGGATTTTGACCCTTTCTGGAAAATGTCGGGTGTGTTTGATTGCAAAGTATTTTTATAAATTATTCCAAGAATACTTTGGTATCTTGAAAAACCGTGGTTTCGAATACTTTGAGGTGTTTGGTTCTGGTTAAAAGTATTTTTGCACTATTCAAAAAAGAGGCCTAGACTCTTTATTAAAAACTGAGAAAGAGAAAAGGAGGACGTTGACCAAATACTACAACATTGCACACTTTGATTGCCATTTTGCCAAACACACCACTGTTTTTGCAATACTTTAAAAAAACAATGTTTTCATAAACTACATATTGCTTTTTCTCGGCATAAAAACTGTAGTATATGTATACTGACTACTGAGGGTTTTTTTAAACATTACTGCCAAACAGAACCAAAGCTAAAAATATCAAGAAAAGGGCGGGAATTGTGGAGGTGCATTGAAGCTTTTGGAAGACTGGTGTATCCACTATCGAAGCAACCTGGGCTGCAGTAAAGCTGTTGAGGAAGAGAACTTTACACAGTTTAAGCAAACACAGGTTCCCAGCAAGCTCGGAAAAGCAGCAAACAACAGCATCAGTCCTCGGCCATGAAGTGTTTGAGGCTGTACATAGCGATGCCCAGGACCCCACCGAAGGCCGCACCCTTGAGCCCTGAGAGGACGGCCGCGAGTGGCCCCCGGCACATGGAGCAGAGGGCGTTGGCGCCGCCCCAGGCGATGAGCGCGTTGATGGGGTCGTCCTCCTGGCTCGCGTGCTTCATGGCGCAGTGAATGGGTTCCACGGCGGCAAGCCAGGCCGCCCAATGTCCGATACGGGGCGCGTTCGTGAGGACCGCCTGGGCGCCGCCGGCTCGGCGGCCTTTGGAGTTGTGGAGGCCCTTGAGGAAGTAGAAGGCGGAGCCTCCAATGACGCCAAGGATGAGGGTAAAACCCGCCTCCTTGACGATTTCCCGTAGCGGCATCTGCTCCGTCGACGTGCCCATCACGGTCGGCATCCGGCGGCGCAGGTGCACTACCACAATCGCCCCCTATGCCGATGGCCCTGGCCGTCAGCATAGCCCTGATTCCCGTCGGGACAGGCCTATGCCGACGGCCCCCGTCGGCATAGGGCCGTCGGCAACATATCCGTCGGCGTAGCCTGGGAGGCCGTCGGCATAGAAAGGTCTCTGCTAGCGGCAGCGCTACCGCCAAGACCGCCTCCACCTCCGCCTCCGCCTCCGTGGATCGGAGTGGTCGGGCTCCGTGACTCGGGAGTGCTTCAAAGACCACCGCCAACGGTTGATCCACCGGTTCCCTGGATGTTGAAAAGACATATTAACATGATATATGACTGTGTTGAAAGGCATGATATGCTCCGAGTGAATAGATTGGGGATGAACTAACCAGCGAGGGGCCAGCATTCTGTGCCACAAACTCCTCAAAGGTAAGCAACCTTGGTTGTGGTGGAGGAGATGCTGCTGGTTGCAATTGAGGAACCTTGTCGGCCGCCATTTCCTGAAGAGCATACTGCATCTGGTGATTGTTCTGCTCATGGTATGTGTGGAGGGCCGCGTGCCATGCCATGGTCTCCTGGCGTGTGTACTCCATGTAGGCCTACAGTATTACATGATGGAACTTATAAAATTACTAAATGCGGAAAATAAAGTGAGCAATGAAGATAAGAGGGAAAATACTTACAGATTGCCGCTCCTGAAAGAGGGAATGTGACTGTGCACTAGTCATGGGCGTGCTAGCGCGCTGGCTCAGGCTCGGGTCAATCCGACGGAGCTGTGTGTAGGAGATAGTAGGAGTGATCACAGCATCAAGAACCGCCTCTCGACCGTGCTCCTTGGGCCCCATGCCCACCACCACCCTCTCGTCCAGATCCGCCGCAATGGGGTCAGGTGTGTCAGGATGTAACCTCAGATACCCATCGGAGTAGGCCTTCTTCCTCTGCGCGGTCTTTTTGCCGTAGTACTTGGGCTCGCCGGTCTTGGAGTCCTTCCGCGTATGGGCGATCTCCCGTGCCTGCATGTGTGAGAGCGGCCGCTTCAGTTTCTCCTCCTGCACCATCCAACAGAGGTTAGTCATACATAAGAAAGTGACGGTAAATAGAAGAAGAAGAATGTTTAATGGAGTTAGTCATACGTTAAGTGCCTTGTGGAGATAGTGGTTTCGGTTTCCCTGAGCATGTATTCCCTCCTTCCCTCAGTTAGCCTTGTTTTTTATTCTCGTAGCTGCCCAGGGGAATTGCCCCTGCAGACGGAGGACAAAGGGTTTTCATCTCGTGAAGAATCAACAGTTGTGTTGTATATTGACTAAGCTAAATACCATTTTCACTACTTTTGGCCACAGGCGAGATAGAGTTCGGTTTCCTCTGTTGCCAGTTTCAATTCCAAATCATTTGCCGACATGCGGACTCACTTCTCTTTTATGGGATGACTTTTATTATCCAAGTTGTCTATTTACGTGGGTGAAAAGGGCCAACTACAAGACTATGACTACAATACAAGCCATGAGCGATAGCGCAGGAGAAAAGAGTAAGGAGTACCGAAAAAAGAAGATTTTGGACTTTCTGCCCACGAAGAAATAGTAGCATTTGCTAGAAGAAAGGCTGAAATGCCAACGGACCTCTGTCTATTCTCTAATTCACCCGATCCGATAGTGCCCATTTTTGGAACGTCCAGTGCCAAAGTCACTGAATGGGTAAGTCACCAATCCAATCCCTTTGACAAATCATATGTCATATTAGATATCATATTCTATATATATATATATATATATATATATATATATATATATATATCATAGATAGAATAGACATATAGAATTTTTGGTCGGCAAATTCGAAGGAATCATTGAGTGAAAAAGGAGCAAAGAATGACAAAAGACGAGACTCTACTAGTCTTCACTCTTGTGGTTTCCTATTCCTCGGTTTCTGTTTTCTTATTCGGGATCTTGCTTTTCATGGTTCTCATCTCTGCACTCCATCCTCATCACACCAAAGATCCACCAATGCCACTCAGGACTCGTCTTTTCCATAACACCAATTTGGACACACCTACATAATGAAAGAATAATGGCATGTCAACACGAAACGGTGAAATGTACCACAAGGTAATGAAAGCATAATGAAAAATCTTTTATACTTACCGCCAAGTACTCGTGCCTCTCCAAGGTAATGCCCATCCTCCGCGCTTCTTCCTTGGTCATCTTCACACCAAGAGCATCGTGATAGTATGCCGAGATGGCCACATAGCGCACCTCGTACTGCATCTGGCGGGCCTTCTTCTTGCATTGGCGCAGCACGATCTGGTCCGCTCTGTCCTTGTGCTCTGGAAGAACTCGATAGAATTTCTACAATCATGCATGAAACAAGAATGGAAAAATCCATGAGTTAAATCATTCATGAAACTAGAATGGACTTGTGCTTCTGAAGAGAACTCACCCAGAAAGTAGTGATCACGGCCTTGGCATGGGTCTCATGGTCCGCATGGAGGGCCGCTTCCCAGTGGTCCCAGCTCGTGGCCAAAACCCGACGGTCCAGGTGCCTGACTGGATCCGGACAGTACAACCCCGACCAGTATAACTTCAGCAAGACGATGATGAGGCCAAGTTGGGAATACGGGCCCCTTTAGAATATATCCAGTTGCTGCAAAAGAATGAACTATTAGCATGTGACAAGCAAAATAAATAACAACCGGAATGAGCATGTGACAAGCAAAATAATGAAATTATTACAAAGTGTCACTTACTCTTTCCCCGTGGGCTCAATGAGCCACTTCTGCTCCTCAATAGTAGGAACCTGCTTTGGTAGCTTTGCGTTACCACGCAGTCACCCCTTTTTGTCAACCCCCTTCCCACCACCACCATCATCCCCGCCACCACCCTCCTCCTCGCCTGCCTCCCCCTCCCCAACCTCCTCCTCCTCCTCGCCTGCCTCCTCCTCCACCTCCTCCACGGCCCCATCCCGAACCTCCTCCTCCTCGTCCTCCTCCTCCTCCTCACCAGAGGGTACCTCACTAGAGGAGGGCCTCGAAGACAACACCCCTAAGTCGGTGAGGGTGCGCTCTTTCTGGCCGCGACCCCCTGTAGTGGCTCTCCCCCACCACCTCGCCCTCTAGGGGCTCTCCCCCGCCCCCTCCTCCTCTAGGGGCACCTCTCCCTCGACCTCCCTGTGAGGAGTCATCGTCAAGTAGCCAGGGGAGGATTACGTGCTCGACCACTCCGACTAGGCAGGCCGACGACCTTGCATAGGAAACCCACGCCTTCGGCCTTCCCCTTGCCCTGTTCCACGAACCTGCATTGAAAAGAGAATAAGCAATTAGTAAATTAATCAAATGAAGGAAAAGGCATGATAATAATAAATAATAAACACATTAATAAAAAGGCGTATTCCTAAACTATAGAAAAAAAGACTTGAAACATACATCTGCTAGAACCCATATGAATCATCACTGTTGTAACCTCTTTCTCGGTCCATCTCATCATCACTATCAATCATATCATTTGTGTTGTCTAACTGAGGTGGAGGCTCTTCCTCGTCGTCAGCGTCTTCGTTTAACTTTTCTAGCATAAGTATGTCATTTTCATTGACAATGGTCTCACCATCATTCCGTGCATCGTCGTCGTTTGGATCCACATCATCATCACCCAATGGTCCAGCGTCATCATTTCTAACCACATCATCATCATCAGGTTGTTCTTGATAGAACACTCCCTCGTATGTCATGGGGTTAATCTTGTAGTAATCATCTTCATTCGGGTCCGGTAGCTTACAATGTGGCGACACCTTGAACACAACTTCCCAACCCTTTATGTATTCTTTCTGGCATGGGTAAGGTAGATAATATACTTGTGTAGCTTGGGTAGCTGCAATGAAGAGATCGGCTCCGGCATAGACGGTTGATGGTTTAACTTCGACCAAACCAATGGAAGGCGTATGTTTTACCCCCTCCCGCGGATCGAACCATCGGCATTTGAACACAGGCAGACTTAGGGTCTCGCGCCCCTGGCAGAATTTAATCTTGTAGCCTGATGCCATCAAACTATCGTTGCCGCCCGGGTAGACGGGCCCACGTGATATGCCGACGGTCGTTGTAGGTATATTTGAAGCAACAACGACGGCACCCGTCGGCATAGATGGACATACGTCGACAGCCTTTCTACGCCGACGGCTTTGTTGGGGAACGTAGCAGAATTTTAAAATTTTCTACGCATCACCAAGATCAATCTATGGAGTCATCTACCAACGAGGGAAGAGGAGTGCATCTACATACCCTTGTAGATCACGAGCGGAAGCGTTCAAGAGAACGGGGTTGATGGAGTCATACTCGACGTGATTCAAATCACCGATGACCAAGTGCCGAACGGACAGCACCTCCGCGTTCAACACACATACGGTTGGGAAGACATCTCCTCCAACTTGATCCAGCAAGGGGGAAGGAGAGGTTGATGAAGATCCAGCAGCACGACGGTGTGGTGGTGGAAGCAACGGTGATCTCGGCAGGGCTTCGCCAAGCGCTGGGAGACGGAGGAGTGTCACGGGAGGGAGAGGGAGAGGCCAGGGGCTTGGGTGCGCAGCCCTCCCTCCCCCCGCTATATATAGGGTGCCTAGGGGGGGCGGCGGCCAAAGGGGGTGCCTTGCCCCCCAAGGCAAGGGTGGCGCCCCCCACCCCTAGGGTTTCCAACCCTAGGCGCAGGGGAGGCCCAAGGGGGGCGCACCAGCCCACTAGGGGCTGGTTCCACTCCCACTTCAGCCCATGGGGCCCTCCGGGATAGGTGGCCCCACCCGATGGACCCCCGGGACCCTTCCGGTGGTCCCGGTACAATACCGGTGACCCCCGAAACCTTCCCGATGGCCGAAACTGGACTTCCTATATATGAATCTTTACCTCCGGACCATT
Organism: Triticum dicoccoides; assembly: GCF_002162155.2. Lineage (NCBI taxonomy): Eukaryota > Viridiplantae > Streptophyta > Magnoliopsida > Poales > Poaceae > Triticum > Triticum dicoccoides. The sequence continues at coordinate 47,874,923 of NC_041382.1, forward strand.
CCGGAACTCCTCATGACGTCCGGGATCTCATCCGGGACTCCGAACAACTTTCGGGTTACCGTGTGCTAATATCTCTACAACCCTAGTGTCACCGAACCTTAAGTGTGTAGACCCTACGGGTTCGGGAACCATGTAGACATGACCGAGACACCTCTCCGGCCAATAACCAATAGCGGGATCTGGATACCCATATTGGCTCCCACATGTTCCACGATGATCTCATCGGATGAACCACGATGTCGGGGATTCGATCAATCCCGTATTCAATTCCCTTTGTCAATCGGTATGTTACTTGCCCGAGATTCAATCGTCGGTATCCCAATACCTTGTTCAATCTCGTTACCGACAAGTCACTTTACTCGTTCTGTAACGCATGATCCCGTGACTAACTGCTTAGTCACATTGAGCTCATTATGATGATGCATTAACGAGTGGGCCCAGAGATACCTCTCCGTCATACGGAGTGACAAATCCCAGTCTCGATTCGTGCCAACCCAACAGACACTTTCGGAGATACCTGTAGTGCACCTTTATAGCCACCCAGTTATGTTGTGACGTTTGGTACACCCAAAGCGATCCTATGGTATCCGGGAGTTTCACAATCTCATGGTCTATGGAAATGATACTTGACATTAGAAAAGCTTTAGCATACGAACTACACGATCTTGTTCTAGGCTTAGGATTGGGTCTTGTCCATCACATCATTCTCCTAATGATGTGATCCCGTTATCAACGACATCCAATGTCCATGGTCAGGAAACCGTAACCATCTATTGATCAATGAGCTAGTCAACTATAGGCTTACTAGGGACATGGTGTTGTCTATGTATCCACACATGTATCTGAGTTTCCTATCAATACAATTCTAGCATGGATAATAAACGATTATCATGAACAATGAAATATAATATAATAACAACCAATTTATTATTGCCTCTAGGGAATATTTCCAACAGTCTCCCACTTGCACTAGAGTCAATAATCTAGTTCACATCGCCATGTGATTAACACTCACAGGTCACATCGCCATGTGACCAACATCCAAAGAGTTTACTAGAGTCACTAATCTATTTCACGTCACTATGTGATTAACACTCAATGAGTTCTGGGTTTGATCATGTTATGCTTGTGAGAGAGGTTGTAGTCAACGGGTCTGCCATATTCAGATCCCTATGTATTTCGCAAAACTTTATGTCATATCGTAGATGCTGCTACCACATTCCACTTGGAGCTATTCCAAATTGTTGCTCCATTATACGTATCCGGTATCTCTACTCAGAGCTATCCAGATAGGTGTTAAGCTTGCATCGACGTAACTCTTTATGTCGAACTCTTTATCACCTCCATAACCGAGAAACATTTCCTTATTCCTCTAAGGATAATTTTGACCGCTATCTGGTGATCCACTCCTAGATCACCTTTGTACCCTCTTGCCAAACATGTGGGAAGGCACACATCTGGTGCGGTACTCACCATGGCATACCGTATAGAGCCTATGACAAAAGCATAGGGGACGACCTTCGTCCTTCCTCTTTCTTCTGCCGTGGTCAATCTTTGAGTCTTACTCAACTTCACACCTTACAACTCAGGTAAGAAGCCCTTCTTTGACTGATCTATTTTGAACTCCTTCAAAAACATGTCAAGGTGTGCGTTCTTTGAAAGTATCATTAGGCGTTTTGATCTATCTCTATAGATCTTGATGCCCAATATGTAAGCAGCTTTATCCAGGTCTTCCTTTGAAAATCACTCTTCAAACAACCGTTTATGCTTTCCAGAAATTCTACATTATATCGAATCAACAATATGTCATCCACATATACTTATCAGAAATGTTGTAGTGCTCCCACTCACTTTCTTGTAAATACAAGTTTCTAGCAAACATTGTATAAACCTAAAAGCTTTGATCACTCCATCAAAGCATATATTCCGACTCCGAGATGCTTGCTCTAGTCCATAGAAGGATTGCTGGAGCCAGCATACCTTTTAGCATCCTTAGGATCAACAAAACCTTTTATTGTATCACATACAACTTTTTCTTACGAAAACTTGTAAGAAAACTTGTTTTGACATCCATCTGTCAGATTTCATAATCGAAAAATACAGCTAATGCTAACATGATTCCGACGGACTTAAGCATCGCTACGGGTGAGAAATTCTCATCGTAGTCAACTCCTTGAACTTGTGAAAAGACTCTTTCCCACAAGTCGAGCTTCATAGACGATAACATTACCGCCCACGTCTGTCTTCTTCTTAAAGATCCATTTATCTCAATGGCTTGCCGATCATTGGGCAAGTCCACCAAAGTCCATACTTTGTTCTGATACATGGATCCTATCTCAGATTTCATGGCTTCTAACCATTTGTCGGAATACGGGCCCACCATCGCTTCTCCATAGCTCGTAGGTTCATTGTTGTCTAACAACATGATATCTAAGACAGGATTACTGTACCACTCAGGAGTAGTACCACTAGTGCGGAACCGGGCAATAGCACCGGTTCGTAAGGCCCTTTAGTGCCGGTTTAGGAATCGGCACTAAAATTTCGGCACTAAAGCCCCCTCCCCTTTAGTACCGGTTCAGCACGAACCGGTGCTAAAGGGAAACCACGTGGCACGAGCCAGCTCCGGGGGCCGGGAGCCCTTTAGTACCGGTTGGTAACACCAACCGGTACTAAAATGTTTGGGGGGTTTTTGGTTTTATGATTTCTTTTTCATTTAATTTTGTGTTTTCCATTTTGATTCTTTTTCGTTTGCTGGTATTTTATGATACTACACATTGTACACGTTATGCATA
>NC_041382.1:47878210-47883659 GCF_002162155.2 Triticum dicoccoides
ATATATATAAATAGAATTTCTAGTAGAACCAATCATATATATATCATCAATGTCTCACAAACCACCATATTAATTTACACATACACACATGTATAGCTATATACAATTTCTCCTACATATGCATGTTGCCTTCGGAGCCAGTGGCATTAGCCTAATTGGTGCCTTCGGAGCACGATGACAATTGGAAGTGGTTCATGACCTGGTCGATGGGGGCGGTAGCGGGTAATAGTATTCTCCCTTCGGATTTATGACCTGGTCGAGCAAAAATCCCGCTATTCCCTCTTGAAGTGCTTCTACGCGCTCCGTTTCTAGGAGCTTGTCCCGCACCTCTTTGAATTGTTAAGAAGGAGATCAATATGCATGTGTATTAGTTGTGTGACTAGATATCGATAATGGTGTAAAAATTGTGAATAGTGTTCTGACAAGCGTACCCATTCCTGTCTTTGAGATCTGCTCCTTTCGGATGCCATCATGCGAATGTTCTCGCAAACGCAGTATGCACACAGATTAGTCCCCTGCGCCTGCTTCAGGGCCTTTATTACGAGAATGGAATTTAATTTGATCAGATAATAATTAATCAAGCATGATAATTAAAGAGATGGCAGCTAGCTAGCTAGCTAGTACTACTTAATTACTTACCTTGGATCGAAACCATTTTAGCTGTGGTTTCCATTCGCCTTCCGTGACGCTGATGAACCTTGCCCAAGCCCTGCCCGCCGACAAAGAAAATGAATAAAGGGGTTATTAAATAGTTCATATCATGAAATGACGAACTAAATAGGCCGAGATATATAGTTAATAATGATTGAAATTACCTGTTGACTATCCCATACAAGATGTTGTAGTCACTATTTGCTTTGAGTAGCGAGTCCAGTATTTTAACTGTTCCGGCGTCAACTTTAATGATACACAAGATCCAGTGAAATCTGCATGCACACACGTTTGCATGTCTTAATTAAGCGGGCATATGTAAGCAAAAACATGTAGCTAGCTAGTAGGCAAAAACAGAGAATTTGTAGTACAAGAAAGTGTGACTCACTCGAAGTTGTAAGGAAGTAGTATATCTTCATTGTATTTGAGGCGCTTCAAGAACCCTAGCATGTTGTCCTCTACCTGCTTTTCATAATACTTGCTCATTTTCCATGTGTATTGATTAACGGTGTTTGGGTCAATGAACCCAATGCCATAGCGTCCACCTTTTCTCATTTCATACATCTTCATCCTACATAATACCACACAAAAGAATATAGTGAGGATAATTATAGGTAATGATTGATCAAAAGGATCACTACAGCTAGCTTGAGACTTAAATTACAGAAAGAAATCACTTACAGACAATAGCAACTGACGATAGATTTGTCGAGTGCATCTTGATTGTATAACTGAAACAGTTCAGAATACTCAACGGCCACAGCTTTCTCATGATAGTAATGATCCTTCTTGACATACACCATGAGGGACTCTCGAACGGATCTCTTGATAATGTCCATGTACCATTGATGCAATTCATACATTCTCGTTGGGAGCTTCTTGACATCTTCTGGCTCGACCAAAGGTTGGCCCCGGACATATTTCCGTTTTATTTCCTCCTCTGTAATCCCAGGCATGTCCTCGATCTCGAGGAGTTGTCCAACAGTGATCTTGAGTTCTTCAGCCTGCATTATATGCTCCTGGGTTATTACCACATCGCCCACCTCGAGAACATAAACTGTTTGGCCACAATAATATTGGGCGCGCGTACTGTCACGTGTTGTTGGCGGCACAACAAGTGGGGGGATTGATTGCGCCGCCTGTTCTCCCATCTGGGCAACGGTTTTCCCGCATTTTTCGATAGCTGCTTATTGTTTGCTCGAGCTCGAGCTCACCTCCTTCTGTAGACGTTGTCGATGTAACTTCCTGATGTGGCGCTCATAGTCTGTGTCAACAGGCTTAGGAGCTGGTGGTTGAGCCATACAAATGAAGTGGTCAACTACTTCCACATGCACTTTCTCCCTTGGTGGCGGTGGCGGTTTCGGTCCAAAATGGGCGTCGACTTCTGCCCGCACTATGGCATTGGTTTGCTCCTCGGTCCTGTCGTAAGCCCTCACAGGAAGAGGAGTAGTGAGGTTTGGACCATATTTATATCGCTTGCCTCCACCTGTACTTCCTGTACTATGACCTCGACTCGTACTGCTACGCACCATAGCTGCGGGGTGTCTCTTCTGCGATTGCTGAGGCAGCGGAGACGGCTGACGGGGCTGAGTTGGATGAGGAGGAGTGGCCTGAAGCTGTGCCGGACTTGCAGTGGCCTGAGGTTGTGCCGGACTTGGAGAAGGAGTGGACGTCTGACACTGTGTCGGACTTGGAGGAGGAGTGGCTTGACACTTTGCCGGACTTGGAGGAGGAGGAGCGGCCTCACGCGTTTGTGGACTTGGAGGAGCGGGAGTCTGCTGACTCGGTGGCGGACTTCGACGAGGAGTCGGGTGACGCGGTGTCGGTGGCCTTCGAAAGATGATGCAATCCTTTCTCCATAGGATGACACGATGTATGGCCTCTCCCAATGTGTGCTCGTCGTCACCTCCAGGAATGTCAAGCTGTAGCTCCGAATATGGGTCCACCACCTCATCAACCAAGACACGAGCATAGCCCGCTGGAATCGGGTTGCAATGGAAGGTTGCCTCGGGGGAATTTGAAAAAGCAACGGTGTCCCCCACCTTCATGGATATGTTCTTCATTTTGAAGTGTAGCTCGCAGTTAGTGTTCTCCGTGATGTCATCCACGGGGTATCTATCCAGCACTACTGCGTCGCCCGGGGTGGAACCCATGCTGCTTCTCGGCATGGATGGGGCGGTGGTATCCAATGCTGGATCATCCGCTAGCTGCTGCAGCTGCTGAGACCCCCTTTGCTGGCTAAGTGAGTCGATCTGCTCCTGCTGCCGCTGGAATTTAGCTGCCAATTCCGCTTGACTTGCTTCTAGGCCTTGAAGGCGTTCATAGTCCCGCTTCCTCTGCTCCTCCTCCATCTTCCTCTTCTTCTCCTCCGCAATCTTCTTTCTCGCACGGGTTCTGTAGTCGGCGTTCCAGTCCGAAAACCCCTCAAACCACGGAATAGCGCCCTTGCCTCGTGTTCTTCCCGGGTGTTCAGGATTTCCCAGGGCACGCGTAAGCTCGTCGTTCTCTCTGTTGGGCTGGAACACCCCCGATCGAGCCTCTTCTATTGCAACAAGTAGCGCATCATCGGCTCCGTTCAGACATGCCTTCGTCGAAACATTGCCTGTCTTCGGGTCCAACTGCCCCCCCATGCGCATAGAACCAAGTCCTGCACCTGGGGGGCCATCTCTTAGTAACCGGAGTGACACTTGCATCCTCCATCTATTTCTCAGACTTATCCCACTTAGGCATTGCCACCGCGTAGTCACCTGGCCCCAGCTTATGGAACTTATCCTTTTTTCGGCATTGGCCTTGTTTATTCTCGACTGTTCCTTAGCTAATTCTGAATCCTTGAATTTCATGAAATCGTCCCAATGAGCACTTTGATTCTCTAGTATCCCCTCGAATACTGGAGTCTTCCTTCCTCCCTTGACGTACTTCTCCCACGTAATTCTCTTGTGGTTCTTGAATGCAACCGCCATCTTCCTAAAAGCAGCGTCCTTGACTTTCCGCACATCTGCTTCTGTGATATTATCTGGTAGGGTGAAATGTTCCATGAGAGTATCCCAAAGCAGTTTTTTTTATTCTCGTCGACAAAAGTAACATCTGGACGTGGCTTTGCTGGCTTTCTCCATTCTTGAAGGGAGATTGGGAGTTGGTCCTTCACAAGAACTCCGCACTGACGAACGAACTTGTCCGCAATCTTCTTAGGCGCTAATGGTTCGCCATTAGGTTTGAATGCCTCGATATTGTACTTTACGCCCTCCTTCAACTTTTTGTTCAGGCCTCGTTTCGTCCTTGTGCCTGAAGATTTGCTCGATCCGGATGGCTGAAAGAAGAAAGATCGATTCGTTAGTATATCTTCAACTCATTTAAGACATGCGATGATCACCAGATTCCTGCTTGTATAAATATATATACCTCGCCGGTGTTTGTTGTTTCAGGATCAACATGTTCTTCGTCGTAGTTCATGACTTCATCTTCTCGGTCGTCGCGATCGAATATCATATCACCCTCTCCGGTGTTGTTTAGAAATTCGGAGCCGTCAAAATCTTCTTCATTCTGATCATCATCTGGCCCACGTATGATATCGAACATGGTCTGTTCTCTCTCTCTGTCGGTATTGTCCGCCATAGCTTTTATTTAACTATGCCAAAAGAAATATAAAACAATTTAGTATAATCTCGAATAATAGATATAATCTCGAATACATCGTCTCGAATAATAGATATAATCTCGAATACATCGTCTCGAATAATAGATTTAATCTCGAATACGTCGTCTCGAATAATAGATATAATCTCAAATACATCTTCTCGAATAATAGATATAATCTCGAATACATCGTCTCGAATAATAGATTTAATCTCGAATACGTCGTCTCGAATAATAGATATAATCTCGAATACATCGTCTCAAATAATATATATAATCTCGAATATTATATATCGAATACATCACTAGCTAGCTAGCTAGCTAATAAAGATCGAATACTAGAGAGTAATCTAGGCGGTGGACAACCAAAGTGAAGGAACCATCATTGGATCATAGCTCGGGTGATCTCCCCAAAGAACCTGCCAGGTATTGGAGAACCTGACGTCCATAGCAGCCATGTAGCGATGGACGTGCTCGTCCTCCTCCCTGACACGGCGACGTACCACCTCCGGCGGGGCCGACTCCCTCCGCACCGAAAGTGGCCCACGCGAATGCCACCAAAGGAGATGAGGGTCGACGACGGGACCCGGGGCCGGGTTCCTCACCAAGCGTCGCGCCCCTGAAGGTAGCACCTCCCAGTGCCAGCCCGGCGGAGCCCAGTCCCGGACATGGGTCCTCTGAAGCAGGACGTCGTCGCGAACGGGTCGACGGCGAGGATGCGGGCCGGGCATCGTCGACAACAAATACTATATGCAAATGTAACACTAATTATGCTATCATTGCATATGTCAAAATTCTATATGCTATTTCATACTAATTAAGCATCTAACACTAAAAACAGAAAAAACAACTTCTATACATCCATTAAAAATAGAAAAACAACATTATATAAAAAAATTCCATACTAATTAAACACTAATTATATCCGGGCTCACTAAAAACACTAAGCATCTAACACTAAGCATTGCATATGTCAAAATTCTATATGCTATTCCATACTAATTAAACACTAAGCATCTAACACTAAAAACAGAAAAACAACTTCTATGTGCGTGTGTGTGTGTGTTCATCATGCATGCTTGTGTGTGTGTATATGGGCTCGGGGGGGGCGGCGCCCATGGTGGCCACCGGGGGCGAGGGAGAGGGGTTAGAGGGGGAGAGCTCA
>NC_041382.1:47884077-47982417 GCF_002162155.2 Triticum dicoccoides
ACGTACAGGGACGGGCCCGGGGCAGCGACGGAGACGAGGGCGGCGACGGCGACGGGGGCGGCGACGGGGACAGGGGCGGCGACGGGGATGAGGGCGGCGACGAGGATGGGGGCGGCGACGGCAACGGCGCGCGACGGGGGCGGCGTAGGACGGGGGCGGCGTCGATCGATCGGGAAGAAACAGAGGGGGAGAATGAAATTTTTCGAAGTGTTGTATATATAGAAGGCACCTTTAGTATCGGTTGGAGCCACCAACTGGTACTAAAGGTCTGTTTTGGCTAGCCCAAGCGGTGGGAAGCGACCCCCTTTAGTACCGGGTGGTGGCTCCAACCGGTACTAAAGGCCCCCCCTTTAGTACCGGGTGGTGCCACGACCCGGTACTAAAGGGGGTGCGCTGCCAGGCGAGGGGCGCAGAAGTTTAGTCCCACCTCGCTAGCTGAAGGGCTCTCACACCTGCTTATAAGCCCCGCCGCCGCTGCTGTCTCGAGCTCCTCTCTAAAGCAGGCCGTCTGGGTCTACCTCTGCTACTCTGCCCTGTGGGGCCTATTGGGCTTGCGGGCCTGCATCCTGGCCCAACAACAGGTTGGGTTTCTAGTCGTATGCAGGTCGCTGTGGCCCGGTAGGTGGGCTTTTTTCATTTAGTTTTTTCTTTTCTGCTTTATTTATTTTGTTTTATTTATTTTTAGTTGTTTTTTGCTGTATTTAGAGTTTCTTTGTGAATATATTTGATAGTTTTTAGAAACTTTCAGTTAGTGCCGGTAGTTTTTAAATTTGAATTATTTGAAATTTGTGTGAATCACTAGTTTGTGAATAACTTAACTTTAAAAATATATTTTTCAGTGATTCTTTTTTCTTATGTTTAATATTAGTGTGTTTTATCATTATATTCAATTTGGTAATGCTTAAGTTATTTAAAAAATGAAATGCCTTTGTAACGGATGAGTTTTCATCCGAAACCCTGATACTTCGAAACAGATTGTCCATTTTGTACACGAAGTGCATCTAGTTTTTGCGGTAACCCTCTCTACTTTTTTGCACATGCTATGTGGGTGAAATTATGATACCATGCCAACTTTCATCCTTTTCTGAGTTCATTTGAAATGCTTTTTAATTTCAGGGTCATTTAGCTGAAAAAATCAGTAAATGCATGAAAGAATTTGCTTGCACATAAAATTTCTTCGCGTTTCAAATGCCAAAACACATAACTAGCTACCCTAACTATTACAGAGATTCCCTCCTGGGTGTGAAACACAGAAGAAAGTTATGATAGTTAAGCCGATCACATCCCAGATCTTTGGGTGTGAAACTTTTTCTTCGCGTGTGTCCCTTTGCGTCGTAGCCATGGAAAATCTTCATCATTTAACGGGATGCTCGGGTCAATATTCACTGTGAATGGAGCAATTTCATCAAACTTTTCATAATCTTCTGACTTGTCTGTCTTGTCATCCACTCCCACGATGTTTCTCTTCCCAAAAAGAACTATGTGCCGCTTTGGCTCATCGTACGATGCATTCGCTTCCTTATCTTTTCTTTTTCTTGGCTTGGTAGACATGTCCTTCACATAGAAAACCTGTGCCACATCATTGGCTAGGACGAATGGTTCGTCTGCATACGCAAGATTGTTAAGATCCACTGTTGTCATTCCGTACTGCGGGTCTTCCGTTACCCCGCCTCGTGTCATATTGACCCATTTGCACCGAAACAAAGGGACCTTCAAACCACGTCGATAGTCAAGTTCCCATATGTCCTGTATATAACCATAATATGTTTCATTTCCCGTCTTGGTTTCTGCATCAAAGCGCACACCACTGTTTTGGTTGGTGCTCTTCTTATCTTGGGCGATTGTGTAAAATGTATTACCATTTATCTCGTACCCTTTGAAAGTCATTATATTCGAAGATGGTAACTGGGACAGCAAGTACTGGTCATCTTCAATAGAGGTGTCATGCATGGTACGTGCTTGCAACCAGCTGGCGAAACTCCTTGTTTGTTCACGTGTAATCCAGTCATCAGACCGCTCCGGGTGTTTGGAGCATAGCAAATTCTTGTGTTCATCCATATACGGAGCCACCAAGGCGGAATTCTGTAGAACTGTGTAGTGTGCTTCAGTGAGAGAATGTCCGTCCATACATATTATTTGTTCCCCTCCTAGCGTGCCTTTTCCATCCAGTCTGCCCTTATGCCGCGATTCAGGAACACCAATCGGCTTAAGGTCAGGAATAAAGTCAATACAAAACTCAATGACTTCCTCATTTTGATGGCCCTTGGAGATGCTTCCTTCTGGCCTAGCACGGTTATGAACATATTTCTTTAAGACTCCCATGAACCTCTCAAAGGGGAACATATTGTGTAGAAATACAGGACCCAAAATGTTAATCTCTTCGCATAGGTGAACTAGGACGTGCGTCATGATGTTGAAGAAGGATGGTGGGAACACCAACTCGAAACTGACAAGACATTGCACCAAATCATTCTGTAACCTTGGTATGATTTCTGGATCGATTACCTTCTGAGAGATTGCATTGAGAAATGCACATAGCTTCACAATGGCTAATCGAACGTTTTCCAATAGAAGCCCCCTCAATGCAACCGGAAGCAGTTGCGTCATAATCACGTGGCAGTCATGAGACTTTAGGTTCTGGAACTTTTTCTCTGCCATGTTTATTATTCCCTTTATATTCGACGAGAAGCCAAACGATACCTTAATACTGAGCAGGCATTCAAAGAAGATTTCCTTCTCTTCTTTGGTAAGAGTGTAGCTTGCATGACCCTGATGTATGCCGTCTTTTCCGTGCATACGTTGCTGGTCCTCCCGTGCCTCAGGTGTATCTTTTGTCTTCCCATACACGCCCAAGAAGCCAAGCAGGGTCACACAAAGATTCTTCGTCACGTGCATCACGTCGATTGCGGAGCGGACCTCGAGGTCTTTCCAATAGGGCAAGTCCCAAAATATAGATTTCTTCTTCCACATGGGTGCGCGTCCGTCAGCATCATTCGGAACAGGTTGTCCACCAGGACCCTTTCCAAAGACCACCTTCAAATCCTTGACCATATCATGTACATCAGCACCAGTACGGTGGCGAGGCTTCGTCCGGTGATCCGCCTCACCTTTGAAATGCTTGCCTTTCTTTCTTACGGGATGCCTGCTCGGAAGAAATCGACGATGTCCCAGGTACACATTCTTATTAGCCAAATATATACTGTCGGTATCGTCCAAACAGTGCGTGCATGCGCGGTATCCCTTGTTTGTCTGTCCTGAAAGGTTACTGAGAGCAGGCCAATCATTGATGGTCACGAACAGCAACGCCTTTAGGTCAAATTCTTCCCCCATGTGCTCATACCACGCACGTACACCTGTTCCATTCCACAGTTGTGAGAGTTCTTCAACTAATGGCCTTAGGTACACATCAATGTCGTTGCCGGGTTGCTTAGGGCCTTGGATGAGCACTGTCATCATAATGAACTTCCGCTTCATGCACAACCAAGGAGGAAGGTTATACAAACATAGAGTCACAGGCCAGGTGCTATGGTTGCTGCTCTGCTCCCCAAAAGGATTAATGCCATCTGCGCTTAGACCAAACCATACGCTCCTTGCGTCATCTGCAAACTCCTTCCCGTACTTTCTTTCGATTTTTCTCCACTGCGACCCGTCAGCGGGTACTCTCAACTTTCCGTCTTTCTTACGATCTTCTTTGTGCCATCGCATCGCCTTGGCATGCTCTTTGTTTTGGAACAAACGTTTCAACCGTGGTATTATAGGAGCATACCACATCACCTTGGCAGGAATCTTCTTCCTGGGGCGCCGGCCCTCGACATCACCAGGGTCATCGCGGCAGATCTTATAGCGCAATGCACCACATACCGGGCAAGCGTTCAAATCCTCGTACTCACCGCGGTAGAGGATGCAATCATTAGGGCATGCATGTATCTTCTGCACCTCTAACCCTAGAGGGCAGACAGCCTTCTTTGCTTCGTACGTACTCTCGGGAAATTCGTTGTCCTTTGGAAGCATATCCTTTATCATTACCAGCAACTTTCCAAATCCCTTGTCAGATACACCATTCTCTGCCTTCCATTGCAGCAATTCCAGTGTGGTGCCCAGCTTTTTCTTGTCACCTACGCAATTTGGGTACAACAATTTTTTGTGATCCTCTAACATGCGCTGCAACTTCTTCTTCTCCAAATCACTTGCGCAGTTTCTCTTTGCATCGGCAATGGACCGACCTAGATCATCAACGGGCTCATCTGATGCCTCTTCTTCAGCTTCTTCCCACATCGCCGGCTTAGCTTCTTCTCGCATTATCGGCTCAGCTTCTTCCCCCATTTTTGTATCATCGTATTCAGGGAACCCATGGCCAGGATAGCTGTCGTCGTCCTCTTCTTCTTCATTGTCTTCCATCATAACCCCTCTTTCTCCGTGCTTGGTCCAAACATTATAATGGGGCATGAAACCGGACTTAAACAGGTGGACGTGAATGGTTCTTGACGTAGAGTAATTGTGACCATTCTTACAGCGAGCACATGGACAAGGCATAAAACCATCCGCCCGCTTGTTTGCCTCAGCCGCAAGCAGAAAAGTATGCACGCCCTCAACGAACTGGGGAGAGCATCGGTCATCGTACATCCATTGCCGGCTCATCTTCATTACACAACACCGAATAGACCAAATTAATACAAGTTCATACAATTAATACAAGTTCATACATAAAGTTCATACAACACTTAAATGCAACAAACAAATAACTCTCTAGCTAAAGCATTTAAATGCAACAACAAATACGATCAAGATCGCAACTAAGGTAACAATGGATCCAACAGCATAATGATACCAAGCCTCACTATCGATGGCATATTTTCTAATCTTTCTAATCTTCAAGCGCATTTTCTCCATCTTGATCTTGTGATCATCGACGACATCGGCAACATGCAACTCCAATTCCATCTTCTCCCCTCAATTCTTTTCAATTTTTCTTTCAAGTACTCGTTTTCTCTTTCAACTAAATTTAACCTCTCGGCAATAGGGTCGGTTGGAATTTCCGGTTCACATACCTCCTAGAAAAAATTTCTATGTCAACTTGATGGGCATAATTTGTCATAAACACGAAATGCAACTAGTTTTAAAAGAGAATATACATACCACATCCGAATCATAACAAGGACTAGGGCCGACGGGGACGGATATCAAAACCATGGCACTATATGTATAACAAACAACGTACGGGTAAGATAATTATACAAGTAACTATATATCCAAATCACACAAACATCAATTTTATATAAAATTTCATGAACAAGAGGCTCACCACAAGGTGGTGCCGGCGACGGGACGGTGCGGGCGATCGACGGTGGCTATGATGGAGATTTAGAAGGCACTAAGTAAACCACACCTACATATGCAAACTAAGTGTTATTTTTTACCTCAAATTGCATATAAATCAAATACTAGCACATATATATATCCTCCCAAATTACTAAACTCACAAATTAATCACTATGTAAACCAATGCAAGAGCTAATCTAGCAATGAGAGATGAAAGGACAAAGTTGCTAACCTTTGTGATCATTTGAATGGATGAGGGCCTTCAAATCTTGACAAATTTTGGGCAAATTTTGTGATGAACTCAAGAGGAAGAAGGGAAGAACAGAGGAGAGGGAGAGGGGAAAGGGGGAAGAACAGAGTGCTGGTGGACGAAGGGTTTATATAGGACAACCTTTAGTACCGGTTCGTGGCACGAACCGGTACTAAAGGGGCTGGAAGGGCCCCAGTCTGACAACATCCTGCCACCACTCTCATTAGTACCGGTTCGTGGCACGAACCGGTGCTAAAGGTTCGCCACGAACCGGTACTAATGAAAGCGGCCCGGCTAGCCGTTGGAACCGGCACTAATGTATACATTAGTGCCGGCTCAAATACAAACCGGCACTAATGTGCTTCACGTTTGACCCTTTTTCTACTAGTGTACATATCCTTGTCGACCTACGAGGTTCGATAGCAACTTGATCCGAAGCTTCATGATCACTATCATTAACTTCCTATTCAACAGATGTAGGCACCACAGAAAACATCTTTCTGTGTTGCATCACTCTCCGGTTGAAGTAAAGGTTCGACAACCTCATCAAGTTCTATCTTCCTCCCACTCAATTCTTTCGAGAGAAACTCCTTCTCGAGAAAGGACCCGTTCTTAGTGACAAACAATTTGCCCTTGGATTTGAGATAGAAGGTGTACCCAACTGTCACCTTTGGGTATCCTATGAAGATGTGTTTGTCCGCTTTGGGTTCGAGCTTCTCCGGCTGAAGCCTTAAGCATCGCAGCCCCAAACATTAAGAAATGACAACTTTGGTTTCTTGCCAAACCAATGTTCGACGTCGTCTCAACGGACTTAGATGGTGCCCTATCTAAAGTGAATGCAGTTGTCTCTAACGCATAACCTCAAAATGAAAATGGTAGATCGGCAAGAGACATCATAGATCGCACCATATCTCATAGGGTTTGATTATGACGTCCGGACACACCATTACCCTGTGGTGTTCCAGGTGGCTTCAACTGTGAAACAATTCCACAATGTCTTAAGTGTTTGCCAAACTCATAACTCATAAATTCTCATTGATTAGATCGTACGAATTTGATCTTCTTGTTATGACGATTCTTAACTTCACTCTGAAATCGCTTGAACTTTTCAAACGTTTCAGACTTGTGCTTCATTAAGTAAATATACCTATATCTACTCAAATCGTCAGTGAAGATGAGAAAATAGCGATATCCACCGCACGCTTCAATTCTCATTGGATCACACGCATCAGCATGTATGATTTCCAACAAGTCACTTACCGTTTCATTGTACCTAAAAACGGGGTCTTAGTCATCTTGCCCATGAGGCATGGCTCGCATGTGTCAAGCGATTCAAAATCAAGTGACTCCAAACATCCATCGACATGGAGTTTCTTCATGCATCTTACGCCAATATGACCTAAGCGGCAGTGCCACAAGAAAGTGGTACTATCATTAATAACTCTACATCTTTTGGCGTGAACATGTGTATTACCACGACCGAGATTCAATGAACCATTCACATAGGGTGCATGACCATGAAAGGTATTATTCATGTAAACAGAATAACCATTATTCTCTAACTTAAATGAATAACCGTATTGCAATGAACATGATCTAATCATATTCATGCTCAACGTAGACACCTGATAACATTTATCTAGGTTCAATACTAATCCCGAAGGCAGATGGAGCGTGCAATGGTGATCTCATCAACTTTGGAAACACTTCCAACACACATCGTCACCTCGCCCTTAGCCAGTCTCCGTTTAGTCCGTAGCTTTTGCTTCAAGTCACCAATAATAGCAACTGAACCGGTATCCAATACCTAGGTGCTACCAGGAGTACTAGTGAGGTACACATTAATAACACGTATATACTTTGTTGAAGTTGCCAGCCTTCTTATCTACCATGCATTTGAGGTAATTCCGCTACCAGTGACCGTTCCCCTTACAATAGAAGCACTTAGTCTCGGGTTTGGGTTCAACCTTGGGTTCATTCACTGGAGCGGCAACTGGTTTGCCATCCATGAAGTTTCCCTTCTAGCCCTTGCCCTTCTTGAAACCAGTGGTCTCGTTAAACCATCAACACTTGATGCTCCTTCTTGATTTCTACCTTTTGTGGTCTTAAGCACCGCGAACAGCTCCGGGATCAACTCCATCCCTTGCATGTCATAGTTCATCACGAAGATCTAGTAGCTTAGTGATAGTGGCTAGAGAACTCTATCAATCACTATCTTATCTGGAAGTTTAACTCCCACTTGATTTAAGTGATTGTAGCACCCAGACATTCTGAGCACATGCTCACTAGCTGAGCTATTCTCCTCCATCTTGTTGGCAAAAGAACTTGTCAGAGGTCGCATACCTCTCAACACGGGCATGAGCCTGAAATCCCCATTTCAGCTCTTGGAACATCTCATATGTCTTATGGCGTTCAAAACGTCATTGGAATCCTGATTCTAAGCCGTAAAGTATGGTGCACTAAACTACTAAGTAGTCATCAGGATGTGTCTGTCAGGTGTTCACAACATTCGCAGACGACGTTGTAGGGGTTTGCACATCGAGCGGTGCATCAAAGACGTAAGCCTTCTGTGTAGCAGTGAGGACACTCCTTGGACTATGGACCCAGTCCGCATCATTGCTTATAATATCTTTCAACTTGGTCTTTCTCTAGGAACGTATTGAAACAGGGAGCTACAACGTGAGCTATTTATCTACAACATATTTGCAAAGACAATTTAGACTATGTTCATGATAATTGAGTTCATCTAATCAAATTATTTAATGAACTCCCACTCAGATAGACATCCCTCTAGTCATCTAAGTGAAACATGATCCGAGTCAACTAGGCCGTGTCCGATCATCACGTGAGACGGACTAGTCAACATCGGTGAACATCTTCATGTTGATCGTATCTTCTATACGACTCATGCTCGACCTTTCGGTTTTCCGTGTTCTGAGGCCATGTCTGTACATGCTAGGCTCGTCAAGTCAACCTAAGTGTATTGTGTGTGTAAATCTGGCTTACACCCGTTGTATTCGAACGTTAGAATCTATCACACCCGATCATCACGTGGTGCTTCGAAACAACGAACCTTCGCAACCGTGCACAGTTAGGGGGGACACTTTCTTGAAATTATTATGAGGGATCATCTTATTTAAGCTACCGTCGTTCTAAGCAAATAATATGTAAAACATGATAAACATCACATGCAATCAAATAGTGACATGATATGGCCAATATCATTTGCTCCTTTGATCTCCATCTTCGGGGCTCCATGATCATCGTTGACACCGGCATGACACCATGATCTCCATCATCATGATCTCCATCATCGTATCTTCTTGAAGTTGTCTCGTCGTCTATTACTTCTACTACTATGGCTAACGCTTTAGCAATAAAGTAAAGTAATTACATGACGTTTAAGTTGACACGCAGGTCATAAATAAATTAAGACAACTCCTATGGCTCCTGCCGGTTGTCATACTCATCGACATGCAAGTCGTGATTCCTATTACAAGAACATGATCAATCTCATACATCACATATATCATTCATCACATCCTTTTGGCCATATCACATTACAAGGCATATGCTGCAAAAACAAGTTAGACGTCCTCTAATTGTTGTTGCAAGTTTTTACGTGGCTGCTATAGGTTTCTAGCAAGAACGTTTCTTACCTACGCCAAAACCACAACGTGATATGCCAATTTCTATTTACCCTTCATAAGGACCCTTTTCATCGAATCTGATCCGACTAAAGTGGGAGAGACAGACACCCACTAGCCACCTTATGCAACTAGTGCATGTCAGTCGGTGGAACCAGTCTCACGTAAGCATACGTGTAAGGTCGGTCCGGGCCGCTTCATCGCACGATGCCGCCGAATCAAGATAAGACTAGTAACAGCAAGTAAATTGACAATATCGACGCCCACAACTGTTTTGTGTTCTACTCGTGCATAGAAACTACGCATAGACCTAGCTCATGATGCCACTGTTGGGGAACGTAGCAGAATTTTAAAATTTTCTACGCATCACCAAGATCAATCTATGGAGTCATCTAGCAACGAGGGAAGAGGAGTGCATCTACATACCCTTGTAGATCACGAGCGGAAGCATTCAAGAGAACGGGGTTGATGGAGTCGTACTCGACGTGATTCAAATCACCGATGACCAAGTGCCGAACAGACAGCACCTCCTCGTTCAACACACATACGGTTGGGAAGACGTCTCCTCCAACTTGATCCAGTAAGGGGGAAGGAGAGGTTGATGAAGATTCAGCAGCACGACGGCGTGGTGGTGGAAGCAACGGTGATCTTGGCAGGGCTTCGCCAAGCACTGGGAGACGGAGGAGTGTCACGGGAGGGAGAGGAAGAGGCCAGGGGCTTGGGTGCACAGCCCTCCCTCCCCCCCCCACTATATATAGGGTGCCTAGGGGGGGCGGCCCTAGGAGATCCAACCTCCTAGGGGGGCGGCGGCCAAAGGGGGTGCCTTGCCCCCCAAGGCAAGGGTGGCACCCCCCACCCCTAGGGTTTCCAATCCTAGGCGCAGGGGAGGCCCAAGGGGGACACACCATCCCACTAGGGGCTGGTTCCCCTCCCACTTCAGCCCATGGGGCCCTCCGGGATAGGTGGCCCCACCTGGTGGACCTCCGGGACCCTTCCGGTGGTCCCGGTACAATACCGGTGACCCCCGAAACCTTCCTAATGGCCGAAACTGGACTTCCTATATATGAATTTTTACACCGGACCATTCCGTAACTCCTCGTGACGTCCGGGATCTCGTCCGGGACTCCGAACAACTTTCGGGTTACCGTGTGCTAATATCTGTACAACCCTAGCGTCACCGAACCTTGCGTGTGTAGGCCCTACGGGTTCGGGAACCATGCAGACATGACCGAGACACCTCTCCGGCCAATAACCAATAGCGGGATCTGGATACCCATATTGGCTCCCACATGTTCCACGATGATCTCATCGGATGAACCACGATGTCGGGGATTCGATCAATTCCGTATTCAATTCTCTTTGTCAATCGGTATGTTACTTGCCCGAGATTCGATCGTCGGTATCCCAATACCTTGTTCAATCTCGTTACCGGCAAGTCACTTTACTCGTTCCATAACGCATGATCCCGTGACTAACTGCTTAGTTACATTGAGCTCATTATGATGATGCATTATCGAGTGGGCCCAGAGATACATCTCCGTCATACGGAGTGACAAATCCCAGTCTCGATTCGTGTCAACCCAACAGACACTTTCGGAGATACCTGTAGTGCACCTTTATAGCCACTCGGTTACGTTGTGACGTTTGGTACACCCAAAGCACTCCTACGGTATCCGGGAGTTGCACAATCTCATGGTCTAAGGAAATGATACTTGACATTAGAAAAGCTTTAGCATACGAACTACAGGATCTTGTTCTAGGCTTAGGATTGGGTCTTGTCCATCACATCATTCTCCTAATGATGTGATCCCGTTATCAACAACATCCAATGTCCATGGTCAGGAAACCGTAACCATCTATTGATCAACGAGCTAGTCAACTAGAGGCTTACTAGGGACATGGTGTTGTCTATGTATCCACACATGTATCTGAGTTTTCTATTAATACAATTCTAGCATGGATAATAAACGATTATCATGAACAATGAAATAAAATGTAATAACAACCAATTTATTATTGCCTCTAGGGCATATTTTCAACAGGCTTTAGCTGGGCCGTCGGGGTATGCCCATCTATGTCGACGGGGGCCGTCGGCATAGATTTGGCCGTCGGCAACACAAGTTTTTCTGATAGTGGTGGGGCGACGGTGACTTGAGTTGCAAGTTGGCGACGACAGCAACACACGCGCGACCTATAAATCAGGGACGTGGGGTGGCTTGAGTTTGGACCTCTCGCGTCTACCGCAAGACATCGACAATCAAAAGGTTGCGTACGTCTACGGTAGTCGTGCTGGGTTCCAAGTTTTCATCTTCCGAACAAGATTCTACAATAGATACCATGCAAAGAAAAAAAATCAAGATTTATACTTGCTCAATAATATGCGAGTATATTTGATATAATAAAATATTATATTATAGGACGAAGGGAGTAATAAAAACTTTCGTAGGCGTAGGAAATTCTAGAAAACAAGAAAATTACACCCCGGTTATCAAAAAGCGAAAGAGACACAATCTCTAGCTTGAGCCGAAGACGCGTCATCGTTGTTGCTTTATCACCCAAGCCGTCCTGGCACGGTAATCAGCAGCCGGCATATTGACGCGGAAAAATTGCAATGGATTTAAAACAATAGTTTATTCTTAAGTAAAATCACATGAGAGAAGCTTCTCTAGATTGTCCCATATATGTTTTCTATTTTCTCTACTAAAACTATGCTAAGGTCCATGTGGACAAAGGCCTGAGAGAAGAAGCAACAATTTTGTAGTGTCATGGAGACACCGAATGGGAGAAAAAGAAACAAAAAACTATGTTTTTGGTCCGTCGGGTTCTCCAAAAATATAGACTGGGTCCCACAAGATTTTTGATATACATTTGGTCCTTCAAATCTCAAAATTGGATAAGTTTGTTCTAAAAACCAGATTTTAAGCACGTTGATCGGGTCTGACCATGTTGACCAAGTTCGACTGACGAATGGTAAATTCAAAAAAAAGAGCAAAAATCAAAAAGATAACTCTGAACCAAGACGCTTGGTTGCATGAAAACTTGTGTGGTGTTTTGACATCCGAGGAGCTCGCGGCAAAAAAGAACTAATTTTGGCTCACAAAAAAGCCAAATATTGTTTTTTTTCTAAAGCTCCTCGGATGTTATTTGACCACAAAAGTGTACACACACCAAGCGCACCCAAGCATGTTGGTTGTCACAAAATTTCAAAATTTGTTTGCTATTTTCATCGGTCAAAACCTGGTCAGCATGGTCAAAACCGGTCAAACATGGTCAAACCCCTGTCAGCGTGCTTAAAATCTGGTTTTGGACCAAACTTATCCAGTTTTGAGACTTGAAGGACCAAATATATGCCAAAAACTCTTAAGGGACCAAGTCTATACTTTTGGAAAACTTAGGGGACGAAAAACATACTTTTCTCGGAAAAAAAACCACAATCACGTTGTTGCTGCAAAAAAGGCCCAAGGAACATCACTCCAAACCCCAAGGGTCGGCCTTCCATCATCAACACCGTTGGTTGCCCGCAATACCACCACCGCAAAAAGAGAATGAAGAAGAGGATCATTACCTCCATGCCAACACAAAGACATATGATGCACCCGTCTAGATCGAAAGGACCAAACCAACATAGAAACTTCCTCCCAAATCAAACAACGAGAGCCGAGAGAACCAGCTCTTAGATGGGAGATGTGGAGAAAATTCATTCATAGATGCCATCGCTGATGCCACGTCACTGGATCTCCTAAAATATAGACCGGGTCCCACAAGATTTTTGGTATACATTTGGTCCTTCAAATCTCAAAACTGGATAAGTTTGATCTAAAACCAGATTTTAAGCACGTTGATCGGGTCTGACCAAGTTTGACCATGTTGACCAGGTTTGACTAAAAAATGGTAAATTCAAAAAAAGCGCAAAAAATCAAAAAGATAACTCTGAAATTTTGTGGCAACACAGATGCTTGGTTGCATGAAAATTTGTGTGGTGTTTTGACATCCGAGGAGCTCGTGACAAAAAAAACTAATTTTGGCTCACAAAAAAGCCAAATTTTGTTTTTTTTTTCTATAGCTCCTCGGATGTTATCTGACCACAAAAATGTACACGCACCAAGCGCACCCAAGCAAGTTGGTTGTCACAAAATTTCAGGATTTTCTTGAATTTGTTTGCTATTTTCATCGGTCGTCAAACCCTGGTCAACGTGCTTAAAATATGGTTTTGGACCAAACTTATCCGGCTTTGAGACTTGAAGGACCAAATATACGCCAAAAAATCTTGAAGAACCAAGTCTATACTTTTAGAAAACTTGAGGGAAGAAAAACATTCTTTTCTCAAAAAGAAACCACAATCACGTTGTTGCTGCAAAAAAGGCCCAGGGAACATCACTCCAAACCCCAAGGGCCGGCCTTCCATCATCAACACCGTTGGTTGCCCGCAATACCACCACCACAAAAAGAGAATAAAGAAGAGGATCATTACCTCGATGCCAACATGTGATGCACCCGTCTAGATCGAAAGGACCAAAACAACATCGAAACTTCCTCCCAAATCAAACAACGAGAGCCAAGAGAACCAGCTCTTAGATGGGAGATGTGGAGAAAATTCTTTTTTTTTTGAAAGATCCAGCATTGCTGGCATTCATTGATAATAGCAGAGAGCAACAGAAAACAACAAAGTGATGAAGGTCCTAGAACCAGAAGATCCGAAGATCAAAGAAAAAAAAACAGCTCTAGTAGCTGCAACACAACACTCCATACAATCCACACAAGCCAACGTAGCTCCGACTCCGATGATGAATTACGAAGAAACTAGGGAAGGTTGGCATCACGGAGGATCACCGAACGAACAACTTGCCACGCGTCATCGTATACCACCTGGCCCCGCCACCGCGGCTTCGACTTCACAGCAACAAACAGTCGAGGCAACCCCACGGACACGTCGGAGAAGAAGAACCGACTACCACGACCAATACCATGTCTCCGATATTGCTCACCATCATCATCGTTGCCACAGAAGCCACCGTGCACGTCCAGTCATAGGAAGCACCAGAGGGATCAAGAGCTTCAAGACGGCGCCCTAAAGAGGGGAACGACGTTGAAGACGACGTCACCGTCCGACCCTACAGCAGGATCTGGGCTTTCACCCGAAGAACTTGATCCGGGAGTATAGGCTGTGAAGAATCCCGACGACGCCTCCAAGGAGGATAGCGACGCCCACGGGCGCCATCGCCGTCGGCCGGCCAGCACCGGCCAGGCTTTCACCCGGTGCAACCACTCCCACGCAGTAGGCCGAGGTCGACCCGTACCTCCACTGGACCGCGCACATCCCCCACCCAGCGAGCACGCCACCGCTGTGCAAGGCCACCAGCTAGCCTCCTCGACGATGGGCCTGCAGAGACCAGATCGGGTCCTGCACCCCGCATCCAATCACGGACGGAGCCTCCTTGCTCCATCAAGCGACAGCCGAGCACCACCACCAGCCGGCAGTGCCCCTCTCGAGCGCCGGCCAAGGCCGACAAGTACAAGTCATGGTCGGCCCGCCCGCAACTACCGCAGCCGCAGCCTCGGACCTCTCCTACTACGCGCCGCAACCAGCCTCCGGCTTGGGCAGGCCCAGATCTAGCCGGCCGTCCGCAACCGCACGCCCCAGCATGCTCGCTGGATCTACAGCCATCCACTGCACTCTAGGCTATCAGCTAGCCGGATCCACCACACCGACGCGACGGACGCTCACTGCAGCAGCAGGCCGCGCGCGCAGCCACACCTCCGCCCCGCCTCGCGCACCGGCGACTGCGCCAGATCCGCGCAGCCCCGAGTAATCCCCACGCGCCCAAGCCAGATCCGCGCAGCCCCGCTCCTGTAGCGCGCCATGGCGCAGGCACCTCGCGAGTGCGCCCCACTCGCGCACCTCGCCTCGCCGAGCTCCAGTCGCCGCTAGATCGGGACGCCCGCGCGCCCCTCGATCCAGCGTGGAAGTGACTGACGGCCCCGCCGCCGCCTACACTGCACGGGCTTTGCCCTGCTGCGTACACGGGCGGCGGCGAGGGGAGCGGCTTCGGTGGGTGGCCTCCCGGCGGCGGGCTGGATTTTGCTCTCCCGAGCCGCCCGCGGGAGCGGCGCGAGAGAGACTTGATGTGGAGAAAATTCATTCATAGTAGATGCCATCGCTGATGCCACGTCATTGGATCTAGGCGAGACAGTCGCCGCTCGCCTATAGACTAACAAGCATGCAACCGCTCACGGCAAGATTAAGCAGGCAAAAACTAGTACCTACATCACATCGACTCATAAATTCATCGTATGTACATATTTATTTATTTACAAGCAACTTAATATATTAAAAGTGATTCCATCTCTTCCCACCTACTTATGTTACCACGATTGCATCTAAAGAAAATAGATGAGTGAAGGGTGCGTACAAGAAGTCATACTCAGGATGCGGATATTTTGCTAATCAGCAAAGAGGAATGTATGATAAAGTAGCAACATATCAACTGTGTTCAAAGGAAAGGAGGATAAACAAGTTAATAATTATCTAGACTCAATTCAACGAGAATGAATAAAGAAATACTAAAAGTAGATTGGTATCACACATGACTAGCAAGCTTTCCAACTTGGGAACTACAAGTGTGAGCGTTCACGCATTTACCTCTACATAGACAACCTCTACTAGAACAAGGTCACCAGGTTCTCCTTCCACCGGTCCACCCAACACCGTCGTACCGCTAGTGGAGATGAGGGAAGCATGTTAACGTTGGAGTCTGAGGCGACCCCTCTCTCCTCTTGCTAGACTTCTCCTAGCGCGGAGGGTGGAAGCGTTGGGGGTGTGCAAGCAAATGATTTCCTGATTGCCCTTAACAAGCATATAATATTAAAGTCAAGGTTTATTAAGGTTGACGCATTCTCCACCAGGAGCGCCAATCATGTCCAGGCTTCAAACAGTACATAAGGAGTTGCACGAGTGGGATAGGATGGTTCTCAAGGCTCCGCGCAAGAAAATAAAAGAACTCACACGAGAACTTCATCGCCTGCTGGCGGGTCCTATGGACGACCAATCTATACAGCGACAGCGTGAAATAACATTACAGTTGGAAGTAGCGCTAGAACAGGAAGAAGTGTACCACATGCAGAGGGGTAGGAGCAATTTTCTCAGGTATTGCGACCGTAACACAGCATATTTCCATCACAGTGCGTCAGCCAGGAGAAAAAAATTACTATTGTGAAGCTTAAGGATGCTAATGGCGTTGTTAGGGAAGGAAACGAGGAGATTAAGCCTTTGTACAGTCTTACTTTTTAGAGTTATTCACGTCAGAGGTTCTAGGGACTGATGAAACATTACTACAGAGAATAAAACCTAAAGTTTCTCAGGCAATGAATGACTCACTGCTATAAAGCCCTACACAGCAGAGGAAGTGAAGAAGGCTATGTTTAGTATCGGTGATTTTAAAGCACCGGGTATTGATGGGTTACATGCAATTTTCTACAAGAAATTTTGGCCAGTTGTAGGCGATCAAGTAACGGAGGCGGTATCGAAAGCGCTCAATAACAAGGTTATTCCGGATGGGTGGAATGAAACAGCGGTGGTCCTTATTCCGAAGGTTGAATGCCCAGAACTTATATCGCAATTCAGGCCAATAAGATTATGCAACGTCGTCTATAAGGTAATATCCAAAGTGTTGTCAAACAGGCTGAAAGTGTTGTTACCATATATTATTTCTTTGACCCATAGCGCTTTTGTGTTGGGTAGACTCATTACTGCAATGTGTTAGTCGCTTATGAGTGTTTCCATGCAATCAAGAGGAAGAGGCAAGGAAATAGTGGCTTGTGTGCGGTGAAACTTGACATGCACAAAGCATATGATCGAGTAGAATGGAATTTTCTTCGAGATATGATGATAAAATTGGGATTTGATATTTCTTGGGTGGAGATGGTTATGGCATGTGTTACCTCGGTTAACTACAGGGTTTGGTTCAATTTGGATGAGACAAAAAGTTTTACCCCTACGAGGGGGCTCAGGCAAGGGGATCCCCTATCCCCATACCTTTTCTTAATTTGTGCTGAAGGGTTATCCAGTCTACTAGCGCATGAAGAGGCGGTCGGTGGTATCCAAGGAATTAGGGTGTGCCGTAGTGCACCATCAGTTTCACACTTGCTTTTTGCTAATGATTCCCTAATCCTGATGAAGGCGGATACGTTGAATGCCACGTCCCTCAAAAGTGCTCTAGATATATACTGTGCTAGCTCAGGACAACTTGTAAGTGATGCAAAATCTAGTGTTTTTTTCAGTCCGAACACTCCAGTGGAGGTACGGGCAGATATTTGCACACAACTTAATATTGTTTCAGAGGCTATTTCTGACAAGTATTTGGGACTACCGTCGAAGATTGGTATCGACCGTAGTGATTGTTTCCAACATTTGGTTGATAAGGTGTGTGCGCTGATCAACAGTTGGATGTCAAAAATCCTATCAATCAGTGGTAAGGAGACGCTCTTGAAGGCTGTGGCACAGGCCATTCCAGTTTATGCCGTGTCAGTTTTCAATATTCCGAAAAATATATATAAAGCCATTTGTGATGCTATTGCAAGATTTTGGTGGGGTGACACTCACGGCAAAAGAAGGATGCACTGGAAAGCATGGTGGAAGATGTGTATCCCTAAAAAAGAAGGAGGAATGGGATTCCGGGATTTACACTGTTTTAACAAAGCCATGCTTGCTAAACAGTGTTGGCGATTGATATCTGATCCAGACTCCATATGTGCTCAGGTGTTACGAGCAAAGTACTACCCAGACGGGGATTTGATGAATGCTACACTGAAAAAAGGTGCGTCCTTTACGTGGCAGAGCATCATGGCAGGTATTAAAACTTTTAAACAAGGAGCGATCTGGCGACCGGGGAATGGTGCATCAATTGATATTTGGAAGGATCAATGGATCCCAACAAGCCATGATCGAAGGGTAATGACCCCGAGGGGGCAGTGTTTGCTGCAGAAAGTACAAGATCTAGTTGATCCAATATCTGGAAATTGGGATGAACAACTAGTAAGGGAAAAATTTTGGCCCGTGGATGCTGAAAGGATATTACAAATCCCTCTTGCATCTCATGGTCAATCTGATTTTATAGCCTGGCATTTCTCAAAGTCAGGGTGCTTCACGGTTCGGTCTGCATACCACATCTCGTGGAAATCTGAGTACAGATCAAGAGCACAGATGAACGAGGGTGTGGGAAGAATCGATCCACACCCGGTCTGGAAATTACTTTGGGGGAAAACAGTCCCTCCTAAAGTGAATGTTTTTAACTGGAGAGTGCTTCACAGGATCGTGTCGTGCTATTGTACGTTATCTGATCGCCATTTATCCACTCCGGTGATTTGTCCAGTGTACCGTAATGACCCAGAGGATTTGCGCCATATGATGTTTTCTTGTGATAGAGCAAAGTTGGTGTGGGAGGAGCTTGGTCTGGGTACCACAATCGAAACTGCAGCAGCCCATGAGCGGTCTGGTTCAGTTATTCTTGAAAAACTGTTGTGTTCTAAACTACCAGGAGAGGTAAAGTTACCGATAGAAAACGGAGTGGAGACAGTAATGGTAGCTGGATGATATTTATGGTGGGATCATCGGAGAATCAGCCATGACGAAAATGTTGGAAGCCCGGTTTGGACGGCCATGAGTATCCGTGGTATTGTGGCAAATTCATTGGCTGTTAAGGAGAAGGTTCCTATAAGAAATATAAAATGGTCCAGACCTGCTAGGGAGGTGATTAAGCTAAATGTTGATGCAAGCTACCATGTGGATGAGGGGGCGGGAGCAATTGGAGCTGTGCTTAGGGACAGTTCTGGAGCGTTTATAGCTGCTTCATGTTCCTATAAAAGTATGCCATGGATGTTTCTTCTATGGAGGCGTTCGGCGTTCGCTCTATTGGAGGGTCTTCGGTTGGCAAAGGAGTTGGGATTTTTTGCTCTAGCAGTGGAGTCTGATTCACAGGAGATAGTACAAGCTATTATGGATCCTTCGGAGTACCGCGCATCGGCTGCGGTGTTGACTGATGATTGCCGTAAGTTGTTGAGTTCTTTCGGCAGGGCGACGATCACTCACTGTGCTAGGGAGAGTAATGCGGCAGCGCATTGGCTAGCCGGTGCTAGTTACAGAGGGAAGCATACTGGTGTCTGGCGTGAGCACCCCCCTGATTTCTTAATTCCTTCCCTTGTAACTGATATGATCATTATGTAATAAAGGTCGCCGAAGTTCAAAAAAAAGGTTGACGAATTTTATGGAAAAAAACTTTATGGTACCAAATATATACCACATGAAAATATATTTCATGATGACGTTATTGGTACTGATTTGATTTTGTAAATATAGATTATATTTTCAACAAATTTGGTCAAAGTTTATGAAGTTTGACTTATTAAGAAACTTACATCAGTTGGATTGCAATCAGCAAACTATGGGTGTTAACATTGAGATTTTAAGATCAGTATAAAAGAATGGTATACCTAGAAAATGTATCCTAGGTCTACCAGTCCGTGCGCTTGAAAAAGAAACTAATATTAGGACGTATTGGATAAATATTTGAGCTCTAGAAAGGAGAAAAAACATTTTCCAGAAACACCTGTAAATTTCATACTCGCAACCATTACTGGTACACTGCTTTGGATCCACAATCTAAGAAAATGCGAAGTAACTCCTACAACTAAGAATTAATTGAAACTTTGCGGGATTGAAAACTACCAAGACTTCAATAAAGAGACTATAGTTGACTTAGAGCAGCAATGCTACCACTCGTTCACCTACACGAACTTCACTACCGATGAAGGTTTTTGAAATCTCCGAGTCACCCATCCGAAATGATGGGAACCCTTGAACAATGCACCCACTTGGGTCGGGATCATCCCCTAGAAGTGCAGATCGTTGAATCACAATATCCTCGCCATAATGTCGAGGAAAGATTTCACGCCCAAAAAAATCAAACCAACAAAAGCAACATGACACATAAATTCACCAGAGCCGAATAATTGGTTCACGAGGACACATACCTCTCTAGTTCCATGTCACTGCCACAATGAACCGAATTCATTTTATTCGTAAAACACTATGACTGCCACTAGATGTTGATAAAGACTAAAACTTTCTCGAAGATATGAGGTCCTCCACCTCTTAGCACCAATATGAATGTTGGAGGCGAGGCGACGAGAATATTCTCTCCTCTGACGACAGCTAGGGCTATGTTCCTCTGTTGACTCGATCCAATACAGATGGAAACATATGCAACATTCTATGCACCCTATGTGCTGGATCAATAGGCTTGGAACAATAGGATACATAGGCCAATGGAACTAGGCTCACTATAGGAAGTGTATTCTAAAAAAACTAAATAGCAGGAGTCTGTGTGCAAATCTAGGTATCGCTCATTCTGAGCGATATCATAACGATCGCCCATAACGTGCTACTTTTGTGCATAGTTTAAAAAACCGGACCGGACCGGCGGTCGAACCGGAAAAAACCGGAACCGACAGCCTCATCGGGTTTTTAAGCTAATAAGACCGATATGCAATCAAACCGGAAAAAACCGATCGGACCGGCCGATTTTCTGGAAAACTGGTGAAAAAACCGGGAAAAACCAATAATTTTTTTAATAGAAATTGGGAAAGTGGGATTCGATCCAATGGCATGTGAGCAGTAGGCGGGGCCTGCCCATGGCCCAATAACCAACTTGGTTGTGCTACTTTGTTGTCCACTACATGGTTATAATTTTATTTGACCATTGTTTCACTCTATATTAGCACATATATTAATCAATATATATTATTTTATTTCTTAAAAGACCAACAATTGAACCAGTGAACCGGCGGTCCGACCGGTAAAAACCTGAACCGACAACCTTTCCGGTTCGATTTCCGGTTCGGTTTTTTAAACTATGCTTTTGTGTCGCCCCATTAGCAGGCGCGATGGGAGCAGTTTTGTGTCCAGTTTTGGAACCTTCCATCTGATTTTAGAAAGATTTTGTCGGGATTTTTTATTTCCTTTTTCCTGCATTTCTTTTGTTTTTCTTTCTTTTTTCTCGTTTTCTTTTTTTATTCCATTTTCTTTCTTTTCCTTTTCTATTTTTTCTTCTTTTATTCATGAACAATTTTCAAATCCATAAAAATGTAATTCATATATTTTTAGTTACGAACATTTTTTCATATACGTGAATATTCTCAAAATTTGTCCCGTGTAGACCCAAAGTCGAACTGAGTTTCACCTCTGCTAGGCCTGGAATCGGCCCAGCCCTTTCGAGTAGGGTTCAAAGCTTAACCACGAAATCACTAATTAAGGAGTACTCGTTGCAAAGAACACTCTATTTTTCCAGATCGCGACAAGTGGCGCGCCACTTGTCGCAACCGGGGAGTTTTTCGCTTTTTTCGTAGATCCGTTTATTCAAAATGTTTTATCGCTTAAACCGTGCGTCCAAATCTCGAACCGTTTTAACCATTGGATTCCTCACGTCGAGATCTTTAAAATTAGATCCCATGTTGATAGGTTTTGACGAACTTTTTTTTCGCAAAAAAACCGGGTGAAAAAACCGAACCGGGAGCACGGTTTTTTCCCTTTTCCGAAAGAGGCACGCCCGTGCCTCTCGTGGAAGCAAAATCGTGACTCTCGTGGAAGGGAAAAAACAGAAAATGCGTTTTTTTTCATTTTCGAGAGGCACGGCCGTGACTCTCACGAAAGCACAACCGTGCCTCTCGCGAAAGAAAAATCGTGACTCTCGCGAAAGAAAAAACAGAAAACGCGTATTTTTTTCCCTTTCCGAGAGGCACGGCCGTGATTTTCACGAAAGCACAACCGTGACTCTCACGAAAGAAAAAAAACAGAAAACGTGTTTTATTTTTCCCTTTTCGAGAGGCACGGTCGTGACTCTCGCGAACGCACAACCATTCCTCTCGCGGAAGCAAAACCGTGACTCTCGCGAAAGAAAAAAAAAACAGAAAACGTATTTTTTTCGTTTTCGAAAGGCACGGCCGTGACTCACGCTAAAACACAACCGTGCCTTTTACGGAAGAAAAACCGTGACTTTCGCGAAAGAAAACGCATTTTTTTCTCGCAAAGATCGAAAAGCTAAGAAAGACCGGGGGAAAACCAAAACGTCAAAAAAATCTGAAAAAACCCGTTAAAAAGCCGAAAACGCGTGCGAAAAAATAAAAACAAAACGAAATCCGAAAGGAGCATCCAGAGCGCGACACGTGGCGAATGGCTGAGAGCGCGCCAAGTGGCGCTGATCGTTGCGAGGCTCCCGAAGGAACACTCGTTAACTAATTGCTCCTGCCTAACCAACGGTTATAGTTCTAGGCCAAATGCAAGGTGCGGGACGATAGTGTGGCTTGCACCCACGCGACATGCTGCTGACTGTGGGCGGTGGTAGTTTCAAGGCGACAATGGCGGGAGGTGATCGGTGCGACGCGTGGTCGGATCAAGTTCATTCCAACATGATATAGTAGGGATTGTTCATAGACGGACCAGTCTTCCATTCGGTCTCAAAACAAGCTTTCGCCCTGCTGTATAAAGCAACCACCACGTCCTTAGAACAAGTTCAAGTGTATTACTTCCTCCATTTTTTTACTCAGCATATTAGAGTTGACCAAAGTCAAACTTCGTAAAATTTGACCAAGTTTATAATAAAAAATATATAAATTACCATAACAAATCTATATGATGTGAAAGTACATTCAAGAATGAATCTAAAGGTATCGATTTGTTACTGTATATGTTAATATTTTTGTCTATAAACTTTGTAAAGTTTACAAAGTCTCACTTTGACCAAAACTAATACGCGAAGTAAATAAAAAGGGAGGGTGCTAAAGCGTCTGCCGGCTGATCTTTGAAAAAGATCTGCCGGGTTGCTAGCCGTCAAATCTAGCGCCATCAAGCGGCTGGCGGGCATCCTAATTTTAGCAACAGAGATTATGTTGCAGAATTTTTTGCAATAGAGATCATGTTGTGGAAACGTTAGTAGAATTTTTTTTTTGCAACATTAGTTATGTTACAGAATATTTTCTGCATTAAAGATTGTGTTGCGGAAACATTTGAGAGTTTTTTTTTTTGCCATAGGTCGTATTGCATAATTTTTTGCAATAGAGCACATGTTGTGGAAACATCAGTTGATTCTTTTTTGCAACGGAGGTCGTGTTGTAGATTATTTTCGCAACAGAAGGCATGTTGCAGAAGACAAACAAAGAAAACAAGAAACAAATGGCACTCGGTCGTTAGTGATTAAGTTAACAAGGAAAAAAGAATGAGCGGTGACAGGACCCACATGAGAAGCATGGTGTGCATCACAGGCGGCGGACGATGCGCTGCAAATCGGCTCACTAAAGGGAATCTTTTCTCAAATAAAAAGGGGACTGCTACGCGTCCGCCGGCGGGTCTTTTTAAAAGATCGGCCGGGTCGCTAGCCCCCAAATCTGGCGTCTTCGAATGGCTGGCGGGCATGCTAGCTTTTGCAACAATGATCATGATGCGGAAATGTTTGTAGAATTTTTCGGCAATAGAGTTTATGTTACAAAATATTTTCTGCAACTGAGATCGTGTTGTGGAAACATTTGTGGAGTTTTTTCTGCCAGAAATGTCATATTGCAGATTTTTTTTTTTGCAACAAAGATCACGTTGCGGAAATGTTTGTAGATTTTTTGCAACAGATGTCATATTGTAGATTATTTTTGCAACAGAAAGCATGTTCCAAAGACAAACAAAGAAGAAAAAAGAAACATATGGCTCTCAGTCGTTACTGTTTTTTCTAGCGTGACCTGTTATTTTCTTAAGCATTATTTATGCAACAAAGGTCATGGTGCAGAAAAATATTTTACAACAGAGGTTGTGTTACAGATTTTTTTTTTCTGTCTTTCATATTTCTGCAACATAGATGATGTTGCGGAAAGATTTTTGCAACAAGGATGATGTTGCGGAAAAAAAGTGAAAAAAAGATCAAGTTATATACATGCGGGCCACTTGTTGGTGCTTCATATGTTTGTAACATAGCCTGTGTTACAAACTTGTGTGTGCAACATGCCCAATATTACAAAAGTTGTTGAACTGTATCACATAGCGTTACGTGCCCTATGATTCAAATTAAATCGGACGGTCATGGAGATGGTGGATACGAGTGACTCATCCGCCGGTTGGAAGGTAACGTTTCCCAAATAAAAACGAAGAGAGTAAAAAAAGTATGGAGTCTGCTGGGGGCATCATCACCCCCGCAGTTGCAGCCCCTTCACGCCGCCACCCACAGCCCGTGCCGCTCGTGGGAGCGTCGCGGCGAGAGGAGGACGTGCTCAGCCCCTTTTTTCACATCTCGCAGCAACTCTCTATCTTCAGGCCAGATGAGCAATCACCGGCTGAAGTTGCCGCCAGAACTTCTCGAAGAGGCCACCGACAAGCCATCCGGGCACATGCAGATGCCCTGACGGTTTGTGCTGGCGTGTGCCAAACAACTAGAGCTGATCTGGACGTGTATACTTTTTTAGGAATATATACCGCGTGCTAAACATGGAGGAAGAATTGACCGATGAAGATCATGACAGTGATCCGCATAGTCAATTCTAGTTCCATGGAAGTTCAATGTAGGCTTCGGTGCTGAGAAGGAGCAGGGTGGAGAGGATGGCGCCGATCTAGATTTCACGATGATCGCACTCGCATCTTGACAACAGTCAAGAGTAGAACAACGGGAACAACGGCTCAAGAAACAAAGAACGATCCATGTATATAGTAATGCGTACTAACAAAAATTACATACAGCCCCTAAATTTTAGTAATATTCAGACTTTCAGAGTACAAGCCGTAACAAAAAGTTCAATAGGCAAGCTCGACCGGAAAAGCAGACCGAGAAACCCTCACGGCACCAACGATCACTTCTCCGGTTCCGGTAGGTCGGCCTCGAAGCGTTTAAGGCCGCGTATAGCGATCTCTGCGAGCCCACCGAAGATGGCGCCCTTGATCCCGGCGAGGGCGGCGGCGCGTGGCCCCCGGAGCACGGAGACGAGGGCGCTGGCGGCGCCACATGAGATCATGGTGTTGAAGCGGTCGTCCTTGTTCACGCGCTCCAGGGCGCTGTCAATTGCTGCCTGGGCGCCGAGCCAGACCCCCCACCCACCGACCCGGGGCGCGTTTGTGCGGACCGCCTGGGCGGCGCCGGCCAGGCGGCCGCCTTTGGGGGAGTTGCGCAGGCCCTTGAGGAAGTAGAAGGCGGAGCCTCCAGCGGCGACAACGGCGATGCAATTGCCTGTCTCCTTGGCGAGTTCCGGTAGCGGCGTCGGCGCCGTCGTCGTGCTCGTGCCCTGCTCCATCGGTTTCCGCCGGTGTAGTGGAAGTGGCGTCGCGGTGGTGGCCTGCGGCTTGAGTGACAACTTGGCGACGACGGGATATCTCGGGAGTATTATAACTCGGTTGGCTTGAGTTACAAGTTGGCAGTCCTGGTGTTGGACTCCTCGCCTCTCACGTGTGCTCCAAGACATAGACACCGAATAGTCCTGTCAAATAAATAAGCGTAGTCCTGGTGTTGGACTCCTCGCCTCTCACGTAGCTGGCGGCCGGGGGCTCGCTGGCCCTCGCTAGCGGCCGGCCAAATAATTAAGCGTTTGTCCCTTGATAACAGGAAAAAGTCCATTTTAAACCTTGAATTTGTAGAGGTCCGGCGAAATGAACCCCCAAGTCAAAATCCCGGTCGATTGAACCCTGAACTCTGCAATCCCGGTCTAAATCGGACCTTCGGATAATTTCCCAAACAGGGATTGCTGACGTGGACCGGGATTGCGGAGGAAACGCTCGCTGCGCTGGATGGGCCGGCCCAGTTCACGGCAGCGCGTGCTGCGCCTTGTTGCTTCCATTTTTCGTTCGTTATTTGTTTTTTCTTTTTGGTTTTTCTTTAGTGGTTATGCTTTCTTTTCGTTTTTCTTTTTTATTTATATTTATATTCTTTTCTTTTTCCTTTTTTATGATTTCTTTTTTTATTTCCATCGGATCATTTTCCTATTTATATTACAAAAAATTTCATCATGCATTATAAAATGTTCATTGTATATTAGAAAGTTCTCAATGAATATAAATTGTTCGCTATGTTTTTGAATTTTGTTCAGTGGTATATTACCCAAATATTTAACGTGTATTTAAAAATGGTCATCATATATTTAAAAATGGTCATTGTGTATAATTTAAATATTCATTGTATATTAAGAAAATTTTCAATGGATATTACAAAATCTTCAATGAAGAATATTTGCAAATGTTCAAAAGCAGTTTGATACATACTGTTTTTCAAAATCGATTATTTTTTCAAAACAAATGAACTTTTCTGTAATTCATGAGCTTTTTCCAAAAATGTTTTTAAAAAAACGCTACAGTATTTTTTGCTTTTTTGGCGCGAGTACCAGGAACTGGCCCAGCGAAAGTTACGATGTTCCAGTGTGTGCACGATCCTCCGAACTTTTTTTTGAAGTGTATTTTCGCGCGAGTATTCTTTGAATTTCCAAAAATGTTTTCAAATTCGATGAACTTTTTTCGAATTCACGAACTTTTTCCATTTTTGTGAACTTTTCCTTTCAATTCATGGATTATACGAATGCCTTTTCAAATTGATGTTTCCTTTATTCCAAGAATTTATAGGGGGCATTAAATAATAGCATATATTTAATGTTTGTACTGTTGGGACGGTTAAAGAGGCGTGTTTTCCTCCAGTAATTTTTAGACTGAGGCTGGTCCAGTGGTTAACCCTTATGGTCATTTAATTGGACGTGATGAGTTCGATTCCTGCTTCTCCCGAATTAACGTGGAATTTTTCCTTCGTTGTTTTGCTTCTCAGCAGCTTGCTGGGCCGGCCCAGTTCGCATCTCTGCGGGCGCGAGCGCCGCGAACCGGCGCGTACAGCGCTGTATAGGAGCTCCCCCTTTTGGAATTGTTGTTATTGAAGGGAAAAATAATTTAGCGGGCCGGCCCATCAGACGAATCCCGGTTCAAATGATGTCAGGGTTTGATTTAGACTGGGATTACAGAGTTCAGGGTTCAATCGACCGGGATTTTGACTTGGGGGTTCCTTCCACCGGACCTCTACAAGTTCAAGGTTTAAAATGGACTTTTTCCCTTGATACCATGAAAGACATGACACTACTAGTCACTTTATGTGATTTCTTTTTAGATGATGGATGTCTACATGTCGCTACATTAATATTCCTCATCCTCATCCTTTGTACATTAGTTTTTGGTTTTTAAAATTATAAAAAACATATCTTCTAAACCGCGCGTCGAAATTCAGATTGTTTTCATTGTTAAAACCCTCGCGACGTGCTCTTCAAAATAAATCCCGCATGGGGATGTTTCGACAAACTAGTCTTCCTGCCAACTAAACATCAATGTGTGTGCAACTAGACTATATTACAAGTCAACTAAATATCAATATGTGTGTAACTAGACTACATTACAAGAGAAAGTTGCACATCGACTTTCGTCGGGACAATAGATTAGTTGCACATCAAAGTTGTTGTGGTTACTAGGTTGCAACCTCATTTTTTTTAGAGAAAAGGTTATAGCCCGACTTTATAAACAAAGCCATAAGACAGAGTCACAAGCCCAAACACCAACATGAAGCGAAGCCACCAATAATTCACGGTAACAGAACTAGGGACCAGGGACACGAAAGTATGAGGGGTACATGGCAACCTGCCAGACACGGCACGCAGACCGGATAAGAGAAACGATACAGCCACCATCAAAGACGAAGAACCATCGACAGGCTAGATCAGACTAGGTTGCAACCTCATACGAATGTGCGGCTCCAAACATTAGTTTTGGAAAAGTTGCACGATGTAGTGCTATAGTTGCACAATACAGTACTAAAGCTGCATAATATATCATCAAAATTGGCATAAAAAAATTCATTAAAACATACCCATATGGGATCTAGTTTCAAAGATCTCGTCACGAAGAACCCAACGGTGAAGACAGATCTGAATTCCCACACGTAGTTTGAAAGATATGACTTTTTTAAAATTAAAGATCCGGAATAAATACATGTGAATCTGTTTTGTTGTCCATCAAATATAATAAGTCTAGTTGCATTTAATGATCAATCACATGCACTAGCAGAAAAATCCTACGCATACATGTGCGTGGCAGAGTGCGGCCGCTCGTTTTCTCCAGAAAGTTCACGTGCACTTTGACGGTGATAGATGGGCCAGCCCATTTAGCTCTCACGACTGGCTTCGACGGGGAAAATCGGTCGCTTCTAAGTGCTTCGACGGGGAAAATCGGTCTAAAAAAACCTCCACATCAAATACCGGTTTTCCAGTCCCTTCTAAAGACCAAAAGAAATACCATAATTTTATAGATTAAAAAATAGTGAACTAAAAACATATGAATTTAGAATAATATTATTGTTCTAAAAATTCAAAAAAAATCATGGATTAATAATTTACAGACGGGCACATTGAGCTCTCGAGACTGGGGAAATTGGTCGCTATTGAGTGTTCACTTTCACACGAAAATCAGGTTTTCCACTCTCTTTCTAAACAATTACCTTTTCAAACAGTAAAAAATGTATTCCAAAGATTATTCACGAATTTAAAATAAGATTGATTTTTCTCAAAACAATTCATGAATCAAAATTTTCGAAAAAATGTCCATGAGAATAAGAAAAATCATGAATTTGAACAAAATGCACATTTTTAAAAATGTTGCATTTAAAATTGATCACAAATCTAAATAAATTTTCATGAATTTAAAAACCGTTTATAAATATTAAAATGCCTACATATTTAAGAAGTGCTCATGAATTTACTTTTTAAAATAAAAGTGTTCACAAATTTTGAAAAATGTTCATAAATCAAAAATTAAAATTTTAAAGCTTTCCAAGGAAAAAGAAAAAAGGAAAAAGGAAAAATATAATTAAAAACCCGGCAAAGAAGATACACAAAAGAAAAGAAAAAACTAGGCAGAATCTTCCCAAAATTAGGAAAACGATCCCCCTACATCAGTGGGCCCATTAGCGGGAGGGGTCATTGTTTTGTAGGAAGAAGCTACTATTCTATGAGACATGAAATAGGAAATTTAGGTGATCATGGTGGGTTCTAACTTAGATTAGTTTTTTATTTGTTTTCTTTGGAAAGGCCCAAGCGCATATACAAGGGTTTGGGTCAAGGTCATCAAGGTCAATTGACCCCGGCCCAACACTATAGTTCTGCCCCTGGGGGCTGGAGAAATGGCTAGTTGGCAGGCACTCCATGACGTTAGGAGAAAGACGACCTCTTTCTCTCCGTTTCATTTCCCTTTTTAATTCGAATTCTACCAGTTACCACCATAGTTGAGAGAGAGGAACCTTACAGATCGCCACTCTTGCTTGTGCCACAAAAGCAATCCTGAAGCCCCAACAAAGCTTTTTGAGAAAAAATGGTTATGGTCGGACTGGATTAGAAATGACAGGGTGCCAGTTTAGGAATTTCGAGGTAAGGGTTTAATCCGGACTTTGAATACAAATTCAAGGTTTAATTCAAAATTTTCTTGGGGGTGCAAGGCAATGGCGTGGCTTGCGCCCACGCGATGGGCTGCAGAAGGTGGGTGGTGGTAGTTTCGAGGCAACGGTGCCGTGTGTGTGCAGGCCCGGGCGGTCAAATTCGTTCCGGCCTGATCTAGTGGGGAGTGATCTAGACAGATCAGTCTGTCATCCGATTCATCTTGGGACGTGGGTTCGTTTAGATTGACAATGATCTGTTGTTACGCCCGGGCCAACTATAGAGGAACAGTGTTAAACAGTAATGAACAGTGGTAAAATGTGAACAGTCAACAAAGGAATGCATTGCCACGCCCCAGTGGCCAAGGTGAAACGGGCAAAAGACTTGTCATTTTTATTGATTAAGAAGAAGTGATAATTGCACGGTTAATAGGCGGAAAACCGGGCTAAAACAGGGTTAACGTCTGATGACTTTGATAGAACACACAAAAAATAGAGAGAAATACATGGCTCTTATAGAATACATAAAGATTGCATTTGCAGCTAGAACAACGGGAATAACGAGGCAAGAACAGGACACTCCATATGTATGCAAATACTAGTGTGTTTTAACAAAAATTACGGCATTCAACTCCTAAATTTTAGTAATATCCGAGCTTGCAGCTGAAAAAACTCCTCACAGCATCAAATATCAAGGCCGTACGCAGCGATCTCGGCGAGCCCACCGACGGCCGCACCCTTGAGCCCGGCGAGGGCGGCGGCGCGTGGCCCCTGGCGCATGGAGACGACGGCGTGGGCGCCGGCCCAGGAGATGACGGTGTTGACGGGGTGGTCCTCCTTGTTCACGTGCTCCATGCCGCAGTCAATGGCTGCCTGGAGACCAAACAAGGCCACCCAATAGCCGATGCGGGGCGCGTTAGTAAGGACTGCCTGGGCGCCGCCGGCAAGCCGGCGGCCTTCGGGGGAGCTGCAGAGGCCATTGATGAAGAAGTAGGAGGAGCCTCCAATGGCGCCAAGGATTAGGCCAAGGCCTGTCTCCTTGACGATGTCCGGTAGCTGCATCTGCGCGGTCGGGTTTCCGGCGGTGGAGGTGCGGTGGCGGTGGTGGCCTGCGGCTTGAGCTACAACTTACAAGTTGCCGACGACGGTGTCCCGCGCGACCTATAAATTTAGCTTGGCTTGAGTTACAAGTTGGCTGTCATGGTATTATTGGACTTGGACGTCTCGCGTCTGCTGCAAGACATGGATTCTCGAAAGATTGCAGAAGCTTATGGAAGTTTTTTCCTTTCCTTTTTTGAATCTTACGTCTATGATAGTTGACGCGAACTTGGTGCGCTCGGGTGCCAAGCGCGCCTGTATACGCCAAATAATTTAGTATGGTAAATTTTAGGAAAAAGCTTGTGGTCAACCGGCCGATATTTCCTCTCACATCTGCCACGTTCTACACGCGTCTTGATGGGCCAGCGCACCGCTTCTC
Organism: Triticum dicoccoides; assembly: GCF_002162155.2. NCBI lineage: Eukaryota > Viridiplantae > Streptophyta > Magnoliopsida > Poales > Poaceae > Triticum > Triticum dicoccoides. The sequence continues at coordinate 47,915,233 of NC_041382.1, forward strand.
GTCTTCATCTCTATCTCCACCGAAATGGCCGCATACATTTATCAGTTTGTCTAATTCATATTTAGATGTTTTTTAAGGACGTTACAGCTAAACTTCCACAAATATATAATGCAGCAAAAGAAACAACAAAAAGACCACAAACAGAGTGGACATCAACTTAAATGTCACATAACTATGTCATATCTAGATGTGTTCTAAACAGACCATTTATTTATCTCTCTTATCCATACGTTGAATCCAACCTTCACCCGTAACCTTTTCTGGATCTCATCTCACCATGCAGAGCACTCCGTACTGCGATCCCCAACAGCTACACATTCTCACATTGACTCTCCCATCCCCAACCTCTATCTCTCCATCCCCTCCCTCTTTCCATGGATCTCCTTCCCACCTCTTCTCAAACAAGCACGTTGTTGCAAGCCACCACATCAGTGGCGGCCACCTGCGTCCTTCCTTCGTCGTAAAAAAACGGGTGCTGTTGAGACCACGGGGTGCTCTCTCCGTTGTAGCGGTCGGCTTTCTTGCAAGTTTTCGTAACAACAGTCTTGTTGCAGGAATACATGGAAGGGGCTAGAGATGTTGGGTCCTATTGCAATGGAGGTTTTGCAGCAAGGGTGTTGTTACAGAAAAATAGCGAAGAAGTTTTGCATCAAGGGTCTTGTTGCAGAAAAATAGAGAAGAATTTTTTTTTTTGCAACAGGGATCTTGTTGCGAGAAATTAGAGAAGAAAAGATTTTGCAACAGAGGTCTTGTTGTAGAAAATTAGAGAAGAAGATTTTTTTGTAATATGGCTCTTGTTGCAAAAAGTTAGAGAAGAAAGATTTTGCAACAAGAGCATTGTGGAGGAAATTAGAGAAGAAGAAAGGACGACTCGCGAGGCGGCGGATTTTTTAAAAGATCCGCCGGTCGACGCGTAGCATGGCCCTAAATTTTAACATACTCCTTACCCTCACCTTTTACATATAAGATAAAAAGATAAGAGTTAATCAGACCACTAATTAATGAAAATATGGGGCAAAGGGGAGCACGTAAAACTGCTTAGTTAGGGCATTTCCAAGGCAAACCCACAAACCGCCCGCATCCGTCCAAACCGTGGAAGCCATCCAACACGGGTATGTATCGGTCCGCGGGATGGACCGGACGTGTTTCTCCCGTAAATTGAAGATAAAGTGGGGGGAGGTTTGTGGGAGTCCGGACACCACGAATTGTAGGACTCCGACACCCCCGTGTTGGGGAACGCAGTAATTTCAAAAAAATTCCTACGCACACGCAAGATCATGGTGATGCATAGCAACGAGAGGGGAGAGTGTTGTCTACGTACCCTCGTAGACCGTTCGCGGAAGCGTTATATCAACGTGGTTGATGTAGTCGTACGTCTTCACGTCCGACCGAGCCAAGTACCGAAAGTACGGCACCTCCGAGTTCTGCACACGTTCGGCTCGGTGACGTCCTCGCCTTCTCGATCTAGCAAGAGGGGCGAAGTATGAGTTCCGGCAGCACGACGGCGTGGCGACGGTGTTGGTGAAGAACAATCTCCGCAGGGCTTCGCCTAAGCACTACGAAAACTATGACAGAGGATAAACTAGAGGAGACAGGGTTGCCGGCACACGGCTTGGTGTTTCTTGATCTGTCTTTGGTGCTAGCCCTGCCCCTCTATTTATATCTTGAGCCCTGGGGTCGAAACTTGGAGTAAAAGCCTCCACAAAGTCGGTTTCACCCGAAAGGCAAGAGTCCTTCTCGGACTCCAGGGCCAGACGCCAGGGTTCCCGGCGTCTGGACCCAGACGCCAGGGACCCTGGCGTCTGGCCCCTGGACTCCGCAAAATTTGCGCTTTCCAAAAACCTTGTGGGCTTTCCCCTTTGGCCCAAATAAAGTGTTCTCGTACCCAAACATTTCGGGAAACATCCGGAACCCCTTCCGGTGATTTCCAGAACCCTTCCGGTGACCAAACACTATTATCATATATATCAAACTTTATCTCCGGACCATTCCGGAGTTCCTCGTCATGTCCGTGATCTCATCTCGGACTCCGAACAACATTCGGTCACCAACATACATAACTCACATAGTACTATATCGTCAACGAACGTTAAGCGTGCGGACCCTACGGGTTTGAGAACTATGTAGACATGACCGAGACACCTCTCTGATCAATAACCAATAGCGGGACTTGGATGCCCATATTGGCTCCTACATATTCTACGAAGATCTTTATCGGTCAGACCGCATAACAACATACGTTGTTCCCTTTGTCATCTGTATGTTACTTGTCCGAGATTCGATCGTCGGTATCTCAATACCTAGTTCAATCTCGTCACTGGCAAGTCTCTTTACTCGTTCCGTAATACATTATCTCGCAACTAACTCATTAGTTGTAATGCTTGCAAGGCTTATGTGATGTGCATTACCGAGAGGGCCCAGAGATACCTCTCCAACAATCGGAATGACAAATCCTAATCTCGAAATACGCCAACCCAACATTTACCTTTGGAGACACCTGTAGAGCTCCTTTATAATCACCCAGTTACGTTGTGACGTTTGGTAGCACACAAAGTGTTCCTCCGGCAAACGGGAGTTGCATAATCTCATAGTCATAGGAACATGTATAAGTCATGAAGAAAGCAATAGCAACATACTAAACGATCGGGTGCTAAGCTAATGGAATGGGTCATGTCAATCAGATCATTCAACTAATAATGTGATCCCGTTAATCAAATAACAACTCTTTGTCCATGGTTAGGAAACATAACCATCTTTGATTAACGAGCTAGTCAAGTAGAGGCATACTAGTGACACTCTGTTTGTCTATGTATTCACACATGTATTATGTTTCCGGTTAATACAATTCTAGCATGAATAATAAACATTTATCATGATATAAGGAAATAAATAATAACATTATTATTGCCTCTAGGGCATATTTCCTGCAGTCTCCCACTTGCACTAGAGTCAATAATCTAGATCACATCATCATGTGATTAACATCGATAGTTCACATCATCATGTGATTAACACCCATAGTTCACATCGCCATGTGACCAACACCCAAAGGGTTTACTAGATTCGGTAATCTAGTTCACATCGCTATGTGATTAACACCCAAAGAGTACTAAGGTGTGATCATGTTTTGCTTGTGAGAGAATCTTAGTCAACGGTCTTTGACTTTCAGATCCGTTATGTATTTTGCAATTTTCTATGTCTATAATGCTCTGCACGGAGCTACTCTAGCTAATTGCTCCCACTTTCAATATGTATCTAGATCAAGACTTAGAGTCATCCAGATCCGTGTCAAAACTTGCATCGACGTAACTTTTTACGACGAACCTTTTTGTCACGTCCATAATCGAGAAACATATCCTTATTTTACTAAGGATAATTCTGACCGCTGTCCAGTGATCTACTCCTAGATCACTATTGTACTCCCTTGCCAAATCAGTGCAGGGTATACAATAGATCTGGTATACAGCATGACATACTTTATAGAACCTATGGCCAAGGCATAGGGAATGATTTTCATTTTCTTTCTATCTTCTGCCTTGGTCAGGCTTTGAGTCTTACTCAACTTCACACCTTGTAATACATGCAAGAACTCTTTTTTTGACTGCTCCATTTTGAATTATTTCAAAATCTTGTCAAGGTATGTACTCATTGAAAAAACTTATCAAGCGTCTTGATCTATCTCTATAGATCTTGAAGCTCAATATGTAAGCAGCTTCACCGAAGTCTTTCTTTGAAAAACTCCTTTCAAACACTCCTTTATGCTTTACAGAATAATTCTACATTATTTCCGATCAAAAATATGTTATTCATATATACTTATCAGAAATGTTGTAGTGCTCCCACTCACTTTCTCGTAAATACAGGCTTCACCGCAAGTCTTTATAAAACTATATGCTTTGATCAACTCATCAAAGTGTATATTCCAACTCCGAGATGCTTGCACCAGTCCACAGATGGATCGCTGGAGTTTGCACATTTTGTTAGCACCTTTCGGATTGACAAAACCTTCTGGTTGCATCATATACAACTCTTCTTTAATAAATCCATTAAGGAATGCAGTTTTGTTTATCCATTTGCAAGATTTCATAAAATGCGGCAATTACTAACATGATTCGGACAGACTCAAGCATAGATACGAGTGAGAAACTCTCATCGTAGTCAACACCTTGAACTTGTCGAAAACCTTTTGCGACAATTCTAGCTTTGTAGATAGTAACACTACTATCAGCGTCCGTCTTCCTCTTGAAGATCCATTTATTTTCTATGGCTTGCCGATCAACGGGCAAATCCATCAAAGTCCATACTTTGTTCTCATACATGGATCATATCTCAGATTTCATGGCCTCAAACCATTTCGCGGAATCTGGGCTCATCATCGCTTCCTCATAGTTCGCAAGTTTGTCATGGTCTAGTAACATGACTTCCAGAACAGGATTATCGTACCACTCTGGTGCGGATCTCACTCTGGTTTACCTACGAGATTCAGTAGTAACTTGATCTGAAGTTACATGATCATCATCATTAGCTTTCTCACTAATTGGTGTAGTAGTCACAAGAACAGATTTCTGTGATGAACTACTTTCTAATAAGGGAGAAGGTACAATTACCTTATCAAGTTTTCTACTTTCCTCCCACTCACTTCTTTCGAGAAAACTCCTTCTCCAGAAAGTTTCCGAATTTAGCAACAAAAGTCTTGCCTTCGGATCTGTGATAGAAGGTGTATCCAATAGTTTCCTTTGGATATCCTATGGAGACATATTTCTCCGATTTGGGTTCGAGCTTATCAGGTTGAAGCTTTTTCACATAAGCATCGCAGCCCCAAACTTTCAGAAACGACAACTTTGGTTTCTTGCCAAACCACAGTTCATAAGGCGTCGTCTCAACGGATTTTGATGGTGCCCTTTTAACGTGAATGCAGCTGTCTTTAATGCATAACCCCAAAACGATAGTTGTAGATCGGTAAGAGACATCATAGATCGCACCATATCTAATAAAGTACGGTTATGATGTTCGGACACATCATTACATTGTGGTGTTCCAGGTGGCATGAGTAGTGAAACTATTTCACATTGTTTTTAACTGAAGGCCAAACTCGTAACTCAAATACTCTTCTCTACGATCAGATCGTAGAAACTTTATTTTCTTGTTACGATGATTTTTCACTTTACTCTGAAATTCTTTGAACTTTTCAAATGTTTCAGACTTATGTTTCATCAAGTAGATATACTCATATCTGCTCAAATCATCTGTGAAGATCAGAAAATAATGATACCTGTCACGAGCCTCAATATTCATCGGACCACATACATCAGTATGTATGATTTCCAACAAATCTGTTGCTCGCTCCATTGTTCCGAAGAACAGAGTCTTAGTCATCTTGCGCATGAGGCATGGTTCGCAAGCATCAACTGATTCATAATCAAGTAATTCCAAAATCCCATCAGCATGGAGTTTCTTCATGCGCTTTACACCAATATGACCTAAATGGCAGTGCTACAAATAAGTTGCACTATCATTATTAACTTTGCATCTTTTGGTTTCAATATTATGATTTTGTGTATCACTACGATCGAGATCCAACGAACTATTTTCATTGGGTGTGTAACCAAATAAGGTTTTATTCATGTAAACAGAACAACAATTTATTCTCTTACTTAAATGAATAACCGTATTACAATAAACATGATCAAATCATATTCATGCTCAACGCAAACACCAAATAACACGTATTTAGGTTCAACACTAATCCCGAAATTATAGGAAGTGTGCGATGATGATCATATCAATCTTGGAACCACTTCCAACACACATCGTCACTTCACCCTTAACTAGTCTCTGTTTATTCTGCAACTCCCGTTTCGAGTTACTAATCTTAGCAACTGAACTAGTATCAAATATTGAGGGTTTGCTATAAACACTAGTAAAGTACACATCAATAACATGTATATCAAATATACTTATGTTCACTTTGCCATCCTTCTTATCCGCCAATCACTTGGGGTAGTTCCGCTTCCAGTGATCAGTCCCTTTGCAGTAGAAACACTTAGTCTCAGGCTTAGGACTAGACTTGGGCTTCTTCACTTGAGCAGCAACTTGCTTGCTGTTCTTCTTGAAGTTCCCCTTCTTCCCTCTGCCCTTTTCTTGAAACTAGTGATCTTGTCAACTATCAACACTTGATGTTTTTCTTGATTTCTACCTTCGTTGATTTCAGCATCACGAAGAGCTTGGGAGTTGTTTCCGTTATCCCTTGCATATTATAGTTCATCATGAAGTTCTACTAACTTGGTGATGGTGACTAGAGAATTCTGTCAATCACTATCTTATCTGGAAGATTAACTCCCACTTGATTCAAGAGATTGTAGTACCCAGACAATCTGAGCACATGCTCACTAGTTGAGCGATTCTCCTCTATCTTTTAGCTATAAAACTTGTTGGAGACTTCATATCTCTCAACTCGGGTATTTGCTTGAAATATTAACTTCAACTCCTGGAACATCTCATATGGTCCATGACGTTCAAAACGTCTTTGAAGTCCCGATTCTAAGCCGTTAAGCATGGTGCACTTAAACTATCAAGTAGTCATCATATTGAGCTAGCCAAACGTTCATAACGTCTGCATCTGCTCCTGCAATAGGTCTTTCACCTAGCGGTGCATTAAGGACATAATTCTTCTGTGCAGCAATGAGGATAAACCTTAGATCACGGATCCAATCCGCATCATTGCTACTAATATCTTTCAACACAATTTATCTCTAGGAACATATCAAAATAAACACAGGGAAGAAACAACGCGAGCTATTGATCTACAACATGATTTGCAAAATACTACCAGGACTAAGTTCATGATAAATTTAAGTTCAATTAATCAAATTACTTAAGAACTCCCACTTAGATAGACATCCCTCTAATCCTCTAAGTGATCACGTGATCCAAATCAACTAAACCATGTCCGATCATCACGTGAGATGGAGTAGTTTCATTGGTGAACATCACTATGTTGATCATATCTACTATATGATTCACGCTCGACCTTTCGGTCTCCGTGTTCCGAGGCCATATCTGTATATGCTTGGCTCGTCAAGTATAACCTGAGTATTCCGCGTGTGCAACTGTTTTGCACCCGTTGTATTTGAACGTAGAACCTATCACACCCGATCATCACGTGGTGTCTCAGCACGAAGAACTTTCGCGTGCATACTCAGGGAGAACACTTCTTGATAATTTAGTGAGAGATCATCTTATAATGCTACCGTCAATCAAAGCAAGATAAGATGCATAAAAGATAAACATCACATGCAATCAATATAAGTGATATGATATGGCCATCATCATCTTGTGCCTGTGATCTCCATCTCCGAAGCACCGTCATGATCACCATCGTCACCGACGCGACACCTTGATCTCCATCGTAGCATCGTTGTCGTCTCGCCAATCTTATGCTTCCACGACTATCGCTACCGCTTAGTGATAAAGTAAAGCATTACATCGCGATTGCATTGCATACAATAAAGCGACAACCATATGGCTCCTGCCAGTTGCCGATAACTCGGTTACAAAATATGATCATCTCATACAATAAAATTCAGCATCATGTCTTGGCCATATCACATCACAACATGCCCTGCAAAAACAAGTTAGACGTCCTCTACTTTGTTGTTGCAAGTTTTACGTGGCTGCTACGGGCTTAAGCAAGAACCAATCTCACCTACGCATCAAAACCACAACGATATTTTGTCAATTTGACTCCGTTTTAACCTTCGCAAGGACCGGGCATAGCCACACTCGGTTCAACTAAAGTTGGAGAGACTGTCGCCCGCAAGCCACCTGTGTGCAAAGCACGTCGGGAGAACCGGTCTCGCGTAAGCGTACACGTAATGTCAGTCCGGGTCGTCTCGTCCAACAATACCGCCGAACCAAAGTATGACATGCTGGTAGGCAATATGACTTATATCGTCCACAACTCACTTGTGTTCTACTCGTGCATATAACATCAAACCATAAAACCTAGGTCGGATGTCACTGTTGGGGAACGCAGTAATTTCAAAAAAATTCCTACGCACACGCAAGATCATGGTGATGCATAGCAACGAGAGGGGAGAGTGTTGTCTACGTACCCTCGTAGACCATTCGCGGAAGCGTTATATCAACGCGGTTGATGTAGTCGTACATCTTCGCGTCCGACCGATCCAAGTACCGAAAGTACGGCACCTCCGAGTTCTGCACACGTTCGGCTCGGTGACGTCCTCGCTAGACCTGGCCATGGGAAACCCGGCCCGGACGGCCCGGCCCGGCCCGATCTAGAAAAGCCCGACCCGGCCCGGCCCGACCTTGCCCATGGGCCGGGCTTGGGCCTGATTTTTAGGCCCGATGGCCAGGCCGGGCCGGGCTCGGGCCTGCCATATTTGCCATTTAACGAAGAGGCCCGGCCCGTGGCCCGAGGCCCATCGGGCTTTTTGACTGATGGGCCGGGCTCGGGCCTGAAATCTAGGCCCGACGGCCGGGCCGGGCCGGGCTCGGGCCCAGGTTTTTTGCAACGGGCTTTGTTTGGCCCGGCCCGGCCCGACATTTGGCCAGGTATAGTCCTCGCCTTCTCGATCCAGCAAGAGGGGCGAAGTAGTAGATGAGTTCCGGCAGAACGACGGCGTGGTGACGGTGTTGGTGAAGAACAATCTCCGCAGGGCTTCGCCTAAGCACTACGAAAACTATGACAGAGGATAAACTAGAGGAGACAGGGTTGCCGGCACACGGCTTGGTGTTTCTTGATCTGTCTTTGGTGCTAGCCCTGCCCCTCTATTTATATCTTGAGCCCTGGGGTCGAAACTTGGAGTAAAAGCCTCCACAAAGTCGGTTTCACCCGAAAGGCAAGAGTCCTTCTCGGACTCCAGGGCCAGACGCCAGGGTTCCCGGCATCTGGACCCAGACGCCAGGGACCCTGGCGTCTAGCCCCTGGACTCCGCAAAACTTCCTTTTGCGCTTTCCAAAAACCTTGTGGGCTTTCCCCTTTGGCCCAAATAAAGTGTTCTCGTACCCAAACATTTCGGGAAACATCCGGAACCCCTTCCGGTGATTTCCGGAACCCTTCCGGTGACCAAACACTATTATCATATATATCAAACTTTATCTCCGGACCATTCCAGAGTTCCTCGTCATGTCCGTGATCTCATCTCGGACTCCGAACAACATTCGGTCACCAACATACATAACTCACATAGTACTATATCGTCAACGAACGTTAAGCGTGCGGACCCTACGGGTTCGAGAACTATGTAGACATGACCGAGACACCTCTCTGGTCAATAACCAATAGCGGGACCTGGATGCCCATATTGGCTCCTACATATTCTACGAAGATCTTTATCGGTCAGACCGCATAACAACATACGTTGTTCCCTTTGTCATCGGTATGTTACTTGTCCGAGATTCGATCGTCGGTACCTCAATACCTAGTTCAATCTCGTCACTGGCAAGTCTCTTTACTCGTTCCGTAATACATCATCTCGCAACTAACTCATTAGTTGTAATGCTTGCAAGGCTTATGTGATGTGCATTACCGAGAGGGCCCAGAGGTACCTCTCCGACAATCGGAGTGACAAATCCTAATCTCGAAATACGCCAACCCAACATTTACCTTTGGAGACACCTGTAGAGCTCCTTTATAATCACCCAGTTACGTTGTGACGTTTGGTAGCACACAAAGTGTTCCTCCGGCAAACGGGAGTTGCATAATCTCATAGTCATAGGAACATGTATAAGTCATGAAGAAAGCAATAGCAACATACTAAACGATCAGATGCTAAGCTAATGGAATGGATCATGTCAATCAGATCATTCAACTAATGATGTGATCCCGTTAATCAAATAACAACTCTTTGTCTATGGTTAGGAAACATAACCATCTTTGATTAACGAGCTAGTCAAGTAGAGGCATACTAGTGACACTCTGTTTGTCTATGTATTCACACATGTATTATGTTTCCGGGTAATACAATTTAGCATGAATAATAAACATTTATCATGATATAAGGAAATAAATAATAACATTATTATTGCCTCTAGGGCATATTTCCTTCACCCCGGCCCACCCAATCTCCCCTCCCGGTCCAATTTTCTTCCACTTCACCCCTTCTCCCCCTTCCTTTGCATTTGCATCCTCCACCTCCGTCGCCGCTGTTGTACATCTCCATCCGTCACAGAGGCGTTGTCAGACGTCCGCAACCAGCACCGACGCACCCACTCAACAGAGTTGTCCACCCTGGAGCCATTTGTACGCAGGTACACTCTGCCCTTGTTGATGACCTCCATGGCAGACACCACGGCCGACAGGTGTTCGGTAAAATGTCATTGAGTTTATTTTCAAATGATATGTCGTTTTTTAGAGTACGAAGGATGGTGAGCTACTCGACCATGAAGCTGAAGGGGGAGTATGTGTGGGACGACATGATCTGTTAATGAAAAACTTTTTGAACATCCGGGATCTAGTCGAATTTAAGACCTTGTTGTACTAGACTTAATTTGCATGGTATGTATGGATGATTTGTGCTATTTTCTATCCGAACTTTGATGAATATCGACCGGTTTGCATGAATTTCGTCTGGTTAGCTAAAATGCGGGTTGTAACATATGCGGCTACGGTTGGATGGCGGCCTCCCGCATCAATGTCCGACGGATGCGGAAGAAAATTTGCGGCTTGCCGTTGAAGATGCCCTTAGTACTCCTACCGTTTAGAATTATAAGAGTCAAAAAAAGTTTGGCCAAGAAATGATTTCCATTGACTTCAGGCAAAAAGGCAAATTTATGACAACAATGATTTTTAGGCAAAAAGGCAAATTGAATAGTACTTGTATATAGCCTTTTTTGTCGAATCTTTGACAAAGGATACAATTGAAGTCATTCTCCGGCGTATTTTTCATACGAGTACAACGCTTGATCTGTTTGATTCAAAAAAGATTCAGAATCTTTTTAACTTTTTTGAATATTAAATTATTTTTGCATATAGAGTGCGATGGCATCCGAGAGCACCAGTGTATTTTGCATTGTGGTTACGTCCAATAGGAGGCGCGGCGCACATGGCAAAATCCCAACTGGGCCGGCCATTGGAGGAGATGATGTACCAGCGCGTGATTACTGTAGCTACACACGTGACAACTTTTTTTTTAGAATCACACACGCGACAACTATATCGATCTTATAGTGAGAGCAGCAACCATCTCACAGCACGATTTTCTAGCACGCGAGCATAATGGGCCTGCCCATTTAGTTTTGTCGTTCGATGTGTTTTCTGTCGAAGACATGCTCAGGGGTGGTATTTTCTTATTTGGGCCCGATTTTATTCGGATTTTCTCTGGGTTTTTTCTTCTTTGTTTTTCCTTTGTTTTTTCGATCCCTTTTCAGTTTTAATTGGGTTTTTTTCTTTCTTTTTTATTGTTTTTCACTTTTTTTATTTTCTTCTTATTTTATCTTTTATTTAGTTTTCTTAGTTTATTTCTTGTTTTTCAGCGGGTTTCTTTGTTTTTCTTTGTTTCTTTTTCGCTTTTCACGGATTTACATTCTTTTGCAGTAGTGTTCTTCAGGGGTTTATCTTCTTGCTTTTCATGCGGTTCCCTATGTTTCTTCAATGATTTTCGTTGGGTTTCTTTCTTTTCTTTGTTTCTTTTCATTGATTTATTTCTTTTCCTATGATTTCTTTATTATTTTCCTCGGTTATCATTGTTCTTTATTTTCTTTTCTTCCTTCCTTTCTTTGTATTTCTTTATGTCTTCTTATTACTCCCTTCGTACAAAAATATAAGACCTTTTTGCAGTTCGAATTGAACTACAAAATAGTCTTGTATTTGGTACAGAGGTAGTATTTCGGTTTCTTTGTTTCTTTTTTGGTTTCACTGTATTCATTATTTTTGGGTTGGTTTTCCTTTTCTTGTTTTATTTGTTTCACTTTTGACTATCGTTTCTTTTCTTAATTTTTTTGGGTTTTCATCGGTTACTTTGACATGTCTACTATGTTTAGTACGCAATGTACTTTTTTAGTGTAAAAAAGAAACCTTTTTTACACATGTCGAAATTTTCATGAAATTTAAGTTTTGAATTATTTTGAATAAAGAGTCAATATTTTTCAAATACACGGTGAAATTTTTTAATGGCAATAAACAATTTTTTCACACACAATGTAGATTTTTTGTATTAATCAGGGACATTTTTATATACATGTTTAATATTCTTAAAAACATAATTAACTACTTCTAATTATATTTTTTATGTATATTTTTATTCAATGTAGTTTTTACATTTTTCCTATACACCAGGAACATTGTTTTATACATGATCAACAGTTTTTCATACACATTCTATATTTTTTAATAAAATTTTCCTATATATGAGAAACATTTTTCTACATATATAAAAAATAAAATTATTGATTATATTTATATATATATATGATCAACGTCTTTACAAACATATTATATACATTTTTCGTATACATGAGAAATATCTTTTCTATACACATTTAACATTTATCGAATGATTGACTAACATTTTCAAATGTTTGATGTACATATTTTATATATTTAGAGTATTTGGAAGCACACACATAATAAGTTTTAAAAAGCAAAAAGCAAAAAACCGAAACGAAATACATGAAAGAAAAGAGAAAACAGAAAGGTTGTAGCCTCAGCACACTGGGCCGGCCCGGTCTGCAGCTCGCCTAAGCAAGGCTACCCTAAGTCTTGCAGTAACCAAGACCAACACGCGCCCAGCAACACACTTTTAAACTTGCTCAAAAAGAAATTACTGTACATTAACGCTTACTCTAGCCACGATTCAAATAATTGCCAGTATTTTTTGAATTTGTGAAAAAAAATGGGAGCATTTTTAAACTTCTGAAAAAAAATTAAGAACACGAATATTTCTTGAAATTTACCGAAGAAGTGTTTAGAACAAGAATATTTTTTAAATTTTCGGAATAATCTTCAAAATGTGAACTTTTTTTAAATTCCCTTTTTTATTTCTGAACAAATTTTAACCGGTGGACATATTTCGAAATTCAGATAAAATTGGAGACGAAAAGATCCAATAGGAAAAAGGGAACTTTAGAAAAATAAATAGGTAAAAGGGTAAAAGATCCAATAGGAAAAAGGGAAATGAAAAAAATATACATAACCTTTTTTTAGGGTTATAATGTAGATAACCGGAGCGAAACCTTCTGAAATGTTCCCAAAACCAGGAAAATGTGTAGTATGAATTGGGCCCGCCCATGAGTGCGTTGTATGTGCGAAATTACGGCAATCTGCCGTATTAAGCAACGAATAGGTATTATTCCTAGTCCCCACTTTCTGCGGGTTACTGTCCTATAGCGCCTGAAGGGCGATTGTATGTGCCGGCTCATTCGGCTCTCACGACTGGCTCCGACCGGGAAAATCGGCCGCTGTTGGGTGTTCCATTCCACACGAAAAACAGTTTTTCCACGCCCTTTCTTAGAAAAAAGAATATTTGCATAATATTAATTTTTAAAAATCATAAGTTCAATAATTGTTCACGAATTTTAAACAAAGCACACGAAAATCTGAAAACATTCGCGAATTTAAACAATTCATGAATTTGGAAAAAATATTTTAAGAATATTCATGTATTCAAAATTGTTCATGAATATGAAAAAATGTTGAATTTGTACAATGTCAGAAAATTTAAAATATGTTTATTTGTTACTTGACATTTTGTTCATGCAGTTCAAATGAAAGCCAAAAGACCTCTGGCTTATAGTTTGATTGGACATGCAGGTTACATATATTCGTACTGATTTCTCATGTGGAGCCATAGAAGGAAGTCAATATGTTCTGATTGGTATATTTATTTATGCATCAATGGTGATAGATGTATTCGCCATTGTTTCATCTAGATTGTCAATTTAGCCTATCAACTGTAAATGTGTCTTATGAACGCGTCTTGTTGTTGTGACAGCCCAATCGTAAGTAGCGTACCAAATGGGCGGTTCCGGATGTGTCATGGCACACCCAGAATTTCCAAGGCTCATCCACGCCAATTAGAATATACTTCCTCCGTCCGGAAATACTTGTCATCAAAATGGATCAAAAGAGATGTATCTAGAACTAAAATACATCTAAATACATCCCCTTTTATCCATTTTGATGACAAGTATTTCCGGACGGAGGGAGTATCTAATAAAGAATTGTGCACTTCATTTTATTTCTATAGGTCCGCCACTGCCAATCGTAAGTGGCGGCACTCGCTGGACAAGGTATAATTCCACGCGCAATCCTGACTCAACTAATACATGTGTCACGCACGTACGGAGGACATTAATAAGGACATGATAATGACATAAACTGATAAACAGAGGTTTTCCACAGCCTCTATGTGCATGATTATAATGCAGATTGATCGAGACAGGTTGCTGAACAAATGGCAAATGGGTTGCCACCTCTGCAGCTGAACAACCTGCCCTGCTTGGACTAGTCAGAGAGCCATCACCCATCAATTCCAAAGAGAGAAACATGTACGTATACAACACGGTTGTCTACCTGATTAATTGCATCCATAATCACAAAGTTGGAGGCATGACATGATAGCCCTCGTGGTTGAGTTGTTGTCACGAAAAGTCTCTTGATCTGCCCTCTACTTTGAAGATTAAATAGTGTTTAGACAGATAATCCGGGGCTTACTATCGGCTCTTTAGGGCAAGTATAATGGTGGCATATGGATACATATGCCTCGTGACAAAAAGTAATTTGAGACACCTACATTTATTTTTTCTCCCCAATGCAAGCTATCACTAGTGGACCTCATTAAGAAATAGAAAATAAAGACTTTAATACACATGCATCTCTATTTTTTACTTCAACCTTTTCAGCTTTTGTCACCGGACCACACTTTTTCTCTTCAAGCACCCGCCTCCTGGAGAGGATCCCGCTTCCCTATCCGAACCTACTTTACGTCATATCCGATCCTACATGGCATGCGAGGCATCACCTTGAGGCTATGCATTGTACATGCCCTTAGATAGACGGCGACCACTGTCCGAGAATGCAAAATTGCATCAAGCCACAGCCATGTCGGCCTGTCATCAGTCATCCGTGCCAAAATGTCAGAAAAAGAATTCGTCGGACTCAATGACGGACCTGTCACGTTGCCGTCGATGCTTTTGGTTAACCAATTGGTAATTACATTTAATTAAGAGGTGCAGCAAAGCAACGGCATGTTTCGAGGGCGCTGCAGAGAAGTACTCTCTCCATCCCAAAATTCTTATCTTAGATTTGTCTAGATACGGATGTATCTAATACTAAAACGTGACTTGAGGGTTCCCAACCCTAGCGCCGCCACCCCCCTTCCCCACTCCTCCTTCCACTCCGCCGCCGCCTGAGGTGCGCCCCCGGCTCGCACGCGCGTCATCTATGATGGTGGTGGCGGGGATCTGGCTACTCTGCCTCTCGTGGAGGGCCTAGGGCACCGGGGCGGCGGCCTCGGATAGTGTGCCCGGCATGGATCCCTCGGCAGGTGGCGCCGGTGGGCGCTGGATGGCTGTCCTCTTGGTTGCGTGGGTAGCAAGGGGGCAGCGGGCGTGGGTCGCGACGCGGTGGTCTCCTCGCGGACCGCATCGGCGTCTTGTGGAGAACGCCCGCCCCATCTTGCCCGATCTGCTCGATCCCCTTCTGATTCTGGTGGCCAACGTCCCTCTTGGTGATGTCCTTCGGCTCGGGTGGTTGGGAGTTCGAGGTTGTGAGTTGGAACCGGGGTAACCCCTTGGCCAGCACGGTGGCCACAGTGAAGTCGACGCCTTTGGCGCCGATCCCCTCCTTGGAGGCTTCGGTGAGGTTCCCCTCCTCCTCATCCTACCCCCTGCTTAGTGGTGAAGACCTTGGTCCCCTGGTTGGGCGGCGACGGTGTTGCGACGTCGTATTCCTTCTTGGAGGCATCGTCCGAGGATAGCAGTGGTGGCGGGTGTGCAGTGGTGGTTCTGGTGGTGGCGGCTGGCGGCTTGTGCCGGCCTTGTTCACTTGCGGCTGCTCCAACGGCATTCGTCTTGCGCCGTGTGTAGGGTGATGGCATTAGCACTGCTTTGCAGCTGCTGTTGCCTTTGAGCTGTTCTGTCTAGCGCTCTGTATCAGTAGATGTCGTGGTGGAGCGGTACTTCATCTTACTCATTGATGGCGGCGAAGGTCGGCGGCATGGCGCTGTGGAGGCGCGCCGCCCGATGCGCGGAAATGGACTCGCGCAGGAGGAGGTAGTTGTCTGGCGTCATGGTGACATCGATGGCGGAGTGGCCTACACAAGGTAGAAGACTCAATATATTCTGAAGACGGGCCTGTGGAAGATGGTGTTGGAAATATGCCCTAGAGGCAATAATAAAATGGTTATTATTATATTTCCTTGTTCATGATAATCATTTATTATCCATGCTAGAATTGTATTGATAGGAAACTCGGATACATGTGTGGATACATAGACAACACCATGTCCCTAGTAAGCCTCTAGTTGACTAGCTCGTTGATCAATAGATGGTTACGGTTTCCTGACCATGGACATTGGATGTCATTGATAACGGGATCACATCATTAGGAGAATGATGTGATGGACAAGACCCAATCCTAAGCCCAACACAAATATCGTGTAGTTCGTATGCTAAAGCTTTTCTAATGTCAATTATCATTTCCTTAGACCATGAGATTGTGCAACTCCCGTATACCGTAGGAATGCTTTGGGTGTACCAAACATCACAACGTAACTGGGTGGCTATAAAGGTGCACTGCGGGTATCTTTGAAAGTGTCTGTTGGGTTGGCACGAATGGAGACTGGGATTTGTCACTCCGTGTGACGGAGAGGTATCTCTGGGCCCACTCAATAGGACATCATCATATTGTGCATAATGTGACCAAGGAGTTGATCACGGGATGATGTGTTACAGAACGAGTAAAAGAGACTTGCCGGTAACGAGATTGAACAAGGTATTGGGATACCGACGATCAAATCTCGGGCAAGTATCATACCGATAGACAAAGGGAATTGAATACGGGATTGATTGAATCCTCGACATCGTGGTTCATTCGATGAGATCATCGTGGAACATGTGAGAGCCAACATGGGTATCCAGATCCTGCTGTTGGTTATTGGACGGAGAGTTGTCTCGGTCATGTCTGCATGGTTCCCGAACCCGTAGGGTCTACACACTTAAGGTTCAGTGACGCTAGGGTTGTAGAGATATTAGTATGCGGTAACCCGAAAGTTTTCCAGAGTCCCGGATGAGATCCCAGACGTCAAGAGGAGTTCCGGAATGGTCCGGAGGTAAAGATTTATATATAGGAAGTCCAGTTTCGGCCACCGGGAAAGTTTCGGGGGTCATCGGTATTGTACCGGGACCACCGGAAGGGTCCCGGGGGTCCATCGGGTGGGACCACCTATCCCGGAGGGCCCCATGGGCTGAAGGGGCGTGAAAACCAGCCCCTTGTGGGCTGGTGCGCCCCCCCTTGGGCCTCCCATGCACCTAGGGTTGAAAACCCTAAGGGGTGGGGGCGCCTCCACTTGGCTTGGAGGCCAAGCCACCCCTAGGGCTGCCGCCCCCTCCCTAGATGGGATCTACAAGGGGCCGGCGCCCCCCTAGGCCCCTATATATAGTGGAGGGGAGGGAGGGCAGCCGCACCTGAAGCCCTGGCGCCTCCCTCCCGTGACACCTCTTTCTCCCCACTTGTGCTTGGCGAAGCCCTGTCGGGATCCCGCTACTTCCACCACCACGCCGTCGTGCTGCTGGATCTCCATCAACCTCTCTTCTCCCCTTGCTAGATCAAGAAGGAGGAGACGTCTCTCCGTTTCGTACGTGTGTTGAACGCGGAGGTGCCATCCGTTCGGCACTAGGATCATCGGTGATTTGGATCACGACGAGTACGACTCCATCAACCCCGTTCTCTTGAACGCTTCCGCTTAGCGATCTTCAAGGGTATGAAGATGCACTCTCTCTCTCTCGTTGCTAGTATCTCCTAGATTGATCTTGGTGACATGTAGGAAAATTTTAAATTATTGCTACGTTCCCCAACAGTGGTATCAGAGCCAGATTTATGCGTAGATTCTATGCACGAGTAGAACACAAAGTAGTTGTGGGCGATGATTTGTTCAATTTGCTTGCCGTTACTAGTCTTATCTTGATTCGGCGGCATTGTGGGATGAAGCGGCCCAGACCGACCTTACACGTACACTTACGTGAGACTGGTTCCACCGACTGACATGAACTTGATGCATAAGGTGGCTGGCGGGTGCCTGTCTCTCCCAGTTTAGTCGGATCGGATTCGATGAAAAGGGTCCTTATGAAGGGTAAATAGCAATTGGCATATCACCATTGTGATTTTGCGTAGGTAAGAAACGTTCTTGTGTCAGGACCCCGACTCAATGCCACATCGATCTAGCATGTAACACCCCATATCACTTTGCGGCCTCACGCACGGTATTCCCACGGGTGTCGCCTTACCTTTGCCCGGGACCGTTTGCGTCTTTTGGCACACGTATATGATAGTGTCGCTAGCATCCATATGGTAAGGAGCCCGGGCTGACATGGCTAGTCGTAAACCCAAAGTGGCACAGACTTACAGGGACAGGCATCCATGACCCAGCATCGAATGTGTCGGTCATCAGCGAGTGAATCCAGGCTGTAGCACTGGGCTAGCAGGACTCCGGTGAACCGGACTGTAGCAGGCTAACAGGACTCCGGTATTCATCGCGAGACATTTCCCCGAAGGGACAGACACAGGAACGAAGAAGGACACATGCCGGCCAGCCTAAGTGTTCCGGAGCAGTAGCAAGCTACCATGGCTCGGTGGAAACACTAGGAGACATTTCCTGGTAAGAGAGGCTACTAGAGATAAACAACTAGATGGTCAGATCCCACACATACCAAGCATTTCAATAACATACACACAATATGCTCGATATGTGCAAATACAACATGGCATCACAACATGACTCTACGACTCAAGTATTTTACTCATTAGGCTCCGAGGAGCGAGATATTACAAACAGGGGTCTCATGACCCAACAATCAGAGCATACAAATCAAAGCACATGCGGAAGCTTAACATGTCTGAGTACAGACATCTATAAATGAAAAAGGCTGAGAAGCCTGACTATCTACCAGATCCTGCCAAGGGCACAAGATCGTAGCTGAGGTAACAAGCTAAACGTCGAAGTCCAAGCGGAACTACTAGTGAGACTGAAGTCTCTCTGCAAAAACATAAAATAGGCAAACGTGAGTACAAATGTACCCAGCAAGACTTACATCAGATCTATCTACATATGCATCATTATCAACAAGGGGGTGGAGGGGTTTGACTGCAGCAAGCCAGCTTTGACTCGGTGGCTATCCTGAACTACGACTGCAAGTAACTCTTTTGAAGTGGCGCACACGAGTCCACATATTCACCAACCAATACACCACTATGGATCCGCTCCCGTCTCCCTACGAGAACGCCATCCATAGCACTCACACTTATCTTGCGTATTTTAGAGTATCCACTTTCACTTGTCTATGAACTGTACCAGGGGTCCAAGTTTCCATATCCGAGGAATCCGGCTATTCGAATAGATGATGTTAACCCTGCAGGGGTGTACTTCTTCACACACGCTTTCGCCACTTATCGCCCTGTACACGTCATGTACCTCGGCAACCTTCAAGCGGAAGCCGGGCGAGGGAGTCGGCCACGACCTGACTAACCGAACAAGTCCCTAGTCCAGGTTTATCGCCTATTCGGGTTCCATCCGCAAGGAGATCCGGCCGGGGTGTCGCTTACGGCCCCAAACGATGTGTGCAGGGTTCCCAAGCCCACCAACCGGGTGCCACTTGGTACACCGGGCCACTGTGCCTAGTCTGTCCCAAGCCCACCTGTACCGGGTGCCACTTGGTAGACTACTAACACTACCTACAAACACCAGAAACTAGTTGCAACTCCTGGACAGAGATCATGTTGATTAATAAGTCGAGAGAGCTTGGAGCGCCCGGAGCCCAATGTGTGGTAGTAACTGATCATGGATCACAAACACAGAACTCAGTTCCTGAGGACGGCTGCAATGAGACAACCCACCATGTACTCCTACATGGCCTCTCACCGCTACCTTTACCAAATCGTGTTTCACGCACTTAGCTCACACACAGTAGGACATGTTCACACGCCTCTGATTCATCCCCGATGAATCAGACCTGACTCAACTCTAAGCAATAGCAGGCATGACAAACAAACATGAATGAGTAGGCACAACAGGGCTCAAACAACTCCTACTCATGCTAGTGGGTTTCATCTATTTACTGTGGCAATGACAGGTCATGCAAAGGATAAAGGGTTCAGCTACCGCAGCAAGTATCAAATATGTCGTTGTTGTCCTAATGCAGTAAAAGAGAGCAGGAGCGAGAGAGTGGGATTTTATCGGAATGAACAAGGGGGTTTTGCTTGCCTGGCACTTCTGAAGATAACATTGAGTCTTCATCAGTGTCAACGATCACATCATCGGTATCACGTCTATCGAGAGGGGACAAATACCGGCAACATAGAAGGGAACACAATCAATGCAATGCACAATATGATGCATGATCATGACATGGCAAAATGAATGTGTTTTGGGCTAATGCATCTAAAACCAGATTAAATGAAGTTGGTTTGAATCCAAGATTCAAATTCAAACTCCATATGTGGTTATTTAAATGTCATTCACTTCATTTGCCCTAAACAGTAGTGATAAGTTGTTCTAACATGCATGTAAATGGTACAGATGGATTCCTTGAATTTTTTTGATAATTTTTCATATATAAATTATTTAATTTGGAGTTACGGTTGAATTTCTATGATTTATTGAAGTTTTAGCTATTTTCTGGAATTTCCTGATTATTTTTAAATCCAGAAAATACTTATTGCGTCAGCCCCACGTCACAGTGACGTCAGCAGGGTCAACTGGGCGCCCCAGGTCAAACCTGACGTGTGGGGGCCACACGTCAGTGACACAGGAGCTAATCCCGGTCAAACCCAGCGCTAACTGAGGTTTGACCAGGGGTGGGGCCCACAGTCAGTGGCCTAGGGGGTTGGTTAGGGCGTCATTAGCGCTAATTAAGCGTGCCACATCGGCAGTCGCCGGAGTTTCGCCGGCGACGACCCAAAACGCGGCGGAGACGCACCGGGGTGGCTCGGGTTTCGTCTATACTGCACCATTCGGTGCGCCCTTTGGCTCTACGGGGAGCTGGCGCGATGGCGCGTCGGATGGTCGTGGTCTCTGGGCCTGGGGTGGCCGGAGTCGACGGCGGCGAGCTCGGTTGCGGCCGCCGGAGCTCGGGTGAGACACAGGCGACCACTAGGGGGCACGAGAGGGCGAGCTGCGGCAGGCAACGGGCTCGTGGAGACATTCTGAGCACGATGGTGCACTCAGGTGGGAGCTCCAGTGGCTCTGGCCACGACGGCGACGAGGCACGGCGGCGGCGAGCTTCGGCCGTGGTGGAAGAAGGAGCTAGGGGACGAAATCAGGTGCGGGGAGTGAGGGGAAGAGAAGAGGAGCTCACGGGGAGTCGGACGAGACGCTAAGTGGGCTCGGGGACGTCCTGTCGGCGGCGAATCGAACGGCGGCGATTGCCGGCCGTGGCGATGAAGATGGCGGTGATGGCGTGGCTACAGGGCACCCGGCGTCGCATGCGTCGTGGTGGAGCTTCATGGGGTCGGGACGGAGCTCAGGGGTGTGGAGAGGGAGCGAGGGGGGGTGGCTGTGGCCGCGAGGGAGCTCGTCGGTGACGGCGGCTCCGTTCGGTCCAGGCGGGAGAGAGGGAGCAGAGGAGGGAGGGTCGAGGGGGGAGAGTGAGTGAAACGGTCAGCGGGATCGGGACGGCCTGCGGGAGTCGTCCACGCGGCCAGGGGCTCGTCGGCAAGCAGGAGGTGGCCGCGCGGCCGTGCGCGTGCGAGCACGCAGCTGCTTCGGGGCGAGGGGAGGAAGACGACGGAGGGCTGCAGTGGTGGGCTGGGCCGGCTTCTGCTGGGCCACCAGGTGGGTGGGCCTCAGGTAAGCGTCGGGTAAGTTTTCTCTGCTCTGCCTTTTACTTATTGTTTTCTATTTTTTTTCTGCAGCTTTGTGGCTTTATTAAAAATACTAAATCAATCCCAAAAATCATGCAACTGCTCATGACCACTGTTAGAAATATATCCTACAGTAAACATTTCAGTTTGGAATTATTTGAGCATTTAAAATATTTTATAGTATTTAAATGCCCAAATGCAAATAAGTAATGATTTAAATTCAAAGTCCCAAAAATAAATCATTTTAAAATGTTCATCATTTTTGGTTTGGATCAAAACCCTTGCCAAAAATATTGAACATCTAAGAAGAGCATTTTGGAGCAATGAATGAGATTTTAGGGTTTTTGCCCTTCTTTTATTTAGGGTTTTGAGACTTCCAATTTCCCTCAGTTCAAATTTCAGAATTCAAACATGATGCACACACGAAGCTAGCCTAGAGCATTACCAGAAGCTAGGGATGTGACAACTCACCCCCACTAAACAAGAATCTCGTCTCGAGATTCAAGCGTAGGGTAAGGTGAAAGGGGAACGCAAACTAGCACAATCTCCATGATCCAGGTTGTACTTCAAATGAACGTTGATTTGAACACCATCTTTGTCTTGTCGTCTTGCTCTGAGAACTCCAGCTAATCATGACAAGAAGAGGAAAGGAAAACTCTGGAAGGATCGGTCTTCTCGAAGGTCGAACAACTCAGGATTAACTCCCGGAATGTGACATAGCAACATCTCTCGAGCTGAGAGACGAAGCATACCTCTAGAGGGATGGAGTGGAGCAGGTGACGAGGTTCACTAGGTAGACAACAATTCCAGACTTAAGAATGTGGCGATCGGTTGTCAACGTAGCGAGGAGTTGAATTGCCATGATACCACGACGAACATCCTGGAGAAGGGTGATTCACAGATTATTATCTTAAGTGGCAAAAAGAATTACCTTTGATATAGAGATCATTGAGACTCTCTATATCAGCCTAAGGCAAATCACAGCAATCGATTGGCGGGGTCGGTAGAATGGCATACTTGGACTTGGATGATGTGGATTACCTTGTTAAAGACAACGTAATGGATGAATTTGCTTATCACCGGAGATGGAAGAGACCCATGGTAGAATGGCACATTGGCGGTGCAAGCTAGGAACAAAATGCAAATGCTGGGAATGATTCTGGTAACTGGGGAGGAACCCAACAACAGAGAGTGAATTCACTGTTTGAAAAGATCATAGCATTGCCGAGGAAACTGAGAGCAAACCCAGTTAGTGCCGATGATAACACGTAGCGCTTGTGCGTGCTCTCAAGAACTTGAGCATTTCCATAATCATCAAGGTTTTACCAACATCCGTGTCAAGGATCCTGGCAACACAACTTGCTACCATGATGAATGATGATGGATGATGCAGATGCAAAGGAAGATAACACTTTCTCAGATTTCACCTTAGCGAGGCCAAGGAAACAAAATCTGGATGATCGACCGAGAGACATTTAGCACTCCGCTTCTAATGTTCTCCTTGACGTGCTAGTGTAACCCATTCATAGATATGGTTTGATAACTAGAACATCAAGTAAAGGTCGGACTTCGGGATCTCAAAAATCCATAGAGGCAACTAGGGAGTAAATCCTACGAAATCCCTATGGGGAGGTGGCCAACTTCTCCAATCGAGATACTACAATAATAGGTCTCCTGGCGGGGTGTGTTGGCCACAACATCCACCTTACCAGTTATCGAGGAACCAATATTATAGTTCTTGGGAAATGTTCCAACCATCATATCTGCCTGAGATTCAGATCTGGTTGGTGTCAGAATATTCCAGACCCATCGAGTCTAGGAAGGAAAACGAAAGTTTGCAACACAAATCGACGAGATGACGTTGCGAGATTCTCGGGAAATGAACTACGATAGTAAGCTCCAAAACATGAGCTGGTTCTGCTACAAACATGTGAACACGTTGTCCCAGACAAGCATGACC
This sequence comes from Triticum dicoccoides, assembly GCF_002162155.2. Lineage (NCBI taxonomy): Eukaryota > Viridiplantae > Streptophyta > Magnoliopsida > Poales > Poaceae > Triticum > Triticum dicoccoides. The sequence continues at coordinate 47,939,229 of NC_041382.1, forward strand.
ACGTGGTAGTCTTATAATAAAACACTACCGAGTTCAGGTGGGGAACCATCAACGAGGATATCAAAATCCTTGCATAAGGTATACTCTTAAGAAGGAACTTCTTCTCCTTGAACAAATCAATCAGTGGCTTGGTGTGCTAGGATATACATATGGAATGAAGATGATCAGTCTAACAGACCACAGAATTCTTCGCACGTGCATGACCGACTTGGGATGATTCCAAAGGAGCAAAAACAAACTTTCTCGAATTCACGATGGCAACTTACATCAAAATGCACGTGAATCAAAGGAAGTCACTCCTTTCATCAAACAAGTACTTCATGAGCTAGCATGAAGGAAATGCTTTCAAAAGTTTCCAACACTAACTTAATGTTCAACAACATCATGGAGGAGATAAGGATGTTGTCAATGGACTCAACAACAACTCATCGGAATTTCCATATCACTGGACTTCCACCATCATGTGAACACGGTGATAGCATTGGTCAGACCCAAAAGATATAATGGTGTATGCTCGAGGGATCAACCACGAGTAAGATAACATTACGAACATCGTTGGTTCTGACTTGATTTGACGATAGCCCACACTCAAATCAAAGGATTGGTAAGACAATAGGTCCAGCAACTGATCACAGGGACCAATCGATGAAGATATCATCTTTCTTCAACACACACTACACAAGAATATCCCTTTGGAACGAACTAAGTCAGGCAAGCTTTTATCTTCCAACCCTCCAAGTTGTCGTTTAGCTTAACCAACTAGCTCAGGGATATCTAACACCGATTCTTGGAGAGAAGGTGGTTCACAAGAAACCAACTTGATCACGAGCTCAACATAGCGGTCAGGTGACAACCTGGTAATACTTCCGAGAAGATCTTCAGAAATCACGAACCACCGATATGTTACTAAACTCGAGAACAATCTCGCTTTTGAGGGCAAGACGATATGATCAAATGGGTGAGGACTTGACAAAATCCTACTCATCAATCAAAGAGTGCACCAGGAAATAAGGACTAGGTAGCATGATCAATCTTAGAATGGTGATTCAATAACCAACATACTAAGAATAAGATTATTGTCCATTAACTACCAAGCAATGGGGTTGCTAGGAGTATTGAGTTCACACATCATGATTCACTTGTCGGCACTCCGGCTGCAACAACGCGGAACCGAGGAACGAAAAAGGATGGCGAGAAGTATCACTATGTCAAGAATTCACAAAAGGTGGTGCAATTCTCATGAAATTCCTGTCATAAAGAAGGTAATACTTCAGGGTAGAGCAGACCAGAAGCTGGATTGTAACTTGATCTGCGGAACACAACTACTTTGACCCAATCCTAAATATGGATGAGGTACTGGAGTTTGTTTCTCCAAGTCATTCAGGACAGAATGGCTTGACGGACCACAAGAGTAATAAGCATTGATAACACGAATGCACAATTACTCCTGACTATCAATTGATAGACGAGGGCCAGAAAACAACTAAAGAGGGACAACTCAAAGGAACATATGATTTTCTGAGTTGTGAATGCATAGATTAGCATGTCGAACGAGTTCAACATATTTCTTCCGGACAATCCATGCGGAGGGTAGAACTGGCAGAGTCTCAATTATGAATGGAGAACCCATCGAGAGCACTCCTGTTGTGATCTTTTGATCCAACAAACTTTTGCCGTAAGTGGTTCATGGTATTTGGAAGAACGATATACCACGGACCTCGAGGACTATCGCAAAGGTTACTAATATCCTAAAGGCGCTAGCAATTACTATCAACATGAAGTAAGTAGAGTGAATCTCGGGTTCAAAAACCCAGGAATAGAATACCTACTGCTAAGTAGCATCACGGAATGCTTTCGAAAATGATGGCCAGAATCATCACACTGGGAACACAAATCATGGCTAAATTACTAGATGATCCCCTAAGACACCTAGGGTCATAATACTAGCTCCAACATATATGTCAAGGCAATAGAATACCTCAACTCAACAATTAGTGTGATTGAGCTGGCATAAAGGAGCATCGAAACCAGAGGGAAAGGATTTTGCAAATGCATCAGACTATTTAGAAACCTGGAATGACTCGGACAGCATAACGGCTGTAAATGCTCAGAAAAGATTTGAGACATTCACAAAAATGGTGGCATAACCACTCAGAAGCACAATATCAAGGTCTCGAGATCAATAATTAACATACAGAAGTAGTAGGAACTGAAACGAGGCTTAAGTCCAACAATCTTATAAGTCTACAGATTAGCAACACGTGATCCTAATAGAAAGAAGAGATAGCCTAGTTCTTAATCCCCGTAGAAGAGAAGATGATGACTCAGATCAGAAGGCCATGAGGTATAAGGAGTAAAAAGAACCTTACGTTCCATCCCACAATCAATTCCCTTACATAACTAAAGAATATCTAGACTCAACTTCGACCAGTTTGGCTTGGTAATCCTACAGGCAGTCAAGCTCTGATACCAACGCTGTCAGGACCCCGACTCAATGCCACATCGATCTAGCATGTAACACCCCATATCACTTTGCGGCCTCACGCACGGTATTCCCACGGGTGTCGCCTTACCTTTGCCCGGGACCGTTTGCGTCTTTTGGCACACGTATATGATAGTGTCGCTAGCATCCATATGGTAAGGAGCCCGGGCTGACATGGCTAGTCGTAAACCCAAAGTGGCACAGACTTACAGGGACAGGCATCCATGACCCAGCATCGAACGTGTCGGTCATCAGCGAGTGAATCCAGGCTGTAGCACTGGGCTAGCAGGACTCCGGTGAACCGGACTGTAGCAGGCTAACAGGACTCCGGTATTCATCGCGAGACATTTCCCCGAAGGGACAGACACAGGAACGAAGAAGGACACATGCCGGCCAGCCTAAGTGTTCCGGAGCAGTAGCAAGCTACCATGGCTCGGTGGAAACACTAGGAGACATTTCCCGGTAAGAGAGGCTACTAGAGATAAACAACTAGATGGTCAGATCCCACACATACCAAGCATTTCAATAACATACACACAATATGCTCGATATGTGCAAATACAACATGGCATCACAACATGACTCTACGACTCAAGTATTTTACTCATTAGGCTCCGAGGAGCGAGATATTACAAACAGGGGTCTCATGACCCAACAATCAGAGCATACAAATCAAAGCACATGCGGAAGCTTAACATGTCTGAGTACAGACATCTATAAATGAAAAAGGCTGAGAAGCCTGACTATCTACCAGATCCTGCCAAGGGCACAAGATCGTAGCTGAGGTAACAAGCTAAACGTCGAAGTCCAAGCGGAACTACTAGTGAGACTGAAGTCTCTCTGCAAAAACATAAAATAGGCAAACTTGAGTACAAATGTACCCAGCAAGACTTACATCAGATCTATCTACATATGCATCATTATCAACAAGGGGGTGGAGGGGTTTGACTGCAGCAAGCCAGCTTTGACTCGGTGGCTATCCTGAACTACGACTGCAAGTAACTCTTTTGAAGTGGCGCACACGAGTCCACATATTCACCAACCAATACACCACTATGGATCCGCTCCCGTCTCCCTACGAGAACGCCATCCATAGCACTCACGCTTATCTTGCGTATTTTAGAGTATCCACTTTCACTTGTCTATGAACTGTACCAGGGGTCCAAGTTTCCATATCCGAGGAATCTGGCTATTCGAATAGATGATGTTAACCCTGCAGGGGTGTACTTCTTCACACACGCTTTCGCCACTTATCGCCCTGTACACGTCATGTACCTCGGCAACCTTCAAGCGGAAGCCGGGCGAGGGAGTCGGCCACGACCTGACTAACCGAACAAGTCCCTAGTCCAGGTTTATCGCCTATTCGGGTTCCATCCGCAAGGAGATCCGGCCGGGGTGTCGCTTACGGCCCCAAACGATGTGTGCAGGGTTCCCAAGCCCACCAACCGGGTGCCACTTGGTACACCGGGCCACTGTGCCTAGTCTGTCCCAAGCCCACCTGTACCGGGTGCCACTTGGTAGACTACTAACACTACCTACAAACACCAGAAACTAGTTGCAACTCCTGGACAGAGATCATGTTGATTAATAAGTCGAGAGAGCTTGGAGCGCCCGGAGCCCAATGTGTGGTAGTAACTGATCATGGATCACAAACACAGAACTCAGTTCCTGAGGACGGCTGCAATGAGACAACCCACCATGTACTCCTACATGGCCTCTCACCTCTACCTTTACCAAATCGTGTTTCACACACTTAGCTCACACATAGTAGGACATGTTCACACGCCTCTGATTCATCCCCGATGAATCAGACCTGACTCAACTCTAAGCAATAGCAGGCATGACAAACAAACATGAATGAGTAGGCACAACAGGGCTCAAACAACTCCTACTCATGCTAGTGGGTTTCATCTATTTACTGTGGCAATGACAGGTCATGCAAAGGATAAAGGGTTCAGCTACCGCAGCAAGTATCAAATATGTCGTTGTTGTCCTAATGCAGTAAAAGAGAGCAGGAGCGAGAGAGTGGGATTTTATCGGAATGAACAAGGGGGTTTTGCTTGCCTGGCACTTCTGAAGATAACATTGAGTCTTCATCAGTGTCAACGATCACATCATCGGTATCACGTCTATCGAGAGGGGACAAATACCGGCAACACAGAAGGGAACACAATCAATGCAATGCACAATATGATGCATGATCACGACATGGCAAAATGAATGTGTTTTGGGCTAATGCATCTAAAACCAGATTAAATGAAGTTGGTTTGAATCCAAGATTCAAATTCAAACTCCATATGTGGTTATTTAAATGTCATTCACTTCATTTGCCCTAAACAGTAGTGATAAGTTGTTCTAACATGCATGTAAATGGTACAGATGGATTCCTTGAATTTTTCTGATAATTTTTCATATATAAATTATTTAATTTGGAGTTACGGTTGAATTTCTATGATTTATTGAAGTTTTAGCTATTTTCTGGAATTTCCTGATTATTTTTAAATCCAGAAAATACTTATTGCGTCAGCCCCACGTCACAGTGACGTCAGCAGGGTCAACTGGGCGCCCCAGGTCAAACCTGACGTGTGGGGGCCACACGTCAGTGACACAGGAGCTAATCCCGGTCAAACCCAGCGCTAACTGAGGTTTGACCAGGGGTGGGGCCCACAATCAGTGGCCTAGGGGGTTGGTTAGGGCGTCATTAGCGCTAATTAAGCGTGCCACGTCGGCAGTCGCCGGAGTTTCGCCGGCGACGACCCAAAACGCGGCGGAGACGCACCGGGGTGGCTCGGGTTTCGTCTATACTGCACCGTTCGGTGCGCCCTTTGGCTCTACGGGGAGCTGGCGCGATGGCGCGTCGGATGGTCGTGGTCTCCAGGCCTGGGGTGGCCGGAGTCAACGGCGGCGAGCTCGGTTGCGGCCGTCGGAGCTCGGGTGAGACACAGGCGACCACTAGGGGGCACGAGAGGGCGAGCTGCGGCAGGCAACGGGCTCGTGGAGACGTTCTGAGCACGATGGTGCACTCAGGTGGGAGCTCCAGTGGCTCTGGCCACGACGCGACGAGGCACGGCGGCGGCGAGCTTCGGCCGTGGTGGAAGAAGGAGCTAGGGGACGAAATCAGGTGCGGGGAGTGAGGGGAAGAGAAGAGGAGCTCACGGGGAGTCGGACGAGACGCTAAGTGGGCTCGGGGACGTCCTGTCGGCGGCGAATCGAACGGCGGCGATTGCCGGCCGTGGCGATGAAGATGACGGTGATGGCGTGGCTACAGGGCACCCGGCGTCGCATGCGTCGTGGTGGAGCTTCATGGGGTCGGGACGGAGCTCAGGGGTGTGGAGAGGGAGCGAGGGGGGTGGCTGTGGCCGCGAGGGAGCTCGTCGGTGACGGCGGCTCCGTTCGGTCCAGGCGGGAGAGAGGGAGCAGAGGAGGGAGGGTCGAGGGGGGAGAGTGAGCGAAACGGTCAGCGGGATCGGGACGGCCTGCGGGAGTCGTCCACGCGGCCAGGGGCTCGTCGGCAAGCAGGAGGTGGCCGCGCGGCCGTGCGCGTGCGAGCACGCAGCTGCTTCGGGGCGAGGGGAGGAAGACGACGGAGGGCTGCAGTGGTGGGCTGGGCCGGCTTCTGCTAGGCCACCAGGTGGGTGGGCCTCAGGTAAGCGTCAGGTAAGTTTTCTCTGCTCTGCCTTTTACTTATTGTTTTCTATTTTTTTTCTGCAGCTTTGTGGCTTTATTAAAAATACTAAATCAATCCCAAAAATCATGCAACTGCTCATGACCACTGTTAGAAATATATCCTACAGTAAACATTTCAGTTTGGGATTATTTGAGCATTTAAAATATTTTATAGTATTTAAATGCCCAAATGCAAATAAGTAATGATTTAAATTAAAAGTCCCAAAAATAAATCCTTTTAAAATGTTCATCATTTTTGGTTTGGATCAAAACCCTTGCCAAAAATATTAAACATCTAAGGAGAGCATTTTGGAGCAATGAATGAGATTTTAGGGTTTTTGCCCTTCTTTTATTTAGGGTTTTGAGGCTTCCAATTTCCCTCAGTTCAAATTTCAGAATTTAAACATGATGCACACACGAAGCTAGCCTAGAGCATTACCAGAAGCTAGGGATGTGACAACTTGCTAGAAACACATAGCAGGCACGTAAAACATGCAACAACAATTAGAGGACGTCTAACTTGTTTTTGCAGGGTTTGCTTTGTGATGTGATATGGCCAAAAGGATGTGATGAATGATATATGTGATGTATGAGATTGATCATGTTCTTGTAATAGGAATCACGACTTGCATGTCGATGATTATGACAACCGGCAGGAGCCATAGGAGTTGTCTTAATTTATTTATGACGTGCGTGTCAACATAAACGTCATGTAATTACTTTACTTTATTGCTAACCGTTAGCCATAGTAGTAGAAGTAATAGTTGACGAGGCAACTTCATGAAGACACAATGATGGAGATCATGATGATGGAGATCATGGTGTCATGCCGGTGACGAAGGTGATCATGCCGCGCCTCGAAGATGGAGATCAAAGGCGCAAGATGATATTGGCCATATCATGTTACTTTATGATTTGCATGTGATGTTTGTCATGTTTTTACATCTTATTTGCTTAGAACGACGGTAGCATAAATAAGATGATCCCTCATTAAAATATCAAGGATTGTGTTCCCCCTAACTATGCATCGTTGCTAAGGTCCGTTGTTCCGAAGCACCACGTGATGATTGGGTGTGATAGGTTCTAACGTTCGCATACAACGGGTGTAAGCCAGATTTACACACGCAATACACTTAGGTTAACTTGACGAGCCTAGCATGTACAGACATGGCCTCGGAACAGGGAAGACCGAAAGGTCGAACATGAGTCGTATAGTGGATACGATCAACATGAAGATATTCACCGATGATGACTAGTCCGTCTCACGTGATGATCGGACACGGCCTAATTGACTCGGATCATGTATCGCTTAGATGACTAGAGGGATGTCTATCTAAGTGGGAGTTCATTGAATAATTTGATTAGATGAACTTAATTATCATGAACATAGTCAAAAGGTCTTTGCAAATTATGTCGTAGCTCACGCTTTGGTTCTACTGTTTTAGATATGTTCCTAGAGAAAATTTAGTTGAGAGTTGACAGTAGCAATTGTGCGGACTGGGTCCGTGAACAGAGGATTGTCCTCATTGCTGCACAGAAGGGCTATGTCCTTAATGCACCGCTCAGTGCGTTGAACCTCGAGCATCGTCTGTAGATGTTGGGAAACATCTGACATACACGTTTTGATGACTACGTGATAGTTCAGTGCGTAATACTAACGGTTTAGAATTGTGACACCAAAGACGCTTTGAAACGTCGCAGAACATATGAGATGTTCCAAAGACTGAAATTGGGATTTCAGACTAATGCCCACGTCAAGAGGTATGAGACCTCTGACAAGTTTCTTAAGCCTGCAAACTAAGGGAGTAAAGCTCAATTGTTGAGCATGTGCTCAGATTGTCTGAGTACTACAATCACTTGAATCGAGTGGGAGTTAATCTTCCAGATGAGATAGTGATAGTTCTCCATAGTCACTGTCACCAAGCTATTAGAGCTTAGTGATGAACTATAACATATCAGGGATAGACATGATGATCCTTGAGCAATTCGCAATGTTTGACACTGTGAAAGTAGAAATCAAGTAGGAGCATCAATTGTTGATGGTTAGTAAAACCACTAGTTTCAAGAAGGGCAAGGAAAAGAAGGGATACTTCATGAGACGGCAAGTCAGTTGCTGCTCTAGTGAAGAAACCCAAGGTTGAACCAAACCCGAGACTGAGTGCTTCTATAATGAGGGGAACGGCCACTGAAGCAGAACTACCCTAGATACTTGGTAGATGAGAAGGATGGCAAGGTCGACAGAAGTATTTTGAATATACATTATATTATTGTGTACTTTACTAGTACTCCTAGTAGCACCAGCGTAATAAATACCGGTTCGGTTGCTAAGTGTTAGTAACTCGAAATAAAAGGCTACGGAGACTTGCTAAAGGTGAGATGACGATATGTTGGAAGTGTTTCCAAGGTTGATGTGATCAAACATCGCACGCTCCCTCTACCATCGAGATTGGTGTTAAACCTAAATAATTGTTATTTGGTGTTTGCGTTGAGCATAGACATGATTGGATTATGTTTATCGCCATACGGTTATTCATTTAAGGAGAATAATGGTCACTCTGTTTACTTGAATAATACCTTCAATGGTCTTGCACCTAAAATAAATGGTTTATTGAATCTCGATCATAGTGATACACATGTTCATGCCAAAAGATATAAGAGAGTAATGATAGTACCACATACTTGTGGCATTGCCATTTGAGTCATGATGGTATAAAACGCATGAAGAAGCTCCACATTGATGGATCTTTGGACTCACTCGTTTTTGAAAAGATTGAGACATGCGAACCATGTCTATTGGTAGATATGCATGAAGAAAATCCATATAGATGGATCGTTTGGACTCACTTGATTTTGAATCACTTGAGACATGCAAATCATACCACATGGGCAAGATGACTGAAAGGCCTCATTTTCAGTAAGATGGAACAAGAAAGCAACTTGTTGGAAGTAATACATTTTGATGTGTGCAGTCCAATGAGTGCTCAGGCATGCATTGGATATCGTTATGTTCTTACTTCACAGATGATTTGAGTAGATGCTAAGTATATTTACTTGATGAAACACAAGTCTGAATTATTGAAAGGTTCAAGTAATTTCAGAGTGAAGTTGAAGATCGTCGTGACAAGATGATGAAATGTCTATGATATGATCATAGAGATGAATATCTGAGTTACGAGTTTGGCACATAATTAAGACATTGTGGAAATTGTTTCACAACTAATACCGCGTGGAACACCATAGTGTGATGGTGTGTCCGAACATCGTAACTGCACCCCATTGGATATGGTGCATACCATGATGTCTCTTATCGAATTACCACTATCTTTTATGGGTTAGGCATCAGAGACAACCACATTCACTTTAAATAGGGCACCACACAATTCCGTTGAGACGACACCGTATGAACTACGGTTTAGAAAAACCTAAGCTGTCGTTTCTTAAAAATTTGGGGTTGCGACGCTTATGTGAAAAGGTTTCAGGCTGATAAACTCGAACCCAAAGCGGATAAATGCATCTTCATAGAATACCCAAAAATAGTTGGGTGTACCTCCTATTTCAGATCCAGAAGCAAGAGTGATTGTTTCTAGAAACGGGTCCTTTCTCGAGGAAAAGTTTCTCTCGAAAGAATTGAGTGGGAGGATGGCGGAGACTTGATGAGGTTATTGAACCGTCACTTTAACTAGTGTGTAGCAGGGCACAGGAAGTTGTTCCTGTGGCACCTACACCAATTGAAGTGGAAGCTTATGATAGTAATCATGAAACTTCGGATCAAGTCACTACCAAACCTCATAGGTCGACAAGGATGTGTACTACTTCAGAGTGGTACATAATCCTGTCTTCGAAGTCATGTTGCTAGACAACAATGAACCTACGAGCTATGGAGAAGCGATGGTGGGCCCGGATTCTGACGAATGGCTCGAGGCCATAAAATTCGAGAAAGGATCCATGTATAAAACAAAGTATATACTTTGAAATAACTACTTGATGGTCGTAAGGTTGTTGGGTGCAGATGGATTTTAAAAGGAAGACGGACAATGATGGTAAGTGTCACCATTAAGAAAGCTCGACTTGTCGTTAAGATGTTTCCCGACAAGTTTAAGGAGTTGACTACGATGAGACTTTCTCACTCGTAGCGATGCTAAGAGTTTGTTGGAATTATGTTAGAAGTTATTGCATTATTTATGAAATCTTGCAGATAGGATGTCAAAACATTGTTCCCTCGACGTTTTTCTTGAGGAAAGGTTGTATATGATACATCCAGAAGGTTTTGTCAATCCTAAAAGATGCTAACAAGTATGCAAAGCTCCAGCAACCCTTCTAAGGACTGGAGTAAGCATCTCGGAATTGGAATGTGTGCTTTGATGAGATGATCAAAGATTTTGGGTTTATACAAAGTTTATGAGAAACTTGTATTTCCAAAGGAGTGAGTGGGAGCACTATAGAATTTTTGATGAGTATATGTTGTTAACATATTGTTGATCAAAAATGATATAGAATTTCTGGAAAGCATGCAGGGTTATTTGAAAAGTGTTTTTTGATGGAAAACCTGCATTAAGCTACTTGAATATTGAGCATCAAGATCTATAAGGATAGATCAAAAACGCTTAATAGTACTTTCAAATGAATACATACCGTGACAAGATTTTGAGGGAGTTCAAAATAGATCAGCAAAGAAGGAGTTCTTGGCTGTGTTACAAGGTGTGAGTATTGAGTAAGACTCAAGACCTGACCACGGCAGAAGAGAGAGAAAGGACGAAGGTCGTCCCCTATGCTTTAGACGTAGGCTCTATAGTATGCTATGATGTGTACCGCACCTGAAGTGTGCCTTGCCATAAGTCAGTCAAGGGGTACAAGAGTGATCCAGGAATGGATCACATGACAGCGGTCGAACTTATCCTTAGTAACTAGTGGACTAAGAAATTTTCTCAATTATGGAGGTGGTAAAATAGTTCGTCGTAAAGGGTTACATCGATGCAAACTTTGACACTAATCCGGATGACTCTGAGGAGTAAACCGGATTCGTATAATAGAGAAGTTATTTGGAATAGCTCCAAGTAGCGTGTGGTAGCTGCATCTACAAGATGACATAGAGATTTGTAAAGCACACATGGATCTGAAAGGTTCAGACCCATTGACTGATAAACCTCTCTCACAAGCAAGATATGAACATACCCCATGGGTGTTGGATTCATTACAATCACATAGTGATGTGAACTAGATTATTGACTCTAGTGCAAGTGGGAGACTGTTGGAGCAATAATAATATGGTTATTATTATATTTCCTTGTTCATGATAATCGTTTATTATCCATGCTAGAATTGTATTGATAGGAAACTCAGATACATGTGTGGATACATAGACAACACCATGTCACTAGTAAGCCTCTAGTTGACTAGCTCGTTGATCAATAGATGGTTACGGTTTCCTGACCATGGACATTGGATGTCATTGATAACGGGATCACATCATTAGGAGAATGATGTGATGGACAAGACCCAATCCTAAGCCTGGCACAAGATCGTGTAGTTCGTATGCTAAAGCTTTTCTAATGTCAAGTATCATTTCCTTAGACCATGAGATTGTGCAACTCCCGAATAACGTAGGAATACTCTGGGTGTACCAAACGTCACAACGTAACTGGGTGGCTATAAAGGTGCACTGTGGGTATCTCCGAAAGTGTCTGTTGGGTTGGCACGAATCGAGACTGGGATTTGTCACTCCGTGTGACGGAGAGGTATCTCTGGGCCCACTCGGTAGGACATCATCATATTGTGCACAATGTGACCAAGGAGTTGATCACGGGATGATGTGTTACAGAACGAGTAAAGAGACTTGCCGGTAACGAGATTGAACAAGGTATCGGGATACCGACGATCGAATCTCGGGCAAGTATCGTACCGATAGACAAAGGGAATTGAATACGGGATTGATTGAATCCTCGACATCGTGGTTCATCCGATGAGATCATCGTGGAACATGTGAGAGCCAACATGGGTATCCAGATCCCGCTGTTGGTGTTGGAAATATGCCCTAGAGGCAATAATAAATTGATTATTATTATATTTCCTTGTTCATGATAATCGTTTATTATCCATGCTAGAATTGTATTGATAGGAAACTCAGATACATGTGTGGATACATAGACAACACCATGTCCCTAGTAAGCCTCTAGTTGACTAGCTCGTTAATCAATAGATGGTTACGGTTTCCTGACCATGGACATTGGATGTCGTTGATAACGGGATCACATCATTAGGAGAATGATGTGATGGACAAGACCCAATCCTAAGCCTAGCACAAGATCATGTAGTTCGTATGCTAAAGCTTTTCTAATGTCAAGTATCATTTCCTTAGACCATGAGATTGTGCAACTCCCGGATACCGTAGGAGTGCTTTGGGTGTGCCAAACGTCACAACGTAACTGGGTGGCTATAAAGGTACACTACGGGTATCTCTGAAAGTTTCTGTTGGGTTGGCACGAATCGAGATTGGGATTTTGTCACTCCGTGTAAACGGAGAGGTATCTCTGGGCCCACTCGGTAGGACATCATCATAATGTGCACAATGTGACCAAGGGGTTGATCACGGGATGATGTGTTACGGAACGAGTAAAGAGACTTGCCGGTAACGAGATTGAACAAGGTATCGGTATACCGACGATCGAATCTCGGGCAAGTACCATACCGTTAGACAAAGGGAATTGTATACGGGATTGATTGAGTCCTTGACATCGTGGTTCATCCGATGAGATCATCGTGGAACATGTGGGAGCCAACATGGGTATCCAGATCCCGCTGTTGGTTATTGACCGGAGAACATCTCGGTCATGTCTGCATGTCTCCCGAACCCGTAGGGTCTACACACTTAAGGTTCGATGACGCTAGGGTTATAAAGGAAGTTTGTATGTGGTTACCGAATGTTGTTCGGAGTCCCGGATGAGATCCCGGACGTCACGAGGAGTTCCGGAATGGTCCGGAGGTAAAGATTTATATATAGGAAGTCCTGTTTCGGCCATCGGGACAAGTTTCGGAGTCATCGGTATTGTATCGGGACCACCGGAAGGGTCCCGGGGGCCCACCGGGTGGGGCCACCTGCCCCGGGGGCCACATGGGCTGTAGGGGGTGCGCCTTGGCCTACATGGGCCAAGGGCACCAGCCCCAAGAGGCCCATGCGCCTAGGGAACCCTAGAGGGAAGAGTCCTCAAGGGGGAAGGCACCTCCGAGGTGCCTTGGGGAGGATGGACTCCTCCCCCCCTCTTAGCCGCACCCCTTCCTTGGAGGAAGGGGCAAGGCTGCGCCTCCCCCCTCTCCCCTACCCCTATATATAGTGGAGGGGAGGGAGGGCATCCATACCTGAGCCCTTGGCGCCTCCCTCCCTCCCGTGACACCTCCTCCTCTCCCGTAGGTGCTTGGCGAAGCCCTGCAGGATTGCCACGCTCCTCCATCACCACCACGCCGTTGTGCTGCTGCTGGATGGAGTCTTCCTCAACCTCTCCCTCTCTCCTTGCTGGATCAAGGCGTGGGAGACATCGTCGAGCTGTACGTGTGTTGAACGCGGAGGTGCCGTCCGTTCGGCACTAGGATCATCGGTGATCTGAATCACGACGAGTACGACTCCATCAACCCCGTTCACTTGAACGCTTCCGCTTAGCGATCTACAAGGGTATGTAGATGCACTCTCCTTTCTACTCGTTGCTAGTCTCTCCATAGATAGATCTTGGTGACACGTAGGAAAATTTTGAATTTCTGCTACGTTCCCCAACAGTGGCATCATGAGCTAGGTCTATTGCGTAGATTCTTTGCACGAGTAGAACACAAAGTAGTTGTGGGCGTCGATATTGTTCAATATGCTTGCCGTTACTAGTCTTATCTTGATTCGGCGGCATCGTGGGATGAAGCGGCCCGGACCAACCTTACACGTACGCTTACGTGAGACCGGTTCCACCGACAAACATGCACTAGTTGCATAAGGTGGCTGGCGGGTGTCTGTCTCTCCCACTTTAGTTGGATCGGATTCGATGAAAAGGGTCCTTATGAAGGGTAAATAGCAATTGGCATATCACGTTGTGGTTCATGCGTAGGTAAGAAACGTTCTTGCTAGAAACCCATAGCAGCCACGTAAAACATGCAAACAACAATTAGAGGATGTCTAACTTGTTTTTGCAGGGTATGCTATGTGATGTGATATGGCCAAAGGATGTGATGAATGATATATGTGATGTATGAGATTGATCATGTTCTTGTAATAGGAATCACGACTTGCATGTCGATGAGTATGACAACCGGCAGGAGCCATAGGAGTTGTCTTTATTTATTTGTGACCTGCGTGTCAACTTAAACGTCATGTAATTACTTTACTTTATTGCTAACCGTTAGCCATAGTAGTAGAAGTAATAGTTGGCGAGGCAACTTCATGAAGACACGATGATGGAGATCATGATGATGGAGATCATGGTGTCATGCCGGTGACGATGATGATCATGGAGCCCCGAAGATGGAGATCAAAAGGAGCAAAGTGATGATGGCCATATCATGTCACTATTTGATTGCATGTGATGTTTATCATGTTTATACATCTTATTTGCTTAGAACGACGGTAGTAAATAAGATGATCCCTTACAACAATTTCAAGAAGTGTTCTCCCCTAACTGTGCACCGTTGCGACAGTTCGTTGTTTCAAAACATCACGTGATGATCGGGTGTTTTATTCAGACGTTCAAATACAACGGTTGTTGACGAGCCTAGCATGTACAGACATGGCCTCGGAACACATGCAAAACACTTAGGGTTAACTTGACGAGCCTAGCATGTACAGACATGGCCTCGGAACACGGAGACCGAAAGGTCGAACATGAGTCGTATAGAAGATACGATCAACATGAAGATGTTCACCGATGATGACTAGTCCGTCTCACGTGATGATCGGACACGGCCTAGTTTGACTCGGATCATGTAATCACTTAGATGACTAGAGGGATGTCTATCTGAGTGGGAGTTCATAAGATGAACTTAATTATCCTGAACATAGTCAAAAGGTTTTTGCAAATTATGTCGTAGCTCGCGCTTCAGTTCTACTGTTTAGATATGTTCCTAGAAAAAAAAATTAGTTGAAATTTTATAGTAGCAATTATGCGGACTAGGTCTGTAAACTGAGGATTGTCCTCATTGCTTCATAGAAGGCTTATGTCCTTAGTGCACCGCTCAATGTGCTGAACCCCAAACGCCGTTTTTGGATGTTGTGAACATCGGACATACACGTTTTGATAACTACGTGATAGTTCAGTTAAATGGTTTAAGTAGAGGCACCAAAGACGTTTTTCGAAACATCGCGGAACATATGAGATGTTTCGAGGGCTGAAATTGGGATTTCAGGCTCGTGCCCACGTCAAGAGGTATAAGACCTCCGACGATTTTCTTAACCTGCAAACTAAGGAGAAAAGCTCAATTGTTGAGCTTGTGCTCAGATTGTCTGAGTACGACAATCACTTGAATCGAATGGGAGTTGATCTTCCAGATGAGATAGTGATGTTTCTCCAAAGACATTGCCACCAAGCTGCTAGAGCTTCGTGATGAACTATAATATATCAGGGATAGATATGGTGATCCTTGAGGTACTCGCGATGTTTGACACCGCGAAAGTAGAAATCAAGAAGGAGCATCAATTGTTGATGGTTGGTGAAACCACTAGTTTCAAGAAGGGCAAGGGCAAGAAGGGATACTTCATGAAACGGCAAATCAGCTGCTGCTCTAGTGAAGAAACCCAAGGTAAAACCCAAACCCGAGACTAAGTGCTTCTGTAATAAGGGGAACAACCACTAGAGCAGAATTACCCTAGATACTTGGTAGATAAGAAGGCTGGCAAGGTCGATAGAAGTATATTGGATATACATTGTGTTAATGTGTACATTGCTAGTACTCCTAGTAGCACCAGGGTATTAGATACCGGTTCGGTTGCTAAGTGTTAGTAACTCGAAACAAAAGGCTACGGAATAAACGGAGACTAGCTAAAGGTGAGTTGACGATATGTGTTGGAAGTTTTTCCAAGCTTGATATGATCAAGCATCGCACGCTCCCTCTACCAAAGAGATTGGTGTTAAACCTAAATAATTGTTATTTGGTGTTTGCGTTGAGCATAGACATGATTGGATTACGTCTATCGCATACGGTTATTCATTTAAGGAGAATAATGGTTACTCTGTTTATTTGAATAATACCTTCAATGGTCTTACACCTAAAATGAATGGTTTATTAAATCTCGATCGTAGTGATACACATGTTCATGCCAAAAGATAGTAATGATAGAACCACCTACTTGTGGCACTGCCACGTAAGTCATATCGGTATAAAACGCATGAAGAAGCTCCATATTGATGGATCTTTGGGCTCACTCGTTTTTGAAAAGTTTGAGACATGCGAACCATGTCTATTGGTGTATATGCATGAAGAAACTCCATGCAAATGGACCGTTTTTGACTCACTTGATTTTGAATCACTTGGGACATGCAAATCATACCACATGGGCAAGATGACTGAAAAGCCTCATTTTCAGTAAGATGGAACAAGATAGCAACTTGTTGGAAGCAACACATTTTGATGTGTGCAGTCCAATGAGTGCTGAGGCATGCAGTGAATATCGTTATGTTCTTACTTCACAGATGATTCGAGTAGATGTTGAGAATATTTACTTGATGAAACACAAGTCTGAATTATTGAATGGTTCAAGTAATTTCAGAGTGAAGTAGAAGATCATTGTGACAAGAGGATAAAATGTCTATGATATGATCATAGAGATGAGTATCTGAGTTACGAGTTTTGGCACACAATTAAGACATTGTGGAAATTGTTTCACAACTGATACAGCCTGGAACACCGTAGTGTGATGGTGTGTCCAAACGTCATAGTTGCACCCTATTGGATATGGTGCATACCATGATGTCTCTTATCGAGTTACCACTATAGTTTATGGGTTAGGCATTAAAGACAACCACATTCACTTTACATAGGGCACCACATAATTCCGATGAGATGACACCATATGAACTATGGTTTAGAGAAACCTAAGCTGTCATTTCTTAGAAGTTTGGGGCTGCGACGCTTATGTGAAAAAGTTTCAGGCTGATAAGCTCGAACCCAAAGCGGATAAATGCATCTTCATAGGACACCCAAAACAGTTGGGTATACCTCCTATCTCAGATCCAAAAGCAATAAGGGATTGTTTCTAGAATCGGGTCCTTTCTCGAGGAAAAGTTTCTCTCGAAAGAATTGAGTGGGAGGATGGTGGAGACTTGATGAGGTTATTGAACCGTCACTTCAACAAGTGTGTAGCAGGGCACAGGAAGTTGTTCCTGTGGCATGTACACCAACTGAAGTGGAAGCTTATGATAGTGATCATGAAACTTTGGATCAAGTCACTACCAAACCTCGTGGGATGACAAGGATGCGTACTACTTCAGAGTGGTAAGTAATCCTGTCTTGGAAGTCATGTTGCTAGACAACAATGAACCTACGAGCTATGGAGAAGCGATGGTGGGCCCGGATTCCGATAAATGGCTCAAGGCCATAAAACCCGAGAGAGGATCCATGTATGAAAACAAAGTGTAGACTTTGGAAGAACTACTTGATGGTCGTAAGGCTGTTAGGTACATATGGATTTTGAAAGGAAGACAGACAATGATGGTAAGTGTTACCATTGAGAAAGCTCGACTTGTCGTTAAGATGTTTTTCGACAAGTTCAAGGAGTTGACTACGATGAGACTTTCTCACTCGTAGCGATGCTAAGAGTCTGTTGGAATTATATTAGCAATTACTGCATTATTTATGAAATCTTGCAGATAGGATGTCAAAACATTGTTTCCTCGATGATTCTTGAGGAAAGGTTGTATGTGATACAACCGGAAGGTTTTGTCTATCTTGAAATATGCTAATAAGTATGCAAAGCTCCAGCAATCCTTCTGAGGACTGGAGTGAGCATCTCAGAGTTGGAATGTATGCTTTGATGATGATCAAAGATTTTGGGTGTATACAAAGTTTATGAGAAACTTGTATTTCCAAAGAAGTGAGTGGGAGCACTATAGAATTTCTGATGAGTATATGTTGTTGACATATTAATGATCAGAAATGACGTAGAATTTCTGGAAAGCATATAGGGTTATTTGGAAAGTGTTTTCAATGGAAAACCTGGATTAAGCTACTTGAACATTGAGCATCAAGATCTATAAGGATAGATCAAAACGCTTAATAGTACTTTCAAATGAGCACATGCCTTGACGTGATCTTGAAGGTGTTCAAGATGGATCAGTCAAAGAAGGAGTTCTTGCCTAAGTTGTAAGGTATGAAGTTAAGACTTAAAGCTCGACCATGGCAGAATAGAGAGAAAGGAGCGAAGGTCGTCCCCTATGCTAAAGACATAGGCTCTACAGTATGCTATGCTGTGTACCGCACCTGAAGTGTGCTTTACCATGAGTCAGTCAAGGGGCACAAGAGTGATCCAAGAATGGATCACAGGACAGCGGTCAAAGTTATCCTTAGTAACTAGTGGACTAAGAAATTTTCTCAATTATGGAGGTGGTAAAAGAGTTCGTCGTAAAGGGTTACGTCGATGCAAGCTTAACACCTATCCGGATAGCTCTGAGTAGAGATACCGGATACGTATAATGGAGCAATAATTTAGAATAGCTCCAAGTAGAACAGTTATTTGGAATAGCTCCAAATAGAACGTGGTAGCTGCATCTAGGAGATGACATAGAGATTTGTAAAGCACACACGGATCTGAAAGGTTCAGACCCGTTGACTATAACCTCTCTCACAAGCATAACATGATCAAACTCAGAACTCATCGAGTGTTAATCACATGGTTAATGTGAACTAGATTATTGACTCTAGTAAACTCTTTGGGTGTTAGTCACATGGGGATGTGACCTTGAGTGTTAATCACATATCGATGTGAACTAGATTATTGACTCTAGTGTAAGTGGGAGACTGTTGGAAATATGCCCTAGAGGCAATAATAAATTGATTATTATTATATTTCCTTGTTCATGATAATCGTTTATTATCCATGCTAGAATTGTATTGATAGGAAACTCAGATACATGTGTGGATACATAGACAACACCATGTCCCTAGTAAGCCTCTAGTTGACTAGCTCGTTAATCAATAGATGGTTACGGTTTCCTGACCATGGACATTGGATGTCGTTGATAACGGGATCACATCATTAGGAGAATGATGTGATGGACAAGACCCAATCCTAAGCCTAGCACAAGATCATGTAGTTCGTATGCTAAAGCTTTTCTAATGTCAAGTATCATTTCCTTAGACCATGAGATTGTGCAACTCCCGGATACCGTAGGAGTGCTTTGGGTGTGCCAAACGTCACAACGTAACTGGGTGGCTATAAAGGTACACTACGGGTATCTCTGAAAGTGTCTGTTGGGTTGGCACGAATCGAGATTGGGATTTTTGTCACTCCGTGTAAACGGAGAGGTATCTCTGGGCCCACTCGGTAGGACATCATCATAATGTGCACAATGTGACCAAGGGGTTGATCACGGGATGATGTGTTACGGAACGAGTAAAGAGACTTGCCGGTAACGAGATTGAACAAGGTATCGGTATACCGACGATCGAATCTCGGGCAAGTACCATACCGCTAGACAAAGGGAATTGTATACGGGATTGATTAAGTCCTTGACATCGTGGTTCATCCGATGAGATCATCGTGGAACATGTGGGAGCCAACATGGGTATCCAGATCCCGCTGTTGGTTATTGACCGGAGAACATCTCGGTCATGTCTGCATGTCTCCCGAACCCGTAGGGTCTACACACTTAAGGTTCGATGACGCTAGGGTTATAAAGGAAGTTTGTATGTGGTTACCGAATGTTGTTCGGAGTCCCGGATGAGATCCCGGACGTCACGAGGAGTTCCGGAATGGTCCGGAGGTAAAGATTTATATATAGGAAGTCCTGTTTCGGCCATCGGGACAAGTTTCGGGGTCATCGGTATTGTACCGGGACCACCGGAAGGGTCCCGGGGGCCCACCGGGTGGGGCCACCTGCCCCGGGGGCCACATGGGCTGTAGGGAGTGCGCCTTGGCCTACATGGGCCAAGGGCACCAGCCCCAAGAGGCCCATGCGCCTAGGGAACCCTAGAGGGAAGAGTCCTCAAGGGGGAAGGCACCTCCGAGGTGCCTTGGGGAGGATGGACTCCTCCCCCCCTCTTAGCCGCACCCCTTCCTTGGAGGAAGGGGCAAGGCTGCGCCTCCCCCCTCTCCCCTGCCCCTATATATAGTGGAGGGGAGGGAGGGCATCCATACCTGAGCCCTTGGCGCCTCCCTCCCTCCCGTGACACCTCCTCCTCTCCCGTAGGTGCTTGGCGAAGCCCTGCAGGATTGCCACGCTCCTCCATCACCACCACGCCGTTGTGCTGCTGTTGGATGGAGTCTTCCTCAACCTCTCCCTCTCTCCTTGCTGGATCAAGGCGTGGGAGACATCGTCGAGCTGTACGTGTGTTGAACGCGGAGGTGCCGTCCGTTCGGCACTAGGATCATCGGTGATCTGAATCACGACGAGTACGACTCCATCAACCCCGTTCACTTGAACGCTTCCGCTTAGCGATCTACAAGGGTATGTAGATGCACTCTCCTTTCTACTCGTTGCTGGTCTCTCCATAGATAGATCTTGGTGATACGTAGGAAAATTTTTGAATTTCTGCTACGTTCCCCAACAGTTGGTTATTGGCCGGAGAGTTGTCTCGGTCATGTCTGCATGGTTCCCGAACCCGTAGGGTCTACTCACTTAAGGTTCGGTGACGCTAGGGTTGTAGAGATATTAGTATGCGGTAACCCGAAAATTGCTCGGAGTCCCGGATGAGATCCCAGACGTCATGAGGAGTTCCGGAATGGTCCGGAGGTAAAGATTTATATATAGGAAGTCCAGTTTCGGCCACCAGGAAAGTTTCGGGGGTCATCGGTATTGTACCGGGACCACCAGAAGGTTCCCGGGGGTCCACCGGGTGGGGCCACCTATCCCGGAGGGCCCCATGGGCTGAAGGGGCGTGGGAACCAGCCCCTGGTGGGCTGGTGCGCCCTCCCTTGGGCCTCCCATGCGCCTAGGGTTGAAAACCCTAAGGGGTGGGGGCGCCTCCACTTGGCTTGGAGGCCAAGCCACCCCTAGGGCTGCCGCCCCCCTCCCTAGATGGGATCTACAAGGGGCTGGCGCCCCCCTAGGCCCCTATATATAGTGGAGGGGAGGGAGGGCAGCCGCACCTGAAGCCCTGGCGCCTCCCTCCCTCCCGTGACACCTCTTCCTCCCCGCTTGTGCTTGGCGAAGCCCTGCCGGGATCCCGCTACTTCCACCACCACGCCGTCGTGCTGCTAGATCTTCATCAATCTCTCCTCTCCCCTTGCTGGATCAAGAAGGAGGAGACGTCTCTCCGTTCCGTATGTGTGTTGAACGCGGAGGTGCCATCCGTTCGGCACTAGGATCATCGGTGATTTGGATCACGACGAGTACGACTCCATCAACCCCGTTCTCTTGAACGCTTCCGCTTAGTGATCTTCAAGGGTATGAAGGTGCACACTCTCTCTCGTTGCTAGTATCTCCTAGATTGATCTTGGTGACACGTAGGAAAATTTTGAATTATTGCTACGTTCCCCAACAGATGGCTGAGACGACACAAGAGTGTGTCTGACCGGATTATGCCCCAGACCCGGTATGTGGCTCGGCTGGGGCTTCCGGCTTTTGATGTTAGGTTTAGGTGAGTGGTTTGGGTAGTGGCCCAACTAGCATCCCTTCATCATATGGATAAGAGTAGCGGCATATGTTGCCGAGATGATGGATTCAGGAATATTGTTTGTAATACTTTGTAAGGTCCTCGAACATAATTAATAAAGTGGCCGTATGCATCTCCCAGATGCAGAGGTCCGGGGTCATCCTTCTTTTTTAAAAGAAACAAAAAAAATCTAAAACGTGACTTGATACATATGTATTTAGATAAATTTAAGACAAGAATTTTGGGACAGAAAAAGTATTATCGTGGTGATGCATCCAAGCACATCTACATGGAGCCCCAGGGGGGAAGGTGTACGCGTATAGAAGGATATCATTTGTGTCATTCCGCCGTTGGTCATTCCAACACGGCGGGGTTGCTAATCCCAGACAGGCATGCACTAACCACTCCATCATCCTTTCCTTGGTCGTCAGCGACTGATGAATCATGCACGCATATGTAGAATTTAAACCAACACGTATATAATATGGATCGGTTGCGTAGGTAAGATCAGAACTACTACTACTACTTTCTCGAAAAAAAAATAACTACTACTACTAATCAAGAAAAGGAAAAAGGCAGAGGCGGAGGAGCTAGGTAGAAAGAACCATGCGGAAAGTCCCCAACTGCTCGACAGCTCAACTGAGCTCGCAAAGTAAATTTGAAAAAGAAACTTAACAAATCTTCAAAAGAATCTGAATTTTTTTGTGGTAACTTTAACAAACGTTTTGAGAGCTTGTAAATTTTCGTTTTGAAAGGACATTCGTGGAAGTCACAGCAAAAACAACAACAAAATCAGCACTCCAAATGCTTGTGAAAATGGCATTTTTGGAGCATCGGTTTTTTTCACGACTTACACGAATGGTATTTCATGATGAAATTTTGCAAACACTTAGAAACTTCATCAATGTTTCGCACAAAAAAATCAAAAAATATTGAATTTCTTTTACGGTTTTACTGTTCATCAAGTTATACATATGGCACGAGTACATGCAATCGTACGATTCGCAGGATCGCTAAAATGTAAATGTAGTAGGAAGGATACAAAAATAGAATGTCATGTCATCTTTGAATGTTGCAGAATTACATGAACGTTTTACCCGTATACATGAATGTCATATTATCCGCTGCTGCTAAGCCTGGGACGTCACCGAGGAAGGTGGTGGTGGGGCCTCGACTGCCAGGGCGGCGGCTTTGCTGGTGGAGCATCACCGTTTTCTACGGCAGATGGTGACGCGGGCATGGTCAAGTCGACTTGCCTGTGAAGGCAGCAAATCTTTTGGTGGGCGAGCACCATGTTGTGGGGGATGCTTCTTTAGGCTTCCCGCAGTGCCAGATCTGACCACTACATCCCCTTTTGTTTCTCAGTGAGCTCCATCCCTTCGAAGCTACACTGTGTCGGCATGGGTCACCAGTTCTCGAGCCGGAAGGGAGTGGTGGTGGGGAGTCAGGAACGAAAGAAATCCCTAGCCAGCCACGCCGGTTGCGACGCCCGAGAGGGCGCTGCTCCCCTCTTAGGAGATTTCGTTTAACTCTATCCTCCCCTCTTCCCTTTCCCTAGATTCTTGGGGTGAAAACTCAAACTCTGTTGGGCAGCGATGGCACTCTTGGAATTCTACCCTTCCTGAAGGCGTCGTCTTGGGAGCTTTGTTCCTTGTGGGGCTTTGCGGTATTGTGGCAGGTGGGTGGCAGTGGCGATGGCGTGCCTCTTTGTGAGGGCGACGGCTTTGCATGTATGAATGTGACAATTGTTTGGGGTGGTCTTAGTGCAGATGGTGTGAGTCTGGTACGAAAACTCACAGGTGCACCTGGACAAGAGTGGGTAAGGTTCCATCCACCGACGGTTACACCATCATGTGTTGTGAGAACCGAAGCTTCATCTCGCGGCCTTGGCTCTGCCTGGTCATGCCTCTTGCTTCCCCAGGGAACTTTTCTATTGTCCATTCAACGCTTTTCGGCTGTTTCGTGGTTTGTCTGTGGGCAGCGGTTATGCATTGCTCTAGGAGAGTTGTCTGCGTCATGTCGAGTTTGCTCTGATCCTTTCCTGTGGCCGCCTTTTGGTGGCATTCGTCCATATTCTAGGGTGAACGTCTGAAAGATTGTGGATGTCGCCTAGAGAGGGGGTTAATAAGTGCTTTAAAATAATTACGGTTTAGACTTGAACAAATGCGGAATAAAACTAGCGCTTAAATTTTCAAACACAAAATCTAAAACAACTAGGCTCACCTATATGCACAAAACAACTTATGCTAGACAAGATAAACAACTAAGTGATAACAAGATATATAACATGAAACACAATGGCTACCACAGAGTAAAGTGCATAAGTAAAAAGCTCAGGTAAGAGATAACGAGACACGCCGAGACGACGATGGATCCCGAAGTTCACACCATTGTGGATGCTAATCTTCGTTTGGAGCGCCGTCGAGGAAAAATGCACCCCAAAAAGGCACTAGGGGCACCATAATCTCTTCATGCCCTCGCACAATGCAAGATGACGTGATTCCACTAAGGGACCCTTGAGGGCAGTCACCGAACTTGTACAATTGGCAACCCTTGGGGGCGGTCACCGGAACCCGTACAATTGGCAACCCTTGGGGGCGGTCACCGAAACCCGTACAAATTGCTCGAAGCAATCTCCACAACTTAATTGAGAGCCCGACGCTTGCCCCAGAGATTTACACCACAATGATTGAGCTTTGAGACACCACCAACCACCTAGGGCGCCCAAGCAGCCAAGAGGAACAAGCTCTAGAGTACCAAGCACCCAAGAGTAATAAACTACTCAACTTTCACTTCCACATATCACTGTGTAGAACTCAAAACGATGCACCAAATGCAATGGCAAGAGCACACAGAGTACCCAAGTCCTTCTCTCCCAAATCCCACTACAAGTGCTATGGAGAAAAATGAGAGAATGAACAAAGAGAAGAACAAGAACAAAGAGAAGAACACAAAGAACTCCAAGTCCAGATCCAAAGGGGTTCCCCTCACTTAGAGGGAAAAGTGATTGATGGAAATGTGAATCTAGATCTCCTCTCTCATTTCCCTAAAAACTAGAAAAAAATCATTGGAGGGATTCATAGATAGCAAGCTCGAAGAGGATCAACAATGGGGGGGGGGGGCAAACACGAGCTCCAAGGGTAAGATCCATTGAGGAAGAAGGCCCCCTTGTATAGGTGGGGGAAAATTCAACCATTATGCCCACAAGTCGTGCTCAAGCGATACTACCACCTAGGCGAGCGGTGCTATCGCTTAGTATGGTAGTTCAGAGAACCAACAGCAGTATAGTGAAAGTAGAGCAGTAGTAACAGACCAAGTGGTACTACCATGACCTACTTCCACTCTACTATCCTGAAAAGTGGGAAGGGAAATCCGAGGCTCGGACAGGGCGGAAGTGACCGCGGTAGTAGGACCGGAAGTACCGCGCTATGCGGTACTACCACATGAAGCGGTACCACTGTGCCCTACTACCGCTGGTGCAAAGAAGTCCGCGTTGACCCAGCGGTAGTGCCCGCGGCACGGGACCCAAAGAGCATGTTGTACTACCGCTTATGTGCCTCAAACTAGCCCAAGCAAAACAGATGAAGTAAGAAGACCAAAACTATCATAACTTCTGCAAGTGAACTCTGATTTCGACGAACTCAAGCTTGATAGAACGCTAATGGAAATCTTCATAAGTGGCAAGAGAGAATATGCCAATGATATAGCGGTGAGAAACCTCCAAGACTGAAGAACCAGCAAAAACTCCAACATCGACAACATCATAGAGGATGCATACGAAATCTGTTTTTTATGAATTTATGCGGCTTACTATCCTATAGCGCACCGGTTCATTCATCTCTTTGCGACTGGCTCTGATCGGGAAAATTGGTCGCTGTTGTGTGTTCCCTTCCACAGGTAAAACATTTTTCCCATCCCAAGGCTATATTTCACTTATACCGAGATGTACACTCGGCTCGCTGAAGGATTTCCTTGCTCGCTACAGAATAGGGCTGGCCCGTTAGTTCACTCATTACGCTCCCTACGTTCGATCTGTTCATCTCACCATTTCGTTTCGGTTTTTCTTTCTCGATTTTCCTTTACACTTTCTTTTCGTTTTCATTATTTCTTCAACTGTTTTCTTTGGTTTTCTATTTTTATCTTTGTTTTTTCTCATGATATCTTTGTTTATTTATCAATTTTTATAGTTTTATTTATTTTCTTAGTTTTTGTATAATCATGGTTGTTTCCTTCCTGGACTTGTTTTCCTCGTGGGCTTTCTTAGGTTTTTCTTTTTCTTCTTTCTAATTTTAGTTTTTTTTCATTGGTTTTCTTTCGTTCTTTGTTACACCTTAGTTTCCTTTGTTTCTTTCTTCATCTTTTTTTGTTTCTTCGCCTTTTTTGTTTATTTCTTTTTTTCATCATTTTTCTTGTTCTACTCATGTTAAATTATTTTTCAGTTCACATTTAACATTTTTCATATACATAAGAAATATTTTTTATATACATGTTAAACATTTTTTAAGTACGTGATTAAGCTTTTGTAAAAAATATGTTTTTTATATCTACAACTTTCTATACAAATTGTAAACATTTTCTATATATCTAATACATTCTTCTAATACATATTCAACATTCTTTTAATACAGGATCAACATTTTTTAAATGCATGATCAACATGTTTTCTATGCATATTTAACAGTTTGTAAATGTTTTACTAGCATTTTCCTAGTAAAAGATTTCATTTTTATAATACTCGGTCAATATTTTTTATTTACACATTTAATATTTTTAAATGCTTGATTAACATTTTTAAAATATAAGATTAATATTTTTTAATACATAGTCAACAGTTTTTGAATACATGGTTTACACTTTTTTAATACATTCCCAACATTTTTATACACATTTAACATTTAACATTTTCAAATTCTTGATTAAATTTTTTAAGATGTAAGATTAACACTTTTTAAATACGTAACCAGAGAAATTCATACAGATTTGTATTTTTCTACATACAGAGGGACAAGATTTTTCGGACGGAGGGGGTACATTTTTTGCATACATGAGAAACATTTTCTCTATATGCATTTAACATTTTTCAAATGCTTTTTTAACATTTGTTCAAATATTTTTACCTAAAGTATTTTTTTGTAATCTAATTATTTAGAATATTTGGAAGTATAAACATCTTTTATAATTGCACCAACATTTTTTTAACACTTTGCAAGAATTTTTAAACTTCATTTTTTAAAATATGTGTATTTTCTTTCTTAATATAACAAAAATATTGAAAAACGAAATCGTGTGAACAAAACGAAAACGAGCGATCTAACAGCGACCCTGGGCGGGCCGATTATTTCTTCGCTGCAGGCGAGCCGGCGGTTTGTCTTGCCAGAAGCGAGACATAGCCACACCCTGTTTTCCACGCCCGTTCTCGGAAAAAATATCTTTGCAGAATATTACATTGGTGAAAAAATTCACAGATTCAAAAAAAAATCATGAATTTTAAACAATGTATACGAAAATCTAAAAAAAGGCGAATTTAACAAATTCATGAAGTTGGATTTAAAAAAATTATTCATGAATGTGAAAAAATAATCAAAAACAATGTTCATGAATTTTGAAAATGTCAGAAAGTTCAAAAGACGTTCATTTGTTACTTTAAATTTGGTTGATGCAGCCCAAATGAAAGTCAAAAGACCTCTAACTTATAGTTCGATTGGACATGCAAGGGTACTAATTTCTTGTATTTATGTATGCATCAATGACGACAGATGCATTCACTATTGTTTCATCTACTAGGTCGTTAATCTCCATAAGTTGACTAATTGTAGCCTATCAATTGTACTCCATAAGTTGAGTATGCATCTTATGAGTGCATCTTAATGTTGTGATAGCCCAATGGTAAGTTGCGGCACTCGCTGGACCAGGTAATTCCATGTGCGTACATTTGTCACGCGCGTACGGAAGGCATTAATAAGGACATAAACGGTCGTCGGTGAACCGATAAACAGAGGTTTTTCACGATTGTAATGCAGATTGATCGAGACAGGTTGCTGAATAAATGCTAAATGCAGATTGAACGGCCGGCTCTGCTTGTGCAAGTCAGAGCTTCCGGCCATCACCCATCAATTCCAAAGAGAGAAACATGCGCGTACACAGCACGGTTGTGCACCTGATTAATTGCACCCATAATCACAAAGTTGGAGGCATGACATGATAGCCCTCGTCGTTGAGTTCGTTGAGTTATTTTTTTCTTTGACACCCTCGTGGTTGAGTTGTTGTCACGAAAAGTCTAGTGATCTGGCCTCCACTTTGAAGATTAAATAGTGTTTGGACAGATAAGCCGGGGATTATTATGAGTGGCCTTAGGCAGACGGCGACCGGTGTCAAGAATGCAAAATTGCATCCGGCCACAGCCATGTCGGCATGACTGGCATCCGTGCCAAAATATCAGAAGAAGAAATCGTCTGACCCGACGATGGACCGGTCGCGTTGCCATCGATTCTTTTGGTTAACCAACACATAATCGCTTTTGTTACTCGTAGTAGAAGAAAAACTTGATTACTTTTAGTTAAGAGGGCAGCAGCAGAGCAAGGGCATGTTTCGAGGGCGCTGCAGAGAATAGTACTTCCTCCGTTTCTTTTGAGTCTGCATATAAGATTTGGTCAAAGTTAAAATTTATAAGTTTTGACCAACTTTACAGAAAAAAATATCGACATCTACAATACTAAATCTATATGGTGTGAAAATTAATTTCATGATGCATCTTACAATATTGATTTCATATTATGAATCTTGATATATTTTTTTATAAACTTAGTCAAAGTTAACAAAGTTTGACTTTGACCAAATCTTATATGCAGACTAAAAAGAAACGGAGGAAGTATTGTCGTGGCGATGCATCCAACAAGCACATACATCTACATTCTACATGGAGCCCAAGGGGGAAAGGTGTACGCATATAGTTGTAGGATATCATTTGTGTCATTCCGTCGTTGGTCATTCCAACACGGCGGGGTTGCTAATCCGAGACAGGCACGCACTAACCACTCCATCATCCTTTTGTACGAATCATGCACGCGTATATAGGATTTAAATCAAGCGCGTAGGTAAGACCAGAACCACTACTACTACTAATCAAAAGGAAAAGGCAGAGGAGCTAGGTAGAAAGAACCATGCGGAAAGTCCCCAACCGCTCGACACCTCAATCGAGCTCGCAAATGAACAGTAAAGTTGGAGGGGGAAAAAACTAAAAACATCTTCAAAAAATTCTGATTTTTTTCGTGGTAAGTTTAACAAATGTTTCGAGAGCTTGTAAAATTTCATTTTGGAATGACATTTGTGGAAGTCGCGGTAAAAAAAAAACCAACAAAATCAGCACTCCAAATGCTTGTGAAAATGGGATTGGCTTTTTCACGACTTCCACAAATATTTTTTCATGATGAAATTTTGCATGCACTGAAAATTTATCAATGTTTCGCACATTTTTTAATGACTTTACTGTTCATCTCAGTTAATCATATGACACGAGTACATGCAATCGTATGATTCGCGGGGTCACTAAATCCCTTCGGTTCTTTTTAGTTCGCATATAATATTTGTTTGAAGTCAAGCCTCGTAAAGTTTAATCAACTTTATAGAAAAAGATACCAACATTCACAATGTGAAATCAGTATCGGTGGATGCGCCATGACTTAAATTTTCATATTATATATAGACAGCTCGCCAGTCTTCTTGCATCAGCCACACCTAATTACAAATGCCTTGGCCTCTCCATGCTCGTCATTTACATTTAAACTGCACACTCCCTTGTTGATGTCTTACTCCAAAGGTACGGCCTTTAGCACATGACCATTCCTCACTCAAGTCATCGACACCCTCGTCGATGTACATGTTGAAAGAAGAAATTCCACTATCTCACAAACGAAATGAGGTTATAAAATTCTTATATGCAAAGCATATATATGGTCAAACTTTATGAAGTTTGACTTCAGACAATTCTTATATGCAAAGCATGTAGTAGGAAGGATACAAAAATAGAATGTCATGTCATCTTTGAATGCTGCAGAATTACATGAACGTTTGACCGTGTACATGAATGTCATATCACGGCCGCCTGCCAAGCCTTGGACGTCACCGAGGAATGTGGCGGTGGGGCCTCGACTACTTCGCCTCTCCGGAGGGGGTCAGACTCCCGGGCGGCAGCCTTTGCTGTTGAGGTGTCATCATTTTCTACGACGGATGTTGACGTGGGCATGGTCAGACCGGTTTGACCGTGAAGGTAGCAAACCTTATGACGGACAAGGACCATGTAGTGGGAGATGCTTCTTTAGGCTTCCGGCAGCGCCAGATCTGACTACTACGTCCCCCTTTTGTTTCTCGGTGAGCTCCATCCCTTCGAAGCTACGTTGTGTCGGCATGGGTCGTCAGTTCCCGAGTTAGGTGGTGCTGGTGGTGGGGAGTCAAAAACTCAAAATCTGTTGGGTGGCGATGCTGCTCTGGCCGTTGTACCCTTCTTGAAGGCGTCGTCTCGGGAGCTTTGTTTGTTGTGGGCTTTGCGTTATTATGGCAGGTGGGCGGCAGCGGTGATAGCGTGCCTCTTGTGGGGGCGCCGGCTTTGCATGTACGAAAGTGACAACTCTTTTGGGTGGTCTTCGTGCAGATGGTGTGAGTCTGGCCCGACAACTCGCAGATGTGCTTGGACAAGAGGGAGTAAGGTTCCATCCACCGACGGTCACACCATTGTGTGTCGTCAGAACCAAAGCTTCATCTTGCGGCCTTGGCTCTGCCTGGTCATGCTCCTTGCTTCCCCATGGAACCTTGTTATTGTGCGTTTTCGTCTGTTTCGTGGTTTGTCCGTGGGCAGCGGTGATGCATTTCTCCAGGAGACTTGTTTGCGTCATGTCGAGCCTTTCGGTGGGACTCATCCATGTTCTAGGGTGAACATCTTCATCTGTCGTCAATGTGACGCCTTTCGAGCCGACCAAGGAGGCAGGGGGTCTTCTTCGATGATGGAAATGGGCAGCGGTGTCGTTCCAGGCCCCTGCTGGTTTGGGGTTAGCGTGCCCATACTTCGACGCCGGCTCTCCTTCCTGATCCAACACCCTCCTCTTCCCTGATCACCCTTTCGCAGAAGAAGACCTCGGCGCCGTCAAGCTATTCATGTCATGTTTATCGTTTTAGCTTGCAGAGTGCGAGGCTTAAGAGGAGCTCGCTTTAAAAAGAAAACTTCTATGGATCGTAATCCAACAAGTCAAACAACACAAGTAATTTTTTTTGGACTATGATATTTGGCACACGTGTGCCATATAAACAAAACTGCCACACCTCTATTTATTTCATTTTAAAGTACCATACGATCCCTCGTTCTTTGACCTCGCCTCTTCCCAAATGACCCCGCAGGCTCGCCTGAGAAACCTGCTTCTCCCGCACATCTCGGGCACTCACCCCCGAGAAAACTGCCACTTCTTCACGTCTACCACATGATTTCTCCTCAGGACAAAGTTACCATGATATTCATATGTAAGTTATCAGGCCTGTGTTGCATAACTTACCGTGCTATTTACATAGAACGTATCAGGTACTATGCTTCAACAACTACACCCTTTCAAAATTACCACTGTGTTTTGTACACAAGTTATAAGGTCTTCGATGTGTAAAATACCGTGGTACTTACACATAAGTTATCAGGGTATATGTACATCAACCTCCCCCCGGTCAAAGTTACCATGGGGGATTGTACACGAGTTAACGGGTCTACGATTCGTATATTATCATGGTACTTGCACCTAAAAACCTGGGTGTGTTTCGGTAGCTTTTTCCATAGATCAAAAATTATCATGATGTTTTTGCGTAACTTATCACGCTTATAGCACGTGTGCCCCTCATGACACTAAACATTATGTGACTTTCCCGTGAGACGCCATGTGTTGTGTTCATCCAAGAGGCCCACGCGCGAGGCAAGTGTATGTTTTTAACAACTTATATATTTTCGTTTGGTAAAAAAGTTACCATCATGTTTATATTGCAAGTTATCGGTTATGCGGTGCTTATATTATCATGTTATTTACACAAAAATTATTGGGGATGTTTTGAACAACTTTTTCCCGGGGCAAAAAGTTATCATGGTGATTCTAAGTAACCTATCAAGCCCACAATGCTTAAAATATCATGCTATTTACACAAAATTTATCAGGGATATGTTTCAGCGACAAATCCCCCCTCCCTCCCACCCTTCACAGGTCAAAAACTTATCATGGTGTTTAGTTATCGCAGTGCATATGTTTTCATACTATTTACACATAAAAATGCCAGGGGAGGGAAGTATACTATCGTGCTATTTACACAGAAGATACCGGAGTATCTTTTCAAAAAAAAATCCCTACGGTCAAAGTTACCATGGTGCTTCTACCTCAGTTATCAGATGTGCGCTGCGTATATTACCATCTATTTACACATAAATTATCAGATATCTTTTCACATTTGTTTTCCCCAATGGTTAAAGTTACCACGATGTTTGTATCTAAACTATCAGGTCTATGACGTGAATGTTATCGTGCTATTTACAGAAATTACTGGGGGGGCGGGTTCAACAAATTTATTTCCAATGATCAAAGTTACCATGATGCTTGAAACAAAAAGTTTCTCAGTGCTAACATATTAAAGGCAAAAACATGTCAAAAACAGTATTTCCCTTAGAATGTTCAACGATGAGTGTCATAGGTGAGGTGGTTAGCTCCCACTGCTTTGCTTAAGGTAATGTTAATGGAGGAGTAAGAAACAAGCTTACCACCATCACCACCACTACTAATCTACCACCACCACTCCATGTCCATGGCTACATGTCATGTGAGACCCACCGCCCCCCGTCCCATTCCTCCTCCCCCAATTCCACCACACAACGGTCCTCCGCTCCGCTCCGCTCGCTCTGCCCGCACCGTACTGTTCACAAGGGGCGTGGGCGCCGGCCGCCGCCGCTGACCGGACCGATCCGTCCGTGCGAGCACCGGACGCGGCGAGGAGATCCCGGCTGATCTCCGGTTCTCAGACGCGTCTAGCTCCAGCGGGAGGAGGAGGCGGCGTCGTCGATCTCGGCGGGGGAAAGGCGCGAGCTTGGGCTTGCCTGACTTCTTGCTGGCGGCGGGGGCGAAGGGGAGGGCGGCGGCGATGCTGCGCCGGAAGTCGCCGTTCGCGGCGGCGCCGGCGGCCGCCAAGCAGGGGGAGGGGGAGGAGGCGCCCGCGCGCAGGCCCGGCGCGCCGCTCTCGCTCGCGGGCCTCCTCGTCTCCATCTTCCTCGTCGCCATCTTCCTCTACAACGAGGACTCGGCCGTCGTCAAGGCCCCAATCGCCGCCCTCGACGCCGGGGCCGGGGCCTCGCGCGCCCGGTCCGCCCCCGACCTCCACCTCCTCCACGAGGTCAACCCCCGCCCCCAGCAGCAGCAGCGGGAGCAAGGGGAGGAGGAGGAGGGGCGTCGCCATGTGGAGCAGGTGGAGAGCAGGAGGAAAGCGAGCGACGGCGACAGGGTGGACGCGCCCGCGAGAGCCGACAAGCGCGCCGCCCCGGCCACGACGACCACCACCACGCCTCCTCCCAGCAGCAGCGGCGGCAACACCACCACCACCACGAGCAGCAGAGCGGCGGTGGCGGCGCCGGAGCCGGCGGCGTGCAACCTGTACCAGGGGTGGTGGACGTACGACGCGGAGGCGTCGCAGGTGCCGCTGTACCGGGAGGCGGAGTGCGAGTTCCTGACGGAGCAGGTGACCTGCATGCGCAACGGCCGGCGCGACGACTCGTACCAGCGGTGGCGCTGGCAGCCGTCCTCCTGCGACCTCCCCAGGTACCCATCGTCTACCTCCGGCGCCATTGTCGTCGTAGATCTCAACCAACCCAACCGAGAATATTGAATCTCGGTGTCCAGGTTCGACGCGCGGGCGCTGCTGGAGCGGCTGCGGAACAAGAGGCTGATGTTCGTGGGGGACTCGCTGAACCGGAACCAGTGGGAGTCGATGGTGTGCCTGGTGTCGTCGGCGATCCCGGCGCGGGAGCAGAGGTCGCTGGCCAAGTTCGTCGGCCCGAACGGGTCGCTCAACGTGTTCAGGGCGGCGGAGTACAACGCGACGGTGGAGTTCTACTGGGCGCCGTTCCTGGTGAGCTCCAACTCGGACGACCCGCAGGCGCACAGCGTGGCGGACCGCGTGATCGCGTGGCGGTCCATCGCCAAG
Source organism: Triticum dicoccoides (assembly GCF_002162155.2). NCBI lineage: Eukaryota > Viridiplantae > Streptophyta > Magnoliopsida > Poales > Poaceae > Triticum > Triticum dicoccoides. The sequence goes on from NC_041382.1 coordinate 47,973,358, forward strand.
CACGCCCGGCACTGGCGCGCCGCCGACTTGCTCGTCTTCAACACCTACATCTGGTGGCTCAACAACTTCGAGATGAAAGTGCTGTGAGTCGCTCCTCCCTCCGACCGTCCTCCATTGCCGCTTGCTCCGGCGATGGATCAGCGAGTGATGTAGGTGGAATGGTGGTTGGCAATGCAGGAAGAACCCTCGGGCGATGCCGGACAAGTACACGGTGGTGGACCGGCCGGTGGCGTACAAGGAGGTGCTCAAGACGTGGGCCAAGTGGGTGGACCGGCACGTCGACCCCGGCCGGACCAAGGTCTTCTTCATGGGCATGTCGCCCAACCATGGCGTGTAAGTCACTCGCTCACTCACCAGCTCTCGATCAGTACACTAGCAGTATCAGTACCAACTTGTTCATTGCAAATGCATCGGGTTCCTCCATTCCCGTGCGATGCCCTTTTGTTCTCAGGCTGGTCAGGTCATAGTGGGAGTAACATAGGTAGTAACATAGATGCCTCATAAGCAAAAATGGTGATGTGGCAAGTAGTTAATGAGGAGAGAGGCAAATAGAGTAACATAATATGTTACCATCACATAGCGGTTTCCAATGCATAATGAGTCTACAAAGTAATAAATGAAGGCAACTATGTTACCACACTAGTAATATGTTACTAGTCTAAGTTACTCCCCACTATGACCAGCCTCAATCACGGGCAAGGCAGGGCTGGGATTCCAAAGCAAACAGGCTTCTCGGGCAGTGCTAATCCCCTTGTAGGAGTGCTAGACTATTGTAGTATTACCAATTGTTTAGTGAGGGCACAAATCTTGGGTCAAGGGTAAATAATCCTGATCTCTGACTGGGCTGACACGTGCTTCACATTAGGTGCACCACCCCACAGTGCGAGAACCAGAAACTTCGCAGGAGGGGAGGCACAAAATCCAGCCCGAGAGAGAGCACATGGGCATGGGCAAACCTTGGGCTTGGCTATTGAATTTCAATTGTGCCTGCCCCCCGGAGCTATCCCGCTGGCTACTAGTACTACTAGTACACGGCCTGGTCCAAGAGCAACTCAGCAGTCTCACTTGATGAAATCTTCAGTTGAGAGTTAGCAAGAGTTGAGAGCCGTGCCCACACTAGGTAAGGCAGCCCAGTCTCTTTCATCGGATCGGTCTCGGTCTCTTGCTTGCCAAGACCCGGCTGGCGCAACTGAATTGCAGCCCACTTTTCATGTTTAGGCCTGAGGGAGTCGCACGCGAGGGCCTGAGGGGGAGCCTGAGGGGGAGTGTTAAACGAATTATTTGTGTGTTGCACATGTGTTGATTTACTAGTAGGTACCCTAAACAATTGAACTGCTCCATAATTCAACAAGTAGGTACGTGTTCCAAAACTAGCTACGACACGACAGGCCAAAAGCTAGCTGGACTGGACTGCTGGAGCCTGGAGCGATCGATCCCATCGGAGTGTAGCCACGTTCGGAACAGCTGTGCAGCTTGATCGCTGGAGAGAAGCATGGTACGTACCATGTTGCCTGCTTAAACCAAGCTGAGCTTCATGTGATGCGCCGTACCGTTTTGGTCGATTTTTTGCTGGCAACTTCCGCTTTAAATACTGTGTAAGAAAATAATGATTCTACACACACACAAATGGGTATCGACAAGCACGTGAAGACACCATTCCACCAAAAAGCAAGCAAAAGAAACAACCAAACAACACAAACAAGGCGGCATGTGCGAGGCAAATCATGGCGATGGCAACCTGACCTTGACCTGCATCACGAGTGTCGCCGGAGGAAACTGAGTTCTCATCAGCCATCTCTGTCCGTGTTATTACAAGCTTTTTACTAACGAGTGTGTATCTCTCATGGACGTGCACAGGCCGGACGCGTGGGGCGGGGGGCCGGGCGCGATCAAGTGCGCCATGGAGACGCAGCCGATCCTCAACCACACGGGCCCGCTCTACGTCGGCACCGACTGGCGGCTGCACGGCGCCGCGGAGGCGGTGCTGCGGTCCATGCGCCGCGTGCCGGTGCACCTCGTCGACATCACCGCGCTCTCCGAGTTCCGCAAGGACGCGCACACCTCCGTGCACACGCTGCGGCAGGGCAAGCTGCTGACCCCCGAGCAGCAGGCCGACCCGCGCGCCTACGCCGACTGCATCCACTGGTGCCTCCCCGGCCTCCCCGACACCTGGAACCACTTCCTCTACGCCCAGATCGTCGCCGCCCCTCCGCCGCCGGCGCAAATGCAGCTGCTACAGTCGTCGTCGTCGTCGTAGCACGTAGCCTAATTACTACTTGTGCTCTACTGATCTTTTTTTCTTCTTCTCTCCGGGTTTTCTATCTTTGTCTTTGTGTAAACCAACCAATCTGTTGTCAAGCCGTGAGTAAGTAATTCTTTTGTAGAAGCACGAAAGGCTCCGGAAATGTGTGTGTGGATGGAGTGGCGCGACGATGGAAGGTGAAAAAGGAATGTGGACCACTGCTCTGATGAACTAGTAGTTGGGTCATTATTCCTGTTCTTGTTTTTCATCCGTGGCTCAATGATTATTCCTAGGAAAAAAGGTAGTATATCAAGAAACCAGAGGAAGCAAGAACACAGGTGACGTGAGTCCCCATCATGAATATACGCAATCATCACCATTTCCTAACCAGTGTCACGGCATTGAGTTTTGTTTGTTTGAGACACCAACCTGGGTATGATGCTGGCGGCAATGTGGCCCGTCACCGCGTATAATGAGTGAGGGGTGGGGGCAGCAGTGGCCACCAGTGGCACTGGCATTTGTGAGTTCTCGCACGTATTCTCATAATTAAGAGGGGCTGTTCAAAGCGGTCCAGTTGAATCTTCTGCTCGCAGGAGGCACGGCGTGGCCAAACAGTGGCAGGGCCTACACCACATGCACCAAAGGAAATAACGCTAACCGACACAAAACATATGCGGGGTTCTAAAAAAACTGATACAGCTACAGTGATATGATGTCGAATATTAGGATATAAATGACCGAGCCGACACAAATAAATATCAGATTTAACACGCTGCAAAATGTCTGCATAATGAAAGCAAAAGATACAATTTTATTCCAAGGAAGGTCACTAACTAATGTACCGAGTGAGCAACGATACGCCTGATGCAGTATATTCCACTGAAATCCTAGAGTGTCTTCTCCTTATCCTTCCATGCTAATATTTGCCTATACAAGCAACAGGAGTAAAAGACTCATCGAAAAGGTACTTGGGCACTTTTCTTCTCTTTCACAGACCAGCACAGGGTTGCTTCTTCTCCGAAAGCCAGAAAACCGGATGCAATGCCTGAAGTGCAGGGCTTTCAAAACTGCCGCAAGATCTTCATCTATCAGTTTCTTCTGGTAGCTTAACATTTCCAAAATGTATCAGCTCCATCTCGTCTTTCCAAATCTGCGGGTCAATCACAAATGCAGTTATCAACGGAACAAACCAAACACGCAAGCACAAGAAAGAAAAAGATCAGATAACACTAGCAGAACAGGTGTGAAGTACATACGTTGTGTCGGAATTCAATCCTAATGTGAGGAACATTTGTCTGGTGGATGTCATTGCCGTCGGGACCTCTTTTATAGTAGTTTCTACCAATCCAGTGTGACTAGATAAGAAAAGAAAAGAAAGGCCAGAGCTTACAGGGAGTCCATGACTTGGGTTATGTAAGAACAGAGAAGATTGGCAAATGAATGTACAATGCGTACCTTCAGCCTATGAGAGAAACCAGACTGGTACACAGAATTCCTGGCTATTTCACACAAGTCACAAGAGCTAAGCTTCCACAGCTGCCACAAGTAACAGTCGATAAAGAATTAGGCAGGTCTCTGAGTGGGCATGGAACAGATCACATAGTGGGAGGGAGCAAAGGAATTTACCGAAGCAGCAACACTGTATTCTTCAACCAAAGGTTCTTTTGTTAGGTGAATTTGTAAAGGGTCGTCAGTTGAGAGAGAAACATTCAGGCCTCTTAAGAAAAATGTTGGGAACGGGTTCCTGTGGTAGTCAATAAACAACGAGTTGTTGCTCAAAGGAGACATTGCAAGACCAATCTGATTGCAGGCAAAGAAATATGATTAGTTTCTTCTGAATAATGTCCTTAAAAGATACATAGGAAATGGCAGTGCTAACCTGAGCAAGATAATACAAGTACTGGAGGACAGGGGACTTCTTTAGATTCACCCCGTGAGCAATATTGTGAGAAGTGAGAAATGCTGCAGCAAGATGATCAATATCGCCAGCCTGAAGACAAGAAATCATTAAGACAACGTGTTCAAGTCAAATACAGATATGTACTCCCTCCGTCCCAAAATTCTTGTCTTAGATTTGTCTATATACGGATGTATCTAATACTAAAATGTGACTTGATACATCTGTATTTAGACAAATCTAAGACAAGAATTTTGGGACGGAGGGAGTATATTAGATGCAGTATGGGTACACCTCTCCACAGTGTGGACGAAGTTTGATTGTTGTCATGCCCTTGGAGTCACGAAGCTGCATACAAAATGTTCTCTCTATTATTTTTCAAGTTTTTTATGAAAAATAAAGACACAGGAGATGTGGGCACAAAATGTTATTACCTTGTTCAGTGTGTAGAGGTTAGCATAGCAATAGTATACATAATATGCATACGCTGGATTGAAAACATTAGTCCATTGCTCAGGAGTCGGCATGTGTTTTGTTGGGCGCCTTTCTGGTTTGCTTTCATCATCCACCAAATCTAAACCAACAACCTGAAGATAATAGCATGAGAAATAAAGATGGCTGGAGAAAAATGTCATGAATGGTCTACAAGAGAATAATAGTGTCAATGCACTGAGCTTTGAGGGCCCTCTTAGTGGAAGAAATTTGGAAAAAATCCTGCTGGCTGATGGTTTTATACTGCAGGCAGGTAACTTTCTCAAGATTGTCCACACTTTTTCTACTAAAGTAGAGAACAAGATTGATCTTTCAAGCATTGGTCAATAAATTTTTCTTTAATAAGACACACAAGTCAGTTGCTTTTTCTATTTCATACAATTGCAAGATGACTAGATTAGTGTTGAAAGCCACATCAACATAACGCAGAACAGTAACAAATATATAAAGTGCTTCCACTGACCTGTTCTAAGAAAACGTGCAGCTGAGGATGTGAAGAAGGATCAACAGTTACTTCAAAAAGTGGAAGAAAAATGTTGTCAAGGAGGTTCTGGAATGAATTAATCGTGCCCATCTCCCTGTATACATTGTAAATCCGAGGAATCTGCAGAGAAAATTAAACACCACATCAGTGCAACTACTCCAGGTAAAAAAAGTGATTTATGTTCCAGTCCGGTTTTAGACAAAGGATATACATTGATTAATGAATATGTTAAGAGTGAATATAGAAATTGGAAGACCAGAAATACTGAAGAGGACAACATAGAGCCATTACCTGGATTAACCAAACAACATTCTCGCTGTACAATTCGTTATTCACTATCCAACTTGCCATCTGATCCCACTCACTTTTCTTTCTCCCATAAATAGATATTCGATACTCAGCCATCTGATAAAGATAATTGGAGTATGAGCATTAGCCAGAGCCATATAGCAAAAAAAAGGGCTAGATCAATGTGTAAACACTGCTTGTACATGAGTAGCCAATATTTCCACATTAAAAATTAAAAATATGAAAAGAACTATCTCTAACCCTCGACAAATCAATATAGAAAGAAGAAATCACCTGATATTTGCTTGCTTCAAGGTCAGCAAACACTTCTTTAGTTAATTCAGCGAGGAAGCGACCTAGTAATAAGACAGGATAATAGTTAACAAAATCATCCATGTACAGTCTATGTTGGCGGTGATTCTATTGCAGGATATAAGTTTAACAGTAGTACAACAACTGAAATAAGAGAAATGAAAGAGAGTATACACATTCAGGCAACAAGACAAAACATATGGGCACCTTGAATAAGGTTGTCCTGCTTAAGAAAGATCTCCCTGAGGCGAGACTGGCCACATGGATTATATTTCAGATTGAACTTGTCAAAACGGTGAAATGTACTCTTATCAGCATGCACGTCCAAGAGATCAACATTGAGGTCATACCTATTGAGAGAGTAAACAGGTTACTACAAAAAAGGTAACAAGAAGATAAATAACAGCACCATCAGATAAAGGATTTCAGTTACCCAGTCAAGTCCAAACTCTCGAACACCTCCTTAAGAGTCAAATAGGTCCCATCTCTAAAAATCACAACCTACATAAGTGAAATTTTGGAGCATAGGTCAAGTGCAGGACGTTCTGTCTCATCAGGTTTATTGCTACGTGAGACAACATCAACAATCAGGCAGGAAGGAAGTGGATGTACCTCATCTGGTTCTTTCTTCAATTTTGACTTAATAAACCTCAAAAGATGCTTCTGGTTCATGCATGCAGAGTGATGAACATGAGTATCAACCTTCCTGACATTGTAGAAGTCCCTGTGTGGTGCAGCTTTCTGGGCAAGCAGCTCTCTATCGGCATTGACCATCAAATGAAGATTAAATTTCTGAAATTACACAAGCATGAAAACAGAGGTCAATGTACAGAATAAAATAGCTTGCGCATGCGACGTCATCAAGTTCTCAGTGAGATTTATAAATCAAGCTAGTTTCACAGGCCAGTCTGGAACAAATTCAATATATGCAGGCAACAATAGAGCAAGTGTTTGAAAGGAACAAAGTTCAAAAGAATTACTTGCTCTAGAAGATTTAAACGGTGATGACAGACGGTTCGGATATCCCCAGCCGCCAATACACGAAGGATATAATGCATATCAGTAAAGAAGGTGGTAGCATCAGCAACAGGATACAGTCTTTCTTTAGCTGCATCAACAAAGACAACGTGATGATCAACATGCCCTAAACTAAGAAAATCACGAGAAACTAGAAGAAATGAAATGGTTTTTCACTCACAATCTTTACTGGGGTACAGATGAACAACACCATCAACCATTTCAAAGTGATGCTGAAAGAAGGGAAAACAATGTTTTAGGGAAAGGAAAGCAGATATATGTGTAGCCAGTCATTATACGCATACCTAGAGAAATGCACTTACTTCAGTTTTGGTCTGATGTTCATAGTTGAACGGGTTTGGGTTAGGTTTGGGGGTACTAGGATCAGTTATTATTTCCTTCTCCCATGGAGCAACTTCTTCTCTGAAGATGTACTTCTCTCGTAGCTCAAGACATTTTTGAAGAACTTTGTACGCTTCAATTTCATCATGAGAAGGAGTTTCTGAGGCAAAATCAAGAATAAGTACAAGAGTAGCAACATGTAAGCAAAGAACACCAGCTATAATAGATTTTATTCTAGTGATCAAGATCAACACAATCAAGCTGATGCTATATATAGATAAAGGAATGGGCAAAGATGGCATGCACTGAACAGTGATGTTCGAAAACAACAAAGCTGGAAGATATAATGAGACAATCAACATTGGACCAAAATTATTGAACAAACAGATATAAGGCGAAAAAGCATACCAACAGCTGTAATATTGATCCTACTGAAAGTTTCATGCTCAGGTTCCTTTCGAAGTATATCAGCTGCTACTGGATTTAGCTGGATCCCATGGAGACTGCCAGTTGCACTGTGAGATCTAATCATGCTCGTTGATGGTATGTCCCCATTCTGATCCGCTTTAACAGGAACCGGGTCTGATCCCTGTGAAATTTAAAACAATGTTAGTCTATCAAGTACAGACATAACTAAGGTATTGCAAGTAGGAAGTTGTTTCTGAGCATGAATTTTGAGGAAATGCAAAAAGGTTGCAGAGAAATACATATCTAAACTCTAAAGGGAAAAAAACAAATTAGTGTGTGAGCTACATGCAACTTAACCTTACAAGCTTTTCTTGATTAATTCATATGACTCACACCAATACCTTATACCTATATATAAGGAAGTAAACCTCATAAAGTTGTGTTGGTAGACATGTTTCCATTCAAAGATTCACTTAATAACAATGAAATTAGTGAAGATCTTTACAAACCCAACATGTTGTCACTCAGAAAACAAATTATCTACAAAAGTAAGCAGCTAGCACTGCTTGTCAAAGCATATGCATCTTGCACTTACAATAGCCCCATTTGTGCCAACGTAAACAGCATCTTCATTTTTGGAATCCGGCTCAAGATCAACATCCTCATCTGAATCTTCGATGCTCTCAAATGTGCTGACTGCAGGAACAGAGGATTTCGGTGTCGTTGGCCTAACCAGAGACCCAACTCTTTTGTTCGCAGCTGGAGATATAGTGGGCTTGCCTGAGTGGTAAAACAGGCCAGCATTAGCATAAAACGTCATGGGAAATTGCTTGCAGGTTACAACTGTTACAAAACATGCTTCCTGGTATTCAGTGCTTAAAACTGCAAGTGAAGCCATGTCACAATACACACTACACACTACTGTGTCTGTTTCTATTGTTTCATCACTACACGCGAAGCCATATTTGGAAACACCGAAAAGAGCTTAGATAAGTTATTAATGAGCTGGATACATTTCCCGGATGCATAGTTTGGAGCATCGAGTTTTGCCAAAGCTGAAACCCTACATAAATCTGAAGTGTACGATATGCGGCGAATAGGAACTAGGTCAGTGGTGAGTACTGAGCCACAATGGGATGGATAAATTAACCCGGCCGACGCTAACACCGCTCTTCGGTCGGAAAAAAAAAATCACCACCACTGACGAACTGCATCGTATAGCGCACTGAACTACTGAACAAATCACGCGGACGGGATCAGGCCTGTGAATAGTCGATGCCTCACACTGCCGCAAGCGCGCACATACCGCGCCGATCACATGGCATAGGGCGGGGATGCAGGAATCAGGAGAGCGGGGCGTACCCTCTCGGCCGGTGTGGAGCGGCGGGAGCCCCGGCGGGAGCCCCGGCGGGATGGGGAGGGTGCGGCGATCGTGGTCCCGGTGCGGGGGAGGGCCGCCGCCGTATTCCTCCTCCTCCACGTCCTCCCGGTCGGGGTCGCTGTCCTCGGCGCCGTCGGGGAGGAGGCGGGCGCGGCGGCGGTGGTCGCGGTCGAGGGAGCGGGCGAAGCGGAGCAGCT
>NC_041382.1:47983026-48001185 GCF_002162155.2 Triticum dicoccoides
AGGCGGACGCGGCGGCGAAGGAGGCGCCGACGAGCGCCGCGACGGCCAGGTGCAGCGCGTAGGACGGGGAGGGCTCCATGGCGGCGAGGCGGGGCGGGGGGTCGGGGGCGGGCGACGGTGATGTGAGAGGAGCCGAGGGAGGCGGCGGCGGGGGCGCGGTTATATGAGGGGGGACGGGCTAGGGGAGTTAGGGGAAGGAAGGGCGCTGGCTGACCGGTGGGGCCCGGCTGCTGCGCACGGGGAGTGGGGTTTCGTGTGCGCATTTCGCTGGAGACCTTGGAGTATATCCATCGTCCACCTCGGAGAAAAATGGAGCATATCCATCGGTTGTGTTGCTACCACTGTTTTGTATTTTTCTTGGAGTGTTTTGTCATTTCTCTGCTCATACAAACGACCAAGTTGGTGAAGATGATGTACCCGTCGTTCGATCATCATTTCTGACCATCCGATTTACATCTAACGCGTGGCAGATAGGTTGGGGCAGTTTTGTAAGACACCCTATCACTTTGCTACACATTTGTAGAAAACTTCTTAGAGCATCTCTACCAGACCCCATATAAGTGGTCAAATCAGTAAAATAACCGTTTTTCACAGTTTCAGTCGAAAAAACGGACCCGAACAGATCTCTTAAAATCATTCAACCCTTCAAAAAAATTACAGGGCCCAGTAAACACATGCCCAAGACCCGTGTATCTTAAGTTTCGAAGGCAATTTTGCCAGGGCCCTGAATAACAGTCAATGCTAGCAGTTGGGGAATTTCAACTCCCACCAATGCCTTGAAGCTCGCCGCCTGCAGTGAGCACACCGCGGCCGCCCGTTCGCCCGACCGCCGCGCCCGTCTGCCCGTTGATGCGAGCAAGCTAGCTAGCTACGGTCGCGCTGGCTAGCTGAATCGATGCGAGCAAGCTAGCTACCTACTGCGAGCAAGCTAGCTAACTGAGTCCGGCCTCCGCCTACGCGTTCTGGCCGTCCCGCGTCTCCCTCCTCCGTCCGTCGGCCTCCGCTCTGGTGGCGTCTTCCTCGTCCGCATGTCGGTCAGCGCTCGATTTCAAATTGATGTGAGGAAAAGGTATATTCAGAGAATATTCTCTTTTACGGGTTGATTATATGGGGTTTGTTCGGCCGCCGCTCGCGACAGCCCGTAAAATCAGTTTTCCGTGAACTATAAAAGCGATATAAGAGTCCGCGATATAAATGGTCTGCTAGAGATTCTTTTTAGGTTTTATACTAGCCTAACGCATAGACGCTTTGTTGTTTTTTTGTGGGAAGCATCGACACTTTGTTAGTTGGGTGTAAAATAAGCATGCGCCCCGGAATATTTGTGGTGAATGTACATGGATACACACACATTATATTCGCCAAATAGAAACGGATACGCACATCGCATGCCTTGGTTCAGATTCTGTTTGCGTCGTGAAGCATTATTGAGCTTAGATCAACTGGGGGCAGTATGGACAGAAAAATAAAAATGAAAAATATTGGGGAAACTTTGCTTTTGCTCCTGGAGATCGACAAGGGTGCCATTACAATCACATCACTCGGATTTCAGTCCATCAGACTCGTACATGTGTCGAAAGTGGTACCCAAACAAAGCATACTGTCCCCGCACAAAAAAACAAAAACAAAGCATAGTGTCCCCGCACAAAAAAAAACAAAGCATAGTGGACGATGAATGGTGACAAGGAGGACGACACGTGTAAGCACGCGGTCGGTTTCAGAAAGGAATGGAGCCAAATCATGCGGCCAGCACGAAACTTTTGCCAGATCCATACGATGGGGTGGGATGCGCTTTAATGAGAGAACGTGCGCATCTTGAGTACGACCACTTCAATGAATACTGCAAGTGATCAATTGTTTATTTTCTGCCCCGTTCCTTGAGCAAGTGTCAAGTTTTTTTTTTAAGAGAAGAAAACAAGTGTCCAGTTGAAGAAAGTTTCCAGCCCGCCGGTGCCGTAAAAAAAATTTGTTTTCAGGTAACCGGACCGCTTGGGCCATTTACACGATAGAAACCAGGCCCGTGTTACGAAGAAAAGATGTCAAAAAATAACCCAGGCCCGTGCTACTTTGCTTAGGACGGTCTCGGGCAACCGAGATTTTAAAGGAAGCCCAATGGATACCAAATTCAGACGCAGCAGACAGACGCTGCAGCCGACGAAACCCTAGCTACCGTCGCGCGATGTCCTCAGCGAAGGAGCGCCCGGGTCATGGACCTGCCCACCCGACGACGGCCACCCCAGCCATCCGTCCGCCAGCTCCGAAGTCCCCACGGATTCATCCCGTCCCGCTCCCCGGCATCCCGACGAGACGCGCGAGGAGCCGTCCCCCATCGATCTGTCGAGCTTGGGCGGAGATTCAGAGTCGTCTCCGGTTCACAATCACTGGGACGACGGCATCCCCGTACGCGGCAGCGATTCTGATTACGATCCGCCGGAAGCGGACGCCGACGGCGAGGTGCCGGACTGCCCGGGGTGGAAGTCCGACGAGGAAAAAGCAACGAAAGTAGACGGCGCATGCGGCAGGGTTTACACCCAACGGAGCATCGCGTTCCGGAACAAGTACGAGGAGATTTGGGCAAGCGCGGTTGAGAACACCACGTTTCCTTCTCGTCCTCTGAGCCTTCCGAGGGCATGGCCAATGGGTAGCCCCAAAGGTGATGTTTCATAAGCCAACTAGGCTCGAGTGCCACTGTGGCAGCAGGACCGCTGCTTGCATGCGCAAGGTGAAGCTTGCAGAGGAGACGGGTTCTTCAGCAGATAAAGAAGGAAACAGTAATGAGGGAGAGGAAAAGAAGGGGTGGAGGAATGAAAAAGATGAACACATGGGGACCGAAGGATGACGGGTGTGAGGCAGCACCACCATAGCCACCATTGGACTGAAGCATGCGAGCAATAGCCTCAATCCTCCCATGCCTATGTGTTTGATGGAGCACCCGTCTTTTTTTCGCCTCCATTGGTCATGCCCTAAGGATGTTCCCGTAGGCGACGGACCTATGCGCGATGAGGGGCTACTGCCACCACTGTGAGTTTAAAACCCACGACACTTCCACTACTAGATCAACGACCGGGTACCGTGAGCCAAGACCGATGCTACAGATCTTCTTGCCGAGTCTATCAACCTTCGAAGCATACCCCGTTAGCGTCTACGGAATCGTTGCTGTCCGGGATGCCCTGGAGGCGCGGCGGAATCTCGTGTTTAATCGTCCCGGCAGAGTTAATGATGCTCTCACAGTTGATCGGGAATCCTTTACCTTGCCTCTTTTTGTAGTCCTTGTCGAGGAATGTACATGATAAGGGAGAGGGCATTGCTAGAAGTTGATCTTTGGGTGAAGGAGGAAGGGGATGGGTTATCCGACAAACGGCTACTTTCTGTGTATGCCGAGATCGATGGGGGGTATGACTTGGATGAACTGTTGGATGAAGAGGTTTCTAGTGACCTTGGCAGCTTGGTCGTCGACTATCTGTTACTTGATGAGAGTGTTGAGGTTGTAATACAAGTCTCTGCAAAGATTGACCGCCCTCACATGTGAGATTCACCGCGTTCACTAGTGGCTTTGATCGGGAGATTGTGTTGTCTGATGATAAGTTCTCTGGGAATGGAAAATTGTTCCGGCATGTCGTCGCCGTGAAGGCCGAGGGGAAATTGGATGTTTGCTTAAAATTGGAGGAATCATTGTTTTGGTGGACTTTAGAGGAAGGAGTTGTTGGAGCTGTTAGGTCCCCTGATGACCGAGTGTTAGACTATGCGCAGTTTGATGTAAGGGTGCTTTTTGCTCCTAAGAACGTTACCAGGGCTCGGTGAAACATAAAGCGAACTGAACAAGACATACCGTTCTGTAATATCCATGTTTTTCTATTCTTTACGTTATTTACTATTTGAATATCCTTTTGTAAGGCTTTATTTATAAAGTGGGGCGAAAGCCTGTTTATAGATCAATGGAGCCCTTATGTGTTAATAAGAATGTGTGCATATTAAATCAGGATTTTTTTTTACAAATTCATGAATACTTTTTGAATTCACAAACATTTTTTAAAATGGCGTACATTGTTTTGGAACTCGTCAACAAGTTTTTATGCATAGGCGAACATTTCTTGAAATTTGGGAACAAATTTTCATATTCAGAGTTTGTGTTTGTGACGAACATTTTTCTGAATTCATGAATGTTTTTTTGAATCAGTGAACATTTAAAAAAACTTGGATTTTGTTTAAATTCTCAAACATTGTTTTGATTATTTTCTATAAATGTGTGGACATTTTTTGTAGACATGAACCTTTATTTTTGAATCTCGAACATTTTTTGAATCGATGAACGTTAAAAAAAACTCATGAACATTTTATAAATTCACGATTTTTTTAAAAAGACAAGAACATACATATAACAAAGTGTGCATCCCCATATATACAAGATCAAGCGCCTGTTCTGGTGGCTTGCTCGCACAGCAATGTGCCACAGTTAGCGGGTTTGCATCCTTGCGGCACGTTTTTTTTTCTTTTTTTCTCTGCCCATTGATATATGGGCTCTATACAGACGTCATCTAAGCTGACAGGTGTCGCGGGAGCAACTAGTTGACTAGCGCTCCTTTGTGCACTCCCTAAAGATTATTTTTTCGCACGTGTTTTCGACTTTTTAAATGGTTTTTCTCTAGGGTTTTTTCAATGTTTTGGTTTCCACCAGTCTTCCTTAGCTTTTGGGCACAAATAAATTTAAAAAAAATATTTGTGTGGAAAAACACATTTTTTTGCTTTCGCGAGAGGCACGGTTTTACTTTTGAGAGAGCCACAACCATGCCTCTCGAAAACGGAAAAAAATATGTTTTATGTTTTTTCTTCCGCAATAGGCACGGCTTTGCTTCCGCGAGAGGCATGGTTTTGCTTTCGTGAGAGGCATGACCGTGCCTCTAAAAAAATACATTTTCTGTTTTTTTCTTCTGCGAGAGACATGGTTTTGCTTTCACCAGAGACACGATCGTGCCTCTCGGAAATGAAAAAAAACGCATTTTCTGTTTTTTCCTTCCGCGAGAGGCACGACCGTGCCTCTCGAAAATGAAAAAAACGCGTTGACAGTATTTTTCCCTTCTGCGAGCCCGTGCCTCTCGGAAACGGAAAAAATGGGTTTTCTATTTTTTTTCTTCCACGAAGGCACGACAATGCCTCTTTAGAAAAGGAAAAAAAACTGTGCTCACGGTTTGGGTTTTTGTGAAAAATAGTTCGTTAAAATCTGTCAACATGAGGATCTAGTTTGGAAGATCTTGGCGCGAGGAATCCAATGGCGAAAACTATTCAAGATTTGGAAGCACAGTTTAAGACATAAAACGTTTTGATTAAATGCATCTACGAAAAAAAAGATAAAACTCTCACGATTTTTGATCTTTGCGAGGTGGGGGTGATCTTTGCGAGGAGTACTCCTCAATTATTGATTTCGACGTCTCGCCTACGTAAATTCGAGATACGTATGCAACATATAGAGTCATGACTGTTGTTTCAACCTCAGGGAGCGTATTGATGACATATTTTCGTGTACTGGAACCGTATTGAAGCAATACACAAGTTCTAGAACCAAGTTGGATGTCGCCAGTGACTACGAGAACTATAGATGCAATTATCTAACATTACAAACCCCCACGGGGCACAGACGGACGACCTGACCACAAACGCCAAACAGTTGACCAAGGCATCGAGGACATTGTAGCTCTGATTTTGAAACGGGGCATTCCTGAGTCACTGGTGGAGGTTGGTGCCTGGCACATTTTGTGGCAAAGAAGTGAATTATGAAAGGAAGAAACAGTGTGAACGCTAGAAAGTAATGTCTTTCCCATACATGTGATCACATTTATTTTGCCAGATCCGAGGTGCCGACCGAGAAACAAAATTTGTTTAACCATGCACGGAGATCTGTGGTCTCTCCGCCTCCCGGCGCCGGTATCTGCCAGGTAGACCACCGACGGAATTAGCCGTGAGGACGAGGGCCGTGTTACATGCTAGCTAGGGGTTTCGTTTTTCTTTAAGAGCACATTTGCGTTTCTCAAAAAATGAAAAGAGAAAGAAGGAGACCACAAGTTTTGGGCCATGACCATGTCGCCTGACACCGATAAGTGCCGGCATTTCCTCTGATCGAAATCGGTTTCCGAGTTTCGACCGTGTCGCCGGAGACCGATGGCTCTGGCCACGCACAGCGACGTCCCCAGTTAAACTAGCGCTTTACCCCGCCGGACAAACAAAAATGGTTTTTAATCAATCATCAACCAGCACTGCCGCCGCTGGCAAAACAAAAACATCTTCAAACATAAGGATCGGCTAACAATAACCTAACAATCGGTCGCTGTCTCGGCGCCGATTGACGGCGACAACGGCAGCTTCCGGGCAGCTTCGCGCGCTCGTCCGGAGCGTTGCGGCTAAGCTAGGGATCGCGCCCCCCCGCGTTGTGTTCGCCGACACGTCGCCGGCTCGCTTTGCTTCCCTCTCTTCTTTTCCTCCCTGCCTTAATCGTCGAGCGGTCCGGGTCGAGGTCGGCCACTCGACCCACTCATGATGCCCCTTTGTACTCCACTCACCGCTGCTGGTTGATCGTTTCAAAACACTACTCCCTCCGTTCCGAATTACTTGTTTTGGATTTGTCTAGATACATATGTATCTAGACTCATTTTAGTGTCAGATACATCCGTATCTAGACAAATCTAAGACAAGTAATTCGGAACGGAGGGAGTAGCTAGGGTGTGAGAGGAAAGCGTGGGCGGCCAATCGGGTGCGCACGCGTGGGGTGCCATCGTGTGGCTAGGCACCGCACTATGTTCTCGTAAAATTAATATCATGTCGCGAAGCAACATGCGGTTAGATGGTTAGAAGAACAGTGCTGTTCCAGTTTATCAGAAACCAAATCTTGAAGCTCGCATTTGTTCTGAATTCATTTCAGGATTTCCGGCGATATGCGTTTAGTAGGAGGAGATGTTCTTAATGACTACGAGACACGTAAGATGACTTCGTAAAATCACATGATGACATGCCAGTTTAGTCTTTCGGAGATACTCGTAGGGGTATGTGTGTGCATTCGTAGGGTTGAGTGTATACATGTATGAGCGTTTGTGTCGGTACTGTGTTAAAAAATAATTAATATCATGTCAGTAATATGGTTGTTAATTGCGGCGTCGAGTCACTGGGTGAGCAGGTCGCACGGATCTCTCGCCCCGTCGCTCGCCGGGTCTCCATCCTTCTTTGACCGATTAACCTAATCGGCCGAACTATGCTAAACAAACGCGCGCGTCGACGTCGTGTCCGGCCGAGCGATAGCAGCTAGTACCAGCTCGCACCCCCTCCCTACGCCTACATATACGAGGAGCCCGTCAATGGAGCAACAAGAAAGAAGCTCACCATCGGAGTTGGAGCTAGGAGAAGGAGTTCTCGCCGCAAAGCATACTGCAGGCCAGGAAAGAAAGTAAGAAGGGAAGGGCACATGACGTGCGCGCTGGCACCGGGCTCGCCGGTCTTCTCGCCGTCCCGGCTCGGCCTGTTGGAGCAGCTGCAGCTCCACAACCACCACGGCTGCTCCAGCAGCGGCGCCTGCTTCCTCCCCTCCTCGCCTCTCCGCCCCTTCGCCCACCTCCGCGCGCGCATCCACCCCGAGCCCTCCCCGTGCGCCGTTCAGCCGCCGCCCGCCGCCAAGGCCGCGGACCCTTCCTCTTCCCCTGCTGTTAAAGCCCCGGTCAAGCGTCGCCGCCCGGCGCCTCTGCTCGTGCCGGCCGCGGTCACCGTCGCGCCGGCGGTGCTGGAGGCCGCCGCGGCGACCGGGGTGGAGGAGGTGGCCGAGCAGGGCGAGGGCTTCGCGGCCTTCTGCCGGAGGGGCAAGGGCCGCAAGCGGGTCGAGATGGAGGACCGCCACGTCGCCGCCGTCGCGCTCGGCGGGGACCGCGCGCAGGCCCTCTTCGGCGTGTTCGACGGCCACGGCGGGAAGGGCGCCGCGGAGTTCGCCGCGGACAACATGCCGCGGATCGTGGCGGAGGAGCTTGAGAGGTCGGCGCGAAGCGGAGGACGCGCGGCGGTGGAGGGCGCCGTCCGGCGTGCGTACCTGCGCACGGACGAGGAGTTCTCCACCACCCCCTCCAAGAACCGGGAGCAGGCGGGCGGCGGGGCCTGCTGCGTGACGGCGCTGCTCCGCGAGGGCGGGCGGCAGCTGGTGGTGTCGGGCGCCGGGGACTGCCGCGCGGTGCTGAGCCGCGGCGGCAGGGCAGAGGCGCTCACCGACGACCACCGAGCGTCGCGGCAGGACGAGCGGGACCGGATCGAGGCGCTGAAGGGCGGGCTGGTGCTCAACTGCCGCGGCGTATGGCGGGTGCAGGGCTCGCTGGCCGTGACCCGGGGCATCGGCGACGCGCACCTCAAGCCGTGGGTGGTGGCGGAGCCGGAGACGAGGACGGTCGACGTGGGCGCCGACTGCGAGCTGCTCATCCTCGCCTCCGACGGGCTGTGGGACAAGGTGGGCAACCAGGAGGCCGTCGACGCGGCCGCCGCCTCCTCCGGCGACCTGCCCGCCGCGTGCCGCCGGCTCGTCGACATGGCCGTGTCCAGGGGCTCCTCCGACGACATCAGCGTCCTCGTCGTCCAGCTCCAGCGCCGTCCTCTCCGATAAGACTGCAGTAGTAGTAGTAGTAGTAAGAGTTTAATTAACACGCGAGAAGATATGCATCGGCGGCGCCATGGATGATCACCCTACGTGTAGATAGAGAGCTTTTTGACGTCGTCTTTCTCGTCCCCGGCCGCTCGATCCGGCTGCTGGTGCTTGTAACAAGATCAAGCACTGTTAGTGCTAATAATCATCATCCGGTTGAGATTGCAATCACCCTAGACGGGAATAATCTTCTGAAAAACAATCTTCAATTAAAAGGGCAGAGATGTATCACCATGTGTGATCTTGTGTTCATAGTATACTCTCGGAGTTGGAACGTAGTGCAACACACGCAAAGTCTGTGATTCCACTCCAAAACGAACAAAAGTACTACGAAACATACGACAACTGGGCATCAGATTCAACGGAACGCCGTTGAACCATCAAAATAATCGATCTTGACCAAGAATGTTAGTTCGAGGGTGCACAAGTGTGCCGCGTAAACCAGAAGGAAAACAAAAAATTCAGTCTTGGATTTTATTCCCGGTCTTGCAACAGCTCATTGCCACTTTGATTTAAACAACCACATTTTTGTTCTGGAACAAGCAAAACAACTCTGCCGCCCTCTGCTCATGGAAAGTCGGTGGTCTGGGAGGTACAGATTCAAAACCTCTGCCAACTAGTAGAAGACTAACCCAAAACTGAGCACTCAGATCGCGAGGTTCCTTGTGATAGAATCAGTTCATCAGCATTTAAGTCCTAGACTTAGACACCACGTGGAACTGAAGCAATGGTGCTTTGAAGAATTTCTAGAGGCGGAAGGAAACTGAGATGATGATTCTGGCGATCGGCCTAATAAGGGATTTGTCACATCCCTAGTTCTGACAATGCCTAGTGCATGCATTAGAGTGTTGCACCATGTTTAAATTTCATTTAAATTTGAAATGGGGATTGTTGGAACCCTAGCACCAAATGAAATTTAACTAGGTTCAATAAAAATATTTTCAATAACCCAGAATGCCCTTTGGAAATGTTCATAATTTCTGTTAAAGGTGAAAACCTCTTCCAAAAATGATGAACATATTTATAGGCTATTCCTGGATTTTTGAATTAAATTATATAGTGTTTGCATTTGGGCATTTAATTGCTAATAATATTTTAAATGCTCAAATAATCACAAACTGAAATGTTTACTGTTGGAAATATTCCAAACAGTGGCCACAGTCAGTTGCATGATTTTTGGAAATGCTCTGGCATTTTTAATAAATCCAAACACAATTACAGAAAATAGAAAACAGTAACTAAAATAGAAATAAAAGAGAGACAGAGAAGGACTTACCTGGTGCCCACCCGTGCAGCCCACCAGCCGGCCCAGTTTCCCCCCCCCCAGCCGGCCCAGCCCATCTCCACTCCCTTCTCCTGTCGTCTTCGTCCTCGGACAGAAGGACGAGCGTGTGGCCGCGGCGCGCACGCACGCGCCCGAGCCACCTCCTGCTTGCCGCCCCGCCCCGGATCGGCTGAGGATGCCACGACACCCCCCTGGAACCCCCTCGTCCGCTCCCTTGCCTCCCTGCTCTCTCCCTCTCACTCCCCTGCTCTTTTTCCCCTCATGGCCGAAGCCGCCATGGCCACTCCGATGAGCTACACCACGGCCACATCCACCCCCCCTCGCCCCCTCTCCGCATGCCTGAGCTCCGCCCTGACCCCGCGGAGCTACCCACCGACGCACGCGATCAGAGGAGGCCGAAAACGACCGGAGCGTCGTCGTCCTTATCTCTGGTGCCCGGAGATCGCCGCCGTCAATTCGCCGGCGCAGAAGCCTCCCCGAGCCCGCCGAGCTTCTCTTCCGACCCCATGTGAGCTCCTGCATCTTCCCTTATGCTCGCCCCCCCTCTGTTTCTCTCCGCTAGCTCGATTCCGCCGGAGCCGAGAGCTCATCGCCGCCGGCCATGATGCCTCCGTCGTTTTAGCCACCACAGCCCGTGCCTGAGTGTGTCAACGCGTTCGGTGCCCTCCCAGGAGCACGCAGATCCCACCAGCTCCTCCTCCCGAGCACCCTAACGCCGAGCCCAAACTAACCCGAGCTCCGGCCGCCGCTGCCGAGCTCGCCGCCGTCATCCCCGGCCGCCCCGCGACCTTCCGCTGCCTCCGCTGGATGCGCAGGAGCACGGGCTTCCTCCTGGTGCCCTCAGGGTGCCCAACCGCAGCCTGTAGCGCCGTCCCGAGCAACTCCGGCGAGGTCCCGCCGTCGCCGTGGTCGCCGGCGTCACCAGCTGACGTGGAGCATTAGGTTAGGTGCTAATCACTCAGTTAATTAAACCCTTGTGCATGACATGTGGGACCGCTGCTGTTAAAAACACGGGTTAAGTTAAATAACCCCCTGTTAGCTCTCTATCTCACTGACATGTGGGCCTCGATGTCAGTTTGACTTGCTGACGTGGCTTTTGATTGGCCCCACACGTCAGTGACTCATGCCAGCGGTGTGTCACTGACCAGTGGGCCCCACTGGTCAGGTTTGACCCGGACCAGCCCCTGTTGACTATGCTGAGGTCAGCATGACCTAGTGCTGACGCAGTAATTCCTTTCTGGAATTTAAATAAATCTAAAATGATTTATTAATTTCAGAAAATGCCTAAAACTTCTAAAAATCATAGAAAATTAACCGTAACTCCAAATTAAATAATTTATATATGAAAAATTATTAGAAAAATTCAAGGAATCCATCTGTACCATTTTCATGCATGTTAGAACAACTTATAGGTGCTGTTTAGCACAAATCAATTAAATAGCATTTGAATAATCACATATGGAGTTTAAATTTGAATCTTGTATTCAAACCAACTTCATTTAATCTGTTGCTAGTTGCATTAGCTCAAAACACATTCATTTTGCCATATCATGATCATGCATCATATTGTGCATTGCATTGATTGTGTTCCCTTCTATGTTGCCGGTATTTGTCCCCTCTCGATAGACGTGATACCGATGATGTGATCGTTGACACTGATGAAGACTCAATGTTATCTTCAGAAGTGCCAGGCAAGCAAAACCCCCTTGTTCATTCCGATACAATCCTACTCTCTCGCTCCTGCTCTCTTTTACTGCATTAGGACAACACCGATTCATCTGTTACTTGCTGCGGTAGCTGAACCCCTTTGTCCTTTGCATGACCTGTCATTGCCACAGTAAATAGATGAAACCCACTAGCATGAGTAGGAGTTGTTTGAGCCCTATTGTGCCTACTCATTCATGCTTGTTTGTCATGCCTGCTACTGCTTAGAGTTGAGTCGGGTCTGATTCATCGGGGATGAATCAGAGGTGTGTGAACATGTCCTACGGTGTGTGAGCTAAGCGTGTGAACACGATTTGGTAAAGGTAGCGGTGAGAGGCCATGTAGGAGTACATGGTGGGTTGTCTCATTGCAGCCGTCCTCAGGAACTGAGTTCTGTGTTTGTGATCCATGATTCAGCTACTACCACGCATTGGGCCCGAAACCAATGGACCCTCTCGGCTTCTTAATCACCCTTGTCCTCTGTCCAGGAGTTGCAAGTAGTTTCTGGTGTTTGTAGTATGCTGGAGGCCGTGGACAGCGCTGACCGTAGGGGTGGGCTGTGATGCGGTAGGCACGTGGCACGGTGTACCGGGCGCCCGTTTGGTGTCTCGGGAACCCTGTTCACATCGTTTGGGGCTGTGAGCGAAACTCCGGCCGGATCTCCTCATGGATGGAACCCGAATAGGCGATAAACCTGGACTAGAGACTTGAGTGTTTAGGCAGGCCGTGGCCGACACCCACGTTGGGCTTCCGCTTGAAGGTTGCCGAGTACATGTCGTGTAAACGGCGGTAAGTGGTGAGAGCGTGTGTGAAGAAGTACACCCCTGCAGGGTTAATATGACCTATTCGAATAGCCGTGTCCGCGGAAAAGGACTTCTGGGTTGCTTATATCAGTTCATAGACAAGTGAAAGTGGATACTCTAAAATACGCAAGATAAGCGTGAGTGCTATGGATGGCGTTCTCGTAGGGAGACGGGAGCGGATCCATAGTGGTGTATTGATATGGTGAATATGTGGACTCGTGTGCGCCACCTCAAAAAAGGTTACTCGCAGTCGTAGTTTAGGATAGCCACCGAGTCAAAGCTGGCTTGCTGCAGTCAAACTCCACCATCCCCTTGTTGATAATGATGCATATGTAGTTAGTTCTGATGTAAGTCTTGCTGGGTACATTTGTACTCACGTTTGCCTATTTTATGTTTTTGCAGAGAGACTTCGGTCTCACTAGTAGTTCGCGTGGACTTCGACGTTTAGCTTGTTACCTCAGCTACGATCTTGTGCCCTCGGCAGGATCTGGTAGATAGTCAGGCTTCTCGGCCTTTTTCATTTATAGATGTCTGTACCCAGACATGATAACTTCTGCTTGTGCTTTGACTTGTATGCTCTGAGTGTTGGGTCATGAGACCCCTGTTTGTAATATCTCGCTCCTCGGAACCTATTGAATAGATTACTTGAGTCATAGAGTCATGTTGTGATGCCATGTTGTATTTGCACATATCGAGCATATTCTGTGTATGTTATTGAAATGCTTGGTATGTGTGGGATCTGACCATCTAGTTGTTTATCTTTAGTAGCCTTTCTTACGGGGAAATGTCTCCTAGTGTTTCCACCGAGCCATGGTAGCTTGCTACTGCTCCGGAACACTTAGGCTGGCCGGCATGTGTCCTTCTTCGTTCCTGTGTCTGTCCCTTCGAGGAAATGTCACGCGGTGAATACCGGAGTCCTGCTAGCCAGTGCTACAGCCTGGATTCACTCGCTGATGACCGACACGTTCGATGCTGGGTCATGGATGCCTGTCCCTGTAAGTCTGTGCCGCTTTGGGTTTACGACTAGCCATGTCAGCCCGGGCTCCTTACCATATGGATGCTAGCGACACTGTCATATACGTGTGCCAAAAGGCGCAAACGGTCCCGGGCAAAGGTAAGGCGACACCCGTGGGAATACCGTGCGTGAGGCCGCAAAGTGATATGAGGTGTTACATGCTAGATCGATGTGGCATTGAGTCGGAGTCCTGACAGCGTTGGTATCAGAGCTTGACTGCCTGTAGGATTACCAAGCCAAACTGGTCGAAGTTGAGTCTAGAAATTCTTTAGTTATATAAGGGAATTGATTGTGGGATGGAACGTAAGGCTCTTTTTACTCCTTATACCTCATGCCCTTCTGATCTGAGTCATCTTATCTTTCCTGCGGGGATTAAGAACTAGGCTATCTCTTCTTTCTATTAGGATCACGTGTTACTAATCAGTAGACTTATAAGATTGTTGGATTTAAGTCTCAGTCCAGTTCCTACTACTTCCGTATGTTAATTGTTGATCTCGGAACCTTGATATTGTGCTTCTGAGTGGTTATGTCATCATTTTTGTGATTGTCTCAAATCTTTTTGAGCAATTATAGCCGTTATGCTGTCCGAGTCATCCCAGGTTTCTAAATAGTCGGATGCATTTGCAAATCCCTTCCTCCTGTTTCCTATGTGCTTTTGGTCAGATTAGTCACACAAATCAGTGAGTTGAGGTACTTTATTGCCTTGACATATATGTTGGAGCTAGTATTATGACCCTAGGTGTCTTAGGGGATCATCTAGTAATTTAGCCATGATTTGTGTTCCCAGTGTGATGATTCTGGCCATCATTCTCGAAAGCATCCCGTGATGCTACTTAGTAGTAGGTATTCTACTCCTGGGTTCTGAACCCGAGATTCACTCTACCTACTTCATGTTGATAGTAATTGCTAGTGCCTTTAGGATATTAGTAACCTTTGCGATAGTCCTTGAAGTCCGTGGTATCTTCTTCTTCCAAATACCATGAACTACTTATGGCAGAAGTTCCTCGTTGAACTGAAATATCACAACAGGATTATTCTTGAGGAGTTCTCCATTCATAAATCGTGACTCTGCCAGTTCTACCTTTCTGCATGGGTTATCCGGAAGAATTATGTTGAACTCGGTTCGACATACTAATTTATGCATCCACAACTCAGAAAGTTATATGTTCCTTTGAGTTGTCCCTCTTTAGTTGTCTACTGACCTTCGTCTATCAATTGATAGTCAAGAGTATGCGCGCGTTCGTTTGTCGATGCCTATTACTCTTGTGGCCCGTCAAGCCATTCCGTCCTGAATGACTAGGAGAAACAAACTCCAGTACCTCATCCATATTTAGGATTGGGTCAAAGTAGTTGTGTTCCGCAGATCAAGTTACAACCCAGCTTCTGGTCTGCTCTACCCTGAAGTATTACCTTCTTTATGACAGGAATTTCATGAGAATTGCACCACCTTTTGTGAATTCTTGACATAGTGATACTTCTCGCCATCCTTTTTCATTCCTCGGTTCCGTGTTGATGCAACCGGAATACCGACAAATGAATCATGGTGTGTGAAATCAATACTCCCAGCAACCTCGTTGCTTGGTAGTTAAAGGACAATAATTTCATTCCTAGTGTGTTGGTTATTGAATCATCATTCTGAGGTTGATTATGCTACCTAGTCCTTATTTCGGTGCACCCTTCGATTGATGAGTTAGGATCTTGTCAAGTCCTCACTCATTTGATCATATCGTCTTGCCCTCAAAAGCAAGATTGTTCTCGAGCTTAGTAACATACCGGTGGTTCGTGACTTTCCAAATATCTTCTTGGAGGTGTTACCAGGTTGTCACCTGACCGCTATGTTGAGTTCGTGATCAAGTTGGTTTCTTGTGAACCACCTTCTCTCCAAGAATCGGTGTTAGATATCCCTGAGCTAGTTGGTTAAGCTAGACAACAACTTGGAGAGTTGGAAGATAAAAGCTTGTCTGACTTAGTTCGTTCCAAAGGGATATTCTTGTGTAGTGTGTGTTGAAGAAAGATGATATCTTCATCGATTGGTCCTTGTGATCAGTTGCTGGACCTATTGTCTTATCAATCCTTTGATTTGAGTGTGGGCTATCGTCAAATCAAATCAGTACCAACGATGCTCGTAATGTTGTCTTATTCGTGGTTGATCCCTCGAGCATACACCATTATATCTTTTGGGTCTGACCAATGCTATCACTTGTTCATTTAACTATGGAATTCCTTTTAAAAGGAAACCCAGATGAATTGCTGTTGTGCCCATTGACAACATCCTTGTCTTCTCCATAATTTTGCTGAACATTAAGCTAGTGTTGGAAACTTTTGAAAGCATTTGTTCATGCTAGCTCATGAAGCATATGTTTGGATGAAGGTAGTGACTTCCTTTAATTCATGTGCATCTGATGCAAGTTGCCGCCGTGGATTCGAGAAAGTCAATGTTGCTTTCTTTGGAATCATTCCAAATCAGTCATGCACACGTGCGAAGAATGCTGTGGTTTGGAGACTTGCAACCTTCATTCCATATGTATCCCTAGCACACCAAGCCACTGATTGATTTGTTCAAGGAGAAGGAGTATCTTCATAAGAGCTAATCCGGACTTATGAAAGAACTTTGATATCCTCACTGATGGTTCCCAACCAGAACTTGGTAGTGTTTTATTATAAGACTACCACGTGGTCATGCTTGTCTGGGACAACGTGTTCACATGTTTGTAGCAGAACCAGCTCATGTTTTGGAGCTTGCTATCGTAGTTCATCTCCCGAGAATCCCGCAACGTCATCTCGTCGATTTGTGTTGCAAACTTTCATTCTTCTTCCTAGACTCGATGAGTCTGGAATATCCTGACACCAACCAGATCTGAATCTCAGGCAGATATAATGGTTGGAACATTTCCCAAGAACTATAATATTGGTCCCTCGATAACCGGTAAGGTGGATGTCGTGGCCAACACACCCAGCCGGAAGACCTGTTATTATAATATCTTGATTGAGGAAGTTGGCCACCTCCCCATAAGGATTTCGTAGGATTTACCTCCCTAGTTATTCCTTATGGATTTTTGTGTTCCCGAAGTCCGACCTTTTACTTGATGTTTTAGATATCAAACCATATCTATGAATGGGTTATACTAGCACATCCAGGAGAACATTAGAAGCGGAGTGCTAAATGTCTCTCGGTCGATCATCCAGATTTTATTCCCTTGGCCCCGCTAAGATGAAATCTGAGAAGTGTTATCTTCCTTTGCATCTGCATCCTCCATCACCATTCATCATGGTAGTAGGTTGTGTTACCGGACCCTTGACACGGATGTTGGTAAAACCTTGATGAATATGGAAATGCTCAAGTTCTTGAGAGCACGCACAAGCGCTACGAATTATCATCGGCACTAACTGGGTTTGCTCTCAGTTTCCTCGGTTATGCTATAACCACTCCAACAGTGAATTCACTCTCTATTGTTGGGTTCTTCCCCAGTTACCAGAATCAGTCCCAGCATTTGCATTTTGTTCCCAGCTTGCACCGCCAATGTGCCATTCTACCATGGGTCTCTTCCATTTCCGGTGATAAGCAAAATTCATCCATTACGTTGTCTTCAACAAGGTAATCCACATCATCCAAGTTTGAGTATGCCATTCTACCGAACCCCTCTAAATGATCGATTATGATTTGCCTTAAGCTGGTATAAAGAGTTTCAATGATCTCTGAATCAAAGGTATTTCTTTTGCCACTTAAGGGGAGATATCTACGAGTCACGGGTCCGAAGGTGTCTCGTTGTGGTATCATGGCAACTCAACTCCTCGCTACGTTGACAATCGTTTACCACCTTCTTAGGTGTGGAATTGTTGTCTACCTAGTGAACCTCGTCACCTGCTCCACTCCATCCCTCTAGAGGTATGCTTCGTCTCTCAGCTCGAGAGATGTTGCTATGTCTCATTCCGTGAGTTAATCCTGAGTTGTTCGACCTTCGAGAAGAACCATTCTTTTAGGATCTTTCCTTTCTTCTCATTGTCATGTTAGCTGGAGTTCTCAGAGCAAGACGACAAGACAAAGTTGGTGTTCAAATCAACGTTCATTTGAAGTGCAACCTGGATCGTGAAGATTGTGCTAGTTTGCGTTCCCCTTTCACCCTGCCCTACGCTTGAATCTCGAGACGAGATTCTTGTTTAGTGGGGGTGAGTTGTCACATCCCTAGTTCTGACAATGCCTAGTGCATGCATTAGAGTGTTGCACCATGTTTAAATTTCATTTAAATTTGAAATGGGGATTGTTGGAACCCTAGCACCAAATGAAATTTAACTAGGTTCAATAAAAATATTTTCAATAACCCAGAATGCCCTTTGGAAATGTTCATAATTTCTGTTAAAGGTGAAAACCTCTTCCAAAAATGATGAACATATTTATAGGCTATTCCTGGATTTTTGAATTAAATTATATAGTGTTTGCATTTGGGCATTTAATTGCTAATAATATTTTAAATGCTCAAATAATCACAAACTGAAATGTTTACTGTTGGAAATATTCCAAACAGTGGCCACAGTCAGTTGCATGATTTTTGGAAATGCTCTGGCATTTTTAATAAATCCAAACACAATTACAGAAAATAGAAAACAGTAACTAAAATAGAAATAAAAGAGAGACAGAGAAGGACTTACCTGGTGCCCACCCGTGCAGCCCACCAGCCGGCCCAGTTTCCCCCCCCCC
>NC_041382.1:48002365-48003017 GCF_002162155.2 Triticum dicoccoides
CGCCGTCGCCGTGGTCGCCGGCGTCACCAGCTGACGTGGAGCATTAGGTTAGGTGCTAATCACTCAGTTAATTAAACCCTTGTGCATGACATGTGGGACCGCTGCTGTTAAAAACACGGGTTAAGTTAAATAACCCCCTGTTAGCTCTCTATCTCACTGACATGTGGGCCTCGATGTCAGTTTGACTTGCTGACGTGGCTTTTGATTGGCCCCACACGTCAGTGACTCATGCCAGCGGTGTGTCACTGACCAGTGGGCCCCACTGGTCAGGTTTGACCCGGACCAGCCCCTGTTGACTATGCTGAGGTCAGCATGACCTAGTGCTGACGCAGTAATTCCTTTCTGGAATTTAAATAAATCTAAAATGATTTATTAATTTCAGAAAATGCCTAAAACTTCTAAAAATCATAGAAAATTAACCGTAACTCCAAATTAAATAATTTATATATGAAAAATTATTAGAAAAATTCAAGGAATCCATCTGTACCATTTTCATGCATGTTAGAACAACTTATAGGTGCTGTTTAGCACAAATCAATTAAATAGCATTTGAATAATCACATATGGAGTTTAAATTTGAATCTTGTATTCAAACCAACTTCATTTAATCTGTTGCTAGTTGCATTAGCTCAAAACACATTCATTTTGCCAT
>NC_041382.1:48003156-48041354 GCF_002162155.2 Triticum dicoccoides
TTTGTGATCCATGATTCAGCTACTACCACGCATTGGGCCCGAAACCAATGGACCCTCTCGGCTTCTTAATCACCCTTGTCCTCTGTCCAGGAGTTGCAAGTAGTTTCTGGTGTTTGTAGTATGCTGGAGGCCGTGGACAGCGCTGACCGTAGGGGTGGGCTGTGATGCGGTAGGCACGTGGCACGGTGTACCGGGCGCCCGTTTGGTGTCTCGGGAACCCTGTTCACATCGTTTGGGGCTGTGAGCGAAACTCCGGCCGGATCTCCTCATGGATGGAACCCGAATAGGCGATAAACCTGGACTAGAGACTTGAGTGTTTAGGCAGGCCGTGGCCGACACCCACGTTGGGCTTCCGCTTGAAGGTTGCCGAGTACATGTCGTGTAAACGGCGGTAAGTGGTGAGAGCGTGTGTGAAGAAGTACACCCCTGCAGGGTTAATATGACCTATTCGAATAGCCGTGTCCGCGGAAAAGGACTTCTGGGTTGCTTATATCAGTTCATAGACAAGTGAAAGTGGATACTCTAAAATACGCAAGATAAGCGTGAGTGCTATGGATGGCGTTCTCGTAGGGAGACGGGAGCGGATCCATAGTGGTGTATTGATATGGTGAATATGTGGACTCGTGTGCGCCACCTCAAAAAAGGTTACTCGCAGTCGTAGTTTAGGATAGCCACCGAGTCAAAGCTGGTTTGCTGCAGTCAAACTCCACCATCCCCTTGTTGATAATGATGCATATGTAGTTAGTTCTGATGTAAGTCTTGCTGGGTACATTTGTACTCACGTTTGCCTATTTTATGTTTTTGCAGAGAGACTTCGGTCTCACTAGTAGTTCGCGTGGACTTCGATGTTTAGCTTGTTACCTCAGCTACGATCTTGTGCCCTCGGCAGGATCTGGTAGATAGTCAGGCTTCTCGGCCTTTTTCATTTATAGATGTCTGTACCCAGACATGATAACTTCCGCTTGTGCTTTGACTTGTATGCTCTGAGTGTTGGGTCATGAGACCCCTGTTTGTAATATCTCGCTCCTCGGAGCCTATTGAATAGATTACTTGAGTCATAGAGTCATGTTGTGATGCCATGTTGTATTTGCACATATCGAGCATATTGTGTGTATGTTATTGAAATGCTTGGTATGTGTGGGATCTGACCATCTAGTTGTTTATCTTTAGTAGCCTTTCTTACGGGGAAATGTCTCCTAGTGTTTCCACCGAGCCATGGTAGCTTGCTACTGCTCCGGAACACTTAGGCTGGCCGGCATGTGTCCTTCTTCGTTCCTGTGTCTGTCCCTTCGGGGAAATGTCACGCGGTGAATACCGGAGTCCTGCTAGCCAGTGCTACAGCCTGGATTCACTCGCTGATGACCGACACGTTCGATGCTGGGTCATGGATGCCTGTCCCTGTAAGTCTGTGCCGCTTTGGGTTTACGACTAGCCATGTCAGCCCGGGCTCCTTACCATATGGATGCTAGCGACACTGTCATATACGTGTGCCAAAAGGCGCAAACGGTCCCGGGCAAAGGTAAGGCGACACCCGTGGGAATACCGTGCGTGAGGCCGCAAAGTGATATGAGGTGTTACATGCTAGATCGATGTGGCATTGAGTCGGGGTCCTGACAGGATTGCAGTTCTGGTTCTGATGAATCTCATGAGCCATGAGGCACGCGGTTTGAGTTCAAATGGCGATTGAGCAACCAGAGTCCTTATGACTGAAATAGTGGGCATCAAAGGGAAGGAATAACATGGATGACACTGTATAGCAGATTCTTCATGATCCCAACAACTTCTCCAGTTTCAGAATCATAGCCTTTGATGGGACTTTATCTCTCAAATTTACAAAAAGAATTTGGTGGGAAGAGCTTCTCTTTCATCAAGTGGTTTTATCAGCAAATGCATAAAGTGATCTGGAAGTTCAGTTTGCTCAGACGCTGGGCGTTTTCTGGAGGAATATGAAGTGGCAATGCCCGAAGCAGTTCACTTATGGGGGCCTTGTAGTGTGTGTATTCCGTCATCCAGTCAATGGCCTATGTGGCGTAATCTGATGCATCACCTGATCTATGAATGATAGCATAGAACTGGAGGATCACTTTTCATTCCAATCACACACATCAGAACAGAAGGCAAGAAGACCAGCATCATGCAATACCATCAACTCCGGAGTGAAGCAATTGATTGATTCCATATCCAAATGAGAAATATCATGGTGCGTGAAGACTTTGTTCTTATCAAAGAGGAGAGAGGCATAAAAGATGACTTGATGAGCCGTCCTGAAACTTAGTCTTTGGATCTTTGCATGATCATAGGATGAGTCATCAATGAAGAGATTCTTCTCGCTGAAGAAATCTGCCTTGTTGAATTTCGGCCGAGTGCCAGCCCTTCCAATTTTTGGCATTGCAGGCTTCGGCTGCAGATTCACCTTTGTTGGACTCGCATCCAATACGGGGCGAGGAGAGCCAATAAAGTCATTATGGTATGTTATCAAGTTAGCCTTGACAATTTCTTCAGCCATAGCAAGTGACATAGTTTCCATGTCAGTAGATTGCACGGACGCTTCTGTGTTGATTGGGGAATTTTCATCAGTAGTTGCTTAATTTTCTTCAGCATTTGGCTCTTGCTGAGCAGCATCACCAGCAACATTTTCTTCAGGGATGGTCTGAAGAGGAGTGTGTCGCTCTTCAGAACTACCAAAAACTTCTTCTGTTTGGCATGGCAACTGAGGCAATTGCATCAGAGGTGTGTTCAGAGAAGAATTTGGGTGTTCTTCTTCCCAAAATTCATCACGGATGAGTGGAGTTGTGGGCTTGTGGCATTGTCAATGTCCACATCTTCTTCTTCTTCAACTTCAGCCTCTTCAGCCGTTAACTGATGCTGGGGCGACGATACCATGTGTGGCGTTGCATTTGTGTCAACATCATTGCCCTCATCTACCTGCTATGAGGAAGCAGCAGGAATTTCTTCACCTTCACGTTCTTTAGAGAGCGGAATCAGGCGACGGTCAGTAACTTCAACTGTGGGTGGCGTTGTGGCCAATGGCTCAACATAAATTGGTGCCGTTGTAGCACTTACATCAGTCTTCAACTTCTTCACAGTTTCAACACCAGCAGGATCTGGAGATTTTCTTCTCTTCAGAGCTTCATTCTCGGCAACCTTGGTCTTCTTCAGTTCTGATGCAGAAAGAAGAGTGGTTGTCTTCACACATGAAGAATTTGCAGGAGGAATGACTGTTGAGTTGGCAGGTTCATCAGGAATCACTGTCGGAGAAGGAGCTGTTTCGTCAGGCTCTACAATTTCTTGAGCCACCATCGTTTCATCAGGCGGGGGTGCAGAAGAACTGGCATGAAGATTTTGAGACTGCACTTGAGAATGCATGTGGTTGTAGTCTTCCGTGATCTTCAACACTTGTTCACTGAGCCGATCCTTGGTACCAAAGCAATAATCTACTTCTCTGTTGAATCCATCTTCCATCTGATGAATTTCAGATTGCAAGGCCAGCAGTTCCGCAGGAGTAATTGTGAGCAATAATCTACTTCTCTGTCTGAAGGTCTTTCTCAACTCAAGTCTGACAGCAGGTCAGTGCACAAGTATAGTCCTTTTGAGCAAGCAATTGTTACTTTAGACGACATGCACTAAGAAATAAGAACTCTGAAAGGTAAGCCTGCGGCTGGATGTAAAAGGCTCATGTATAAGCAATGGCTGGAACATTTGTTGTTGCGACATGCACTAAGAAATAAGAACCGCCAAGGAGAATACGAGGAACCCACCAGTCAGGATGATCCTGGAACAGATATAGTCAGAATCTGGCACCAACCCAGACACCATTGTTGTTACTTGTCTTGCGGATGGAAACCAAATGCATATCACAACGGGACTAGGTAGGTATATGACTTAAACCCATTTGTTCCATTTCTTTTGTTTGACTGAAAGACCCGAACCAAGACTGCACGACCACATCATAAACGATTGGTAATAATTAAGGCTGGTTCTGAGTTCTGCAAAAGATTTTGATGCTGCATACCTATCAAGAACATCTTGCCGTTGCATCGTTGAGAGCAAACCACGGGTGCGCATCAGCAGAGAGCGGTGCCCTTGATATTCACCTTCAGCCTTTCGGAGAACACTTGTCGATTCATCTGCAAAAAAAAAAAAGAAATTCAAATTAGCTAGCAACTTGGCCTTGATAGGTCTGGAAATGCGTTAAAACGGCAGAAAAAGAATAGTTCTTGTTCATATGGAAAACCAGCACAGACTATTCCATGGCTCCTTAATAACAAATTAATAACCACAAAAAGTCTATAATCAAATAACAGCACATCTGTAAGGAAATCTTGACCAAGCTTAAACACGCAGAATCTTACAAGTGAGCCTCCTAATTAAGAACAGGCTTAATCACAGGAAAACTTACCAAACGTTGACAAGGTATTAGCACTTCTCTCCACTTCCTGTCACATCTATAGTAAATTACTTCTGGACTTACGACTAGGAAATAATCATTACCATATGACATATCAACTGAACACGCAGGGGTGCTAACCTGAACCATCAACTGCCGAGACCGACGGAGGCTCTCAGTAATACTTTCTGCAGCGGAGGTCATCCCAGCCTTTGTCCTATATCATTTGGCAGGTTCGCGTTCATTGTGCAAACATAAATTATAGAATTAAACAATAAATATAAAATGGTGGTTCTTTAATTAGTGCAATGTGATTCGATTTTGAGGTCATATGCAAGTGTTACATCAACACAACAATTTCTAGTTTGTTGACGATATTTCATATTGGCAAAACCACCTGCAAGTCAGCAGAACCACTAATGGGTAGATGAGTAAATAACCAGTTTCATAATTCAAAGAGTTAAATAGACTTTCTCAACAGCCCGACTGCCCGAGTGAGGAACTTAAAAATGTCGCTTTGGAACTGAAATTCACAACCGGTGTCTTTGGAGGCCTTCTGGAGTCTACTCTTGCAGGAAATCCCCGTGAAACTGAGCAGATCATCAAACACATTCTACAACTGACGTCTAAAATATTCCCATAGACCAGTAATACAAAGGCCGCATTTAATAAACTTACTGGAGATTACATCTCCGGATAGTGAACTCTTTTCCGTCTCCCAGAAGAAGCTCCCTCTAAGAAAACGCAAAATTAGAATGCGAGAAGGCCTTAAATTAGAGAGGCAAGCTAGCATTGCTCAAGTAATAAAGTATCAAATTAACTCTGAAGAAAAATCGCACACCTCTTCTTGAGCAGCTTTTCCAATGTTTACTTTTGCTTGCAAGTTGGCACTCCTCAGGCTCACTCGCAGCCTGAAAACATAAAATCAGTTATGTACAAATACTAAAGAAGCAAATGATTTTTTTTTTCTAAGAATAGCTTACCTCTGATATTGTTCCTTCCATGACCCTAAGGTTGCCGGGCCAGACTGAACTTCTTCAAAAGTGGGTAGCTGCTCTGCTAGAAGATCAAGCCTGCACTGCAGTGAATTGAGCAATTACAGTGCATCCTGTGCAGAACCGTTCAACCTAGGAAGAGACCTCGCTTCTTCTGTCCCTTTCCCCATCTTCCCACAGGATTCAATAGCAGCAATGCACACCTCAAGCTGTGCTGCTAATTGGCCCCATTCCTTTTTCAGGTTTTCAACGGCTTGTGTGACCTCATCCATCTGTATTATTTGAATAGATCAATTCAGCGAATTTACTATGCTGCTACTAATGAAGCAATAACTGGTTAAAGACGAGACTTGTTGTAACAAAAACAGCAGTATCATGGAAGAAACTTTCAATTGGACAAACAGATGAACCGGCAGTAAATCCAACTATAAATTACGCTGAGCTGGGCGGACTTCATTCTGATCATCGATTTTACCACCTCAACAGGAGATTACTGCCCGATATATTCGCTTAGCTAAGAAAGTGCAGGAATATCTGCCCCAAGTAGCAGAAACCTAATCTGCACTAGAAAATACTGAAACAAGAGCTGGTGCTCCAGCTGCAGCACCCATGCTGGCTGGAGCGGTAGAGCTCCAAACGGATGGTTACGGAAGTCCAATTTAGTGGATCCAACTCAAAACCACTCGAACCTAACGAAACGATCATAAGAAAGTAAGGACGCTCGTGGGCATCGTCGCATTAGTCGCTTTGTCCTTTACCTCTAGAGGCCATTCTCAAAGAACCCCATCCCAGAGACCCGCGTGCGCATCGTCTACGGCCACTAGCATCATGTACCCAACTGTAAGTGTGTCTGCCTAAAGAGGTGCCAACATGAGTTTGCAACGGTGCTCTTATCTTGTTGAAACACGTCACCGGCAGCCTCGAGTTGCAACAATTGTTCTCCGGTGGCATGATAAGAAGCCGAGGGCACAACGGCGACATGTGCCGCACTGTCAACGTTTCTTAGTTTTGTTCTCGTCGGTCTGAAATAGGCAAAAAAAAAAACGCAAACCAAAACTGCAGTAACTTAAGCATCGAACCTCCAAATAAGATGAAACCAACGTTATCGTAAATATAACAATAAGCAGTATCCAACAATTCGTAGAGTTTTAGACCTAACTCAACGAAGAACTGAGCTGAGTTTTAGAAAGGGGGCAAAAATGAGGACAACTAAGAAATCAAGGGCACGAAAATAGAAATCAAGGTCTGGCAGCGTGTGCAGCACAATGGCGACATGTGCCGCACAGTCCTGCTATTCCACCCCAACTCCATTGCTCTACACCTGCACACCAAGTGTTTGAGGATATGCATATATATGACGAGGGAACAAAGAATCTCTTCTAATCTGCGACATGTGCCGGAGTACCTTTTAATTCCTAATTTGTTATCTTTCTAATTTGACAGTAATACTGATGTTACTCTTACTTGCAAAATGAGCAAAACAGAAGGATGGATCAGACGCCTTTGCTGCCTTCATCTGTCTGAAATCGCTTATTCAACCAAAAAGAATTTTAAGAACACGTGGCCTGTTATAAACATTAGTGACGGATGGTATTTGCACGAGATGCTAACAAAGGGCTCTCGATCATGTCTAATCAACATGATCTTATCCTTGGTAGAGCTACTATTTTCTCATGTCCATGCCATGGACCGACCTCTAGAAGAGCGTCTTCAGACTATACTGCTCCAATAGAGCGTTGCCACACCTAAGGTTCTATTACCTACTCCCTCCGTCGCACAATATAAGATGTTACTACAACCAATATATGAGTATATTGGTTGTAATAACATCTTATATTATGGGAGGGTGGGAGTATCTATTTAGGGAACCCCTTTCGTATTTGAGGTAGTCAGCGGCTGAAATGTTTCAGCAATTAAAGTTTAAAAGATCTGACATAGGATAACTAGATGGACTTTAGTTATGGCCTGAGGAAGTATGTCAAAGTGAAATTGTAACACAAATAACTGTCGGCATAAGCAAACAGTTTCGTAAGATACCTTACTCCAGTGGCTAGATCTGCATCGATGCTTACAGCTGCTGTTACAAGCATTTAATACAAGTGGCTCCTCTAGATCCAATCTAGAGAGACACTAACCCCCATCACGACCGGAGAGAAAGCTAAAGTCAGTGGGAACCAGGGACTACTGTGCAGAAGAAAGGAGTATGTTAACAGAATAAGACATGGGCTCCATCCCCAAGTCCAATTATTTACGCTGAAATCCCAAAGCTCCTGTGAACTGGAGACTACTGTGCAGAAAAAGGGAGAGAAAGGAGTGTGTTAACGGTTGTCCGCGGAGACCTCACGGTCGACGTTGTTACTGGACGAAAATTGAGAACTAAGTCCGATGGGTGTCCCAACGGCTCCTGTACGGACTGCGGTCTCGGGCGACAGGGGCGGCGATTCTGCGCCCGTCTCTGCCTTCGACGGCTGCGGCGGCGATGCTCTGGCCCCGGTGTGGGAGGGAGCGGGGGTGTCTCCGGCGGAGCCAAGGCGGACGTCCGGCATTCCCTTGAGTGCGGCTCGGGGGTCGGGGAGCCGCTTTTGGGCTCTGGCCGATGAGATCTCCGGCGACGAAGAGGAAGGTGAGGTTTGCGCTAAGCCGGATCCGGCGGTAGGCGCGCGTGTGGCCTGCTCCATTGGGGAGTTTGTGGCGCGCGCGGAGGAGCTCGGGGGCTCCTTCAAGGCTGGGCGCCGGCGTGCTTTTGCGCCCGGTGGTCGTGGCTCACAGTGGCTTGCTCGGGCTGCGGCTCGAGCGCCGCGCGCATCTCCGACGCGCGAAGGGCGTGGCTGTCCTAGGGCGGACGCCGCGGGGTTGTCCCTCAGTCCTACGCCGCCCACGCCCTGCGGTGGCGGCGGCGGCGGCGCGGTGGTGGCGACGCCGACGGAGTCGCGGTCGCCTCTCGCTAGGGTTGGGGGCGACGCGTCACGTGGTGGGCTGGGCCGGCAGGCTGCGGTGCCTGGCTGGCTGCCCACGGGGCCGCCACGCCAGCTGGCCCAGCCAAAGGGCTCGGGTGTGTCTGGGCTGCAGGGGGCCCCGCATTCGCCTGTGGCCCGGTCCAGCCCGGGTGGGCTTGGCCTGCCTACGCCGGCCCACACCGCGCGGCCATATAAATGGCTTTGGCTCCCCCGTGGAACCCTAGACATCTCACCAGGGTTTCCTGCCTCCGATTCGGAGGTGCAGCGATTCGGTCACTCCGCCCGCTTTCTCCACCCCACCCCTCCTCCCCCTCCTTTGCTTCGCTCCTTCGCTGAAGTGGTGGCCATGGGCTCCAAGTCCGACCGCCGTGGGGAGAAACCACCCATGGAGCCGCCACGGGACCGCACCCGTGGGCGTGCCGACGACGAGGGCGGCTGGGGGCCGCCGCCTGCTTGGTGGCTCAAGGAGCAGGAGCGGAAGAAGAAGAAAAAGGAAGAATACCGCAAGAAAGGCCTCGAGCTCAAGCGCAAGGGGCAGTTGGCAGCTCAGGGAGGCGACCGCGCCGGCGACTCGCTCGCGAAGAAGTAGAAGTCCAAGCCTGCGTGGGCGGCGGCCTACAAGCCTCCCCTCCCGCCCAGATCTGAGGCGCCGGGCTCGTCCTCGGGCACGCAGGCGGAGCCGACCCCCGTCGACGAGGCGGGCAGCCCGGAGTG
This sequence comes from Triticum dicoccoides, assembly GCF_002162155.2. Classification (NCBI taxonomy): domain Eukaryota; kingdom Viridiplantae; phylum Streptophyta; class Magnoliopsida; order Poales; family Poaceae; genus Triticum; species Triticum dicoccoides. The sequence continues at coordinate 48,012,210 of NC_041382.1, forward strand.
CTTCAAGTGCGGGCGTTCCGGCCATTTCCAAAGCCTGTGCACTTTCCAGCCACTTTGCGTCGTGTGCAGCAAGGAGGGGCACACCTCGGCGCAGTGCCCAACCCGAGGCAAGCCCCTGCTTCTCCAGACCATGGGCCACGCTATCGCCGAAGAGGGATTCTTCTGCCTTCAGTTTCCGGTCGATGCAAGTGAGGAGGCTCCGGTTCTGCTGGGGGCCAACACGGCGGTGCTCTCCATGCCATCCGGAGCGCTCTCCCCTCAGATCCTCGAGGCGGAACTGCAGCATCTCTTTGAGGGAGAGTAGGATTGGCAGATCTCACCTCTCGAGGGCGGGGCATTCTCTGTGGTCTTCCCTGATCCTGTTATGCTCCGGATGGCCACCAGGAGCGGCAAGCTCTTCCTGTCCCTCAACAACCTCATGGTGGACATTCGTGATGCGGTCCTTGATGCGCCCAAAGGGTTGGTGATGCCAGAGGTGTGGGTCAAGTTAGGTGGGATTCCCCCCAAGCATCGCTGCTCCGAGAGGCTCATGGCGGCGACCATCATGCTTGGCCGCCCTCTGCTGGTGGATGAGGATTCTCTGCTTCGTCCTGGGCCGGTTCGCATGCGCTTTGCTTGCCGCAATCCGCGCAAGCTCCGCGGGTCGGTCCAGATCTGGTTCAACAATGAGGGCTACAACATCTCAGTGGACCCGGAGATCCCCCCGGAGCAGGCCGCGGCGCCCGCCCTCCCCCCACCACCCCATCCTCCCCACGGCAAGGGCCCAGACGGGAAGGGTCACGATGGCCACAAAGACGGCGACAAGGAGCCGGACGCGAGCATGGAGGACGACTCCATCGACACGACGGTGTGGGAGAAGTTGGGCATCACCGACATTGGTGGGGCGAGGGCTTGCGCGCCGCAGCCCCAGGTGGAGACTTCTCTGGTGGGAGGGTCGTCGGAGATGGAGCTCTCCATCCCGAACCAGTACGGCTCCAACTTGGGCTCGGTCACATCACCTCCGGTGCGGATGGAGGCCGCGATGGACTCCTTGCTGCTGACGGAGCCCACGCGCAATTCACCTCTGGCGTCCGAGGACCCGAAGCTTTTGTCTTCCCCCTCACGCTCGCCTGCCCCTGGTGGTCGCAGCGACAGCAAGATTGGAGTGACGAAACAGATCAAGAAGGTGGCGGTGCGCAAGGTGACCGTGGAGGCTGGGCGTGCTGCGGAGCCGTTGGGGGCGCCAGTGATGCCGCGTCAGGCGGTGATGGTGCTGGCCGTTCCTGCTTCAGCTACGGTCGCGCTGGAGACACCCTTGACGGCGACGGTCCCGAAGGCCAAGCGCTCCAAGGCGGTGGTGGAAGGGCAGGCGGCTCCCGTGCGGGCCAGTGCGCGTGCCAGGGGCGCCAAGGGCAACTTGCCATCGCTCCAGCGCGCCCAACTCCTCCAAGCTCAGAAAAATCTGGAAATCTCAGGTAATCCCCTGCCCCGCTTTACGATTCTTGACTCCTTTTCGGACGAACACTTGAGCGAGGTTCTGGGGGAGAGTGGGGTGGAACCAGTGGGAGGAGGTGAGATGTGCGAGCTTATCTCATTGGTTCGCGCAAAGGAATTGGCGCAAGCGGCGCTAACAGCGGCGGCTGTGCAACACGCGGATCGTTTGGCACTAGAGGCAGAGGCCTCGACGGCGCTAACGACCCAGCCCGATGAGGAGACATCAACAGGGGTTGCTGCGCCTCCCTCGCCCCGCCGCGGCAGGGCGAGACGTGTGGCCAAGGTGATCACATCCAGGGGGTGCGCCTGCGTAATCATGTCGTTTAGATGCGTGCACTCTTATGGAACACACGTGGCTTCGGCCACTCGAGTCGTCGTACCCAGCTAAAGGAGTACATTAGGAAAGAAGCGATACATATCGTTGGACTCCAGGAAACGATCAAGTCTGAGTTCAGACATCAAGATATCTTAGCGATCGATCCCTTAGAGCGTTTTGTGTGGCATCACACTCCGGCCAACGTCACTCCGGTGGCATGTTGCTTGGCCTATGTATTGCCACATACGAGGTGCTGCACTGGGAGAGTGGCACCTTCTTCATCGCGGCCAAGTTCCACGTGCGAGCGTCGCTACGCGAGCTCGCGATCGTGCAAGTCTACGGACCTGCAGATCACTCACGTTCGGCAGAGTTCCTAAGCGAACTCGAAGCCAGGGTGATGGCCTTTTCGGCTGCTCAGATCCCGCTAATGGTGGGGGGAGATTTCAATCTAATCCGTTCGGGGGCGGATAAAAACAATGACAATATCAACTGGCCAAGGGTGGCCATGTTCAACAATTCAATAGCATCCATGGCACTTAGGGAAGTGACAAGATCCGGGGCTAGATACACTTGGACTAACAAGCAGCTAGCCCCAGTGCGATCCGTGCTTGATCGTGCTTTCATGTCTCCGGACTGGGAAATTTTGTTTCCTCTATGCTCACTCCTTGCCGAAACAAGGATTGGGTCGGATCATGTGCCGCTAATCTTGTCTTCAGGGGAGGACAGAGTGGGTCGCAGCCCGCGTTTCTATTTCGAAACTGCATGGTTCGAGATACCGAACTTCGAAACCATCTTTAGGGAGAGATGGCAGAAATGCGTCCAACTCGCGGGCCAGCAACGTGGCCCTTTGGAGTTCTGGACTGCGGTAGGGGGCCGCTTGCGTGCAAGCCTTAAGGGGTGGGGCGCGAACCAGGGACGTGATGACAAAATCCTGAGGGCAAGGCTCATCGAGGAGATTGCTATTCTCGACGGTCAAGCGTACACGCGCCCCTTCTCCGAACAAGAATGGGCGCAGCGATATGCCCTTGAGGGGCAAGTCGAAGCTCTGCTACGTGCAGAGGAGGAATACTGGAGGCGCAGGGGTTGCCTCAAGTGGACGCTCAAGGGTGATGCGAACACGAAGTATTTCCACGCGCACGCTAATGGCCGGCGCAGGAAATGTTCGATACTCAGGTTGCAGACGGAACAGGGGCTCCTTCTGCAAAAATCGGAGATTTCCCGCCACATCTACGACTTTTATATAGGTCTGATGGGGACGGAGGAGGCCCAATGCGCACGTTTACGTGCGGATGTTTGGCTCCCTTCTCAATGGGTGCTCGATTGCGAGAACGAGGGGCTGGAGCTCGCTTTCCTTCCGGAGGAGATTGACAAAGCACTCCAGGGTATGAAATCCGACACGGCCCCTGGGCCGGGCGGGTGGCCGGTGTCAATGTTCAAACATTTCTGGCCGCTGCTGCGTGAACCCATTTTTGCGGTGTGCAACGGCTTCATGCGTGGTTTCGTCGATATATCGCGGCTCAATTTCGGTGTGTTGTCGCTCATCCCGAAAGTGCCCGGTGCGGATCACATTCGCCAGTACAGACCAATTGCGCTCATTAACGTACCCTTCAAGATATGCGCCAAAGGCTGCGCTACTCGTCTCACGCCGATTGCCCATAGAACTATTAGCCGTGCGCAATCGGCATTCATCCGTGGGAGGAATATTTTGGAGGGACCGTTAGCCCTCCAGGAGACCCTCCACGAGCTCAAACGCACGCACGAACCTGCAATCCTTCTCAAAATAGATTTCGAAAAGGCCTACGACCGCGTTAATTGGGATTTTCTCCGACAAATCCTTATTAGTCGAGGTTTCTCGTCGGCGTGGGTGCACCGAGTCATGCAACTGGTCTCGGGGGGCCAAACTGCGGTCTCGGTAAACGGAGAAGTAGGGAACTTCTTCCGGAACAAGCGTGGTTTATGCCAAGGCGACCCCATGTCACCAATCTTGTTCAACTTCGTCACAGATGCGCTGGAGGCAATGCTGCGGAAAGCGGTGGATGCCGGACACATCAAAGGGGTGTTGGGACACCTCATCCCAGGGGGCATATCACATCTGCAATATGCGGACGATACGCTATTGCTTTTTCAGCCAGACCTCCATAGCGTGGCCACTGTTAAAGCCTTGCTCATTAGCTTCGAACTCATGTCGGGTCTTAAAATCAATTTTCACAAGTGTGAAGTGATGCCCATGAGCATGGACGAGCAGGACGGGAGCCGCATCGCGGATCTCCTGAACTGTAAACTTGGCAAACTCCCGTTTACCTATTTGGGCCTCCCGTTAGACGCTAAGCGCATCTCGATAGAGGGGTGGGCTCCGCTTTGGACTAAGGTAGGTGGACGGTTTTTCCGTGGAGGGGTAAGTTTATGTCCTCTGCCGCGAGGTTGGTGCTCACGAATGCGAGCCTCTCCTCGCTACCGCAATTCGCCATGGGACTGTTCCTGCTGGCCGAAGGGGTGCATACCAAGATGGATACACCCAGGTGTAACGCCCTCGATGCGGCTATAGCTCCCACGTGTCGAGGCACGACTTAGAGACTGAAAGTGCGTTATATCGACTAGAGGGGGGGTGAATAGGCGATTTTTATGAAAGTCTTCAAAACGTGAGAGTTATGAAGACAAACAGTGAAGATTATGCCTATTACTATGCAGCGGAAGTTAGATCACACTAGGCCAGCCATGGTCATGTATTCAATAGAGTGAAAGCGCAATCACAACCAGCTTCAGTGTAATAGGGATCAGGTAGGAAGAAGTTATGAAGCCAAACAGATCATACATTCATGTTGTGAAGACAAAAGATAAAGCAAGCATGCAGTGGCTTCACAATGAATAACTGTAAGTAAAAGGAAGTGAAGATGAAACTAGTCACACGTTGAAGACAATGATTTGTTGGACCAGTTCCAGTTGCTGTGACAACTGTACGTCTGGTTGGAGCGGCTAGGTATTTAAACCAAAGGACACACAGTCCCGGACACCCAGTCAAGGACACTTAGTCCAAGACACCCAGTCCTCACCGTTTTCTCCTTGAGCTAAGGTCACACAGACCTCGCCCAATCACTCTGGTAAGTCTTCAAGGTAGACTCCCAAACCTTCACAGACTTCATTCACCGGCAATCCACAATTTCTCTTGGATGCTCAGAACGCGACGCCTAACCATCTGGAGGATGCACAGTCCTCAAGTGTAATAAGTCTTCAGATCACACAGACACGAAGACTTAAGTGATGCCCAATTTACTCTGGCTCTGGGTGGTTAGGGCTTTTCTCCTCACTGTGAATTTTTTCTTTCAAAGGCTTTGAGGTGGGTTGCTCTCAAACGACAAAAGCCGTGCACTGAAATCTGAGCAGCCAACCATTTAAGGTTGTGGGGGGTGGACTATTTATAGCCACTTGGCAACCCGACCTGATTTGTCCGAAATGACCCTGGGTCACTAAGGAACTGACACATGTACCAACGGTCGGATTTCGAACTCACACGGCAACTTTACTTGGGCTACAAGTAAAGCTGACTTGTCTGACTCTGGACAAGATTTTCTCTCATAGGCTTCGCTCGAAGACATAGGATTTGAATTAGGCATCACTTCAGTCATTCTGACTGGTTCTCTTCGACCCCACTTAACAGTACGGTGGTTCCTATGACACAACATGAATGAAATAAAACTACGAAGGATCTAGGTCTTCGAGTTTCAAAAGCTTCATAGGGAGTCTTCTCATGTCATTGTCTTCAATATGAATATCTTCATAAACCACCATTGTCTTCAATGTCTTTGTACATTTTTAGGGGTCATCTCTGGTAGTAAAACCGAATCAATGAGGGACTTTTACCTGTGTTTTCCTGCAATTCTCACAAACACATTAGTCCCTCAACTAGGTTTGTCGTCAATACTCCAAAACCAACTAGGGGTGGCACTAGATGCACTTACAATCTCCCCCTCTTTGGTGATTGATGACAAACTAGTTGAAGTTTTCAACGGGAAACATAATTTGTGAAATTGTAAAGGAATTGTCTTCATAAGTTGCAAGGGCTCCCCCTGAAGATGTGCATATGAGTAATTTGCTTCTTGAATGCAAATGCACATGGCAGGTTGTACTTGTGGAGATCCACTTCAACTTATGACAATCCACTATGCATGTGAAAGTATATGAAGATAATGACATGCATAATGGAAAATGGACGTCTGCAGAATGAGATGAGTGCGGAATTTATCTTCGCAAAACGGAGTGACAAACAGGTAGCAGACGACCATCAAGGCTAAGTGTTACAACTCAATGAAGCAAATGTAGCAAAAAACGGGAGTTGTAAGCACGAAGCAAAATGTAGCAAAATATGAAGGCACCCGCCCATTGTGACCTGCTTGAAGACTATAACCATCATATGCTTCTCCCCCTTTTGTCAGTGATGACCAAAAAGGTTTGAAGACATAGAGGTTTCTACGCGTTCCCAGGCGCAGCAGGGTCGGTGGAGTTGTTTGGCGGCGGTGCAGACGAGCTTGGTGCAGATTCGACGCGCGTTGAAGCAGGTGGAGATGATGTTGCGTCATCTTCTTCTTCAATAATCCGGGCAGACACGGTGGCAGCAGAAGAAGAGAACTCTGACTCTTCAAGTGATGGTGTGCTGTGCATCACCGCTCTTCTTGGAGGCGTGGAGTCAAATTTGAAGTGCTCTGTGAAGCCATCCTCATGCAGTTCAGCTTTAGGGCACATCATGGTGAGGCCCTTCCAAGTGCGGTGACAGGTCTCGTGTGTGACAAATGCATTCTTGGTTGCCAGATTTCTGATGCGATTGACTTCTTGCATGATGCTTCTCATCTGCCTCTTGAGCCAGTCGTGATGCCTATCTTGCTTTTGGTGAAGAGCCACAAGAAGCTCTCTGTCATTGAGTGCACGAGCGCGCTTCTTGGGTCTCTTTACAGCTGTGCTGTTGGTGGCTTCAGTTGATGCAGGGGCATGTGTGGTGCCAGCCATTGGATACACTCGGGAGAGAGCTTCAACACCTTCAATATTTTGAGTGAAGCTCTGGTGTTCTGCATTATGAAGACTTAGTGGTTGCTTGGCCGGCTCTGGATATATTGCTTCAGCAGATGTGTCCACATCTGGCAAAAATATCCTATGATTGTGGGCTGAAGGTTGATAGAAGATTGCAGAGTGAAGCTTGATCAGCCTCATAACCCAAGGAGCATAAAACTTTAATCCAAACAGTTCTGAAGCAGACGCTGCAAATTGACGGATGAAGAGATCCTGTGTATTGAAGCATTTGCCGTGAAGAATGCAGAAGATGAGAGTCTTCATTGCACCATCAATCGTTGCATATCGAGAGTGTCCCTTGACTGGCCAGAGAGTCCGCCTTATGATGTGATATATTGTTCTGGGCAGGTACTCTAAGTCTTCAACGAAGAACCTAGTTGGATAGGGTGCATTTGGAGGAAATGGCTTCATCATTGAGAGCATCTGACTCATATCTGGCTCAGGACGCTGAAATATGCTCTCAATTGCTTCAGCATGGAGTTGGCACCCTTCTTCAAAGAATTCGCCAGGAGTGGGAAGGACGGTAAGCTCAATTAGGTCGAAAGCATTGGCTTCATGATGGATATTGCCTGTCATCCACTCCAGGATCCATGTTTTCGGATCTCTGTTATAGCCTTTGATATGCAAAGTGGCATAGAACTGGAGCAGAAGCTCTTCGTTCCAGTTCTCTTCGTCAGTGATAAATGGCAGCAAACCCACTTGCTTGAAGCAATCCAGTGCTTCTTCCAGACCAGGCAGACCTGCAACAGCTTCAACCTCAAGGCGCTTGTGAGGAAAGATGCGGCCTTGGTTGTAGAGGATGCATGAATAATAGCTGCGCTGTTGATGGCTCCAGAACCTATCTGATACAATCCGTTCCCTTGAATAAGGGTTCTTGGAGCGGTCGAAAAACGTGTTATCTGCCCTGAAGCCGTTGATGTTGAAGGAACCAGGAGCTGATGCAGGACCTGGGAACCTTGGTAGTCGTGGGATCGGCTTCTGGACCTGCGGCCTGTGCGCAATATGATAGTTGAATTGTGGTCCGGCAGCAGACTCAGGCACAGAATGTTCAGGAGCAGTAGCTTCGGTGTCTTCTGAAGCTGTTGTTGGGGAGGGCTCCACATTTGCTTCGGCGTTGTTTGTGGCAGCCTCAACATTTTCAGCTTCAGGCACGTTCTCCTTGAGAACTGCTTCTTGTTGGTGCGGGGGAGTTGGAGCTTGTGGTATTTCTGCTTGCTCTTCGGCTGATGCAGCCGGAATGTCTTCAGTAGCCTGAGCCCTTGGCCCTTTGCGAAGCCTATGGAGTGTAGGCGCTGGTGGAGTTGCAGTGGGTTGGGGCTCATCTTCCTCCTGTGGGCGATCTGCCCACGACGCATTTTGTGTGATTGGCGTCAATGGACGACCAATACTGATCTGTTCGCTTGTCTCAAGCTGAGGAAGGGCTGCATCACCTTGCACATTGTCTTGGGGACCAATGTCTTCAGCAACATTGGGGTTGGCTGCTGGAATGTCTTCAGCGTGCGGAGCCTCTATGTAAGCAGGCTCATGCACAGTCAACTGACGATCTGCGTCAGGATAGCGGACGCAGAGGGGTTCAACTATCAGGGGCTCTGTGGGAGCAGCCCGAGATTTCTTGGTCTTGCGCTTCTTGATGATGGGTTCAGAGGCTTCAGAATGTTTTCTCTTCTTAGCTTCAGCCTCTGCAGTCCGTGTCTTCTTGTGCTGTGAGGCGGTTGATCAACTCTTTGGCTTCGAGCCAGTCGTTGCAGCGGGGAAGACAATCGGAGCATCAGGTTCTGACCTTGGCGCTTCAGGTTCGGGCACAGCCGCCTTCTTTTTCTTCTTCGCGGCCATCCTCGGGTCAATGCCGGGACGCCCAAGTGCCTTGCGCTTTTCTGCCTCATTGTAGGCTTGCACGCAGCGATCAGCCAAAGTCTTCATGCGTTCTCGCGAGCCTTGAGCTTCGGCACGCGTCTTCAGGAAGTTTTCTTTCAGCTCGTGCAACATGATCTTGAAGTTTTTCACTTCTTGTACACTGAGCTTGGCCACGTGCTTCTTGAACTGAGCCTTTTCATGATCAATTTTCTGCTTCAGTTCTACAATTCGCTGGGCTATTGCAAGTTCTGAAGCGATTGCACCTTGAAAGGCAACGCTGAGGCCTATGGGTAGCTGCAGATCATTGAAGCTTATGTCTGGTGTGTCAAACCATTCATCGATGAAGTTGTGGATGATGGCGACATCAAATAGAGGCAGATTGTTGAAGATTTCAGCCTCCTCCTTGCTCTTGATGAGCTGCTCAAGAGCATCATTTCCAAGATCTTCATCGCTTGAGAGATCAATGGCTTCGCAGCGCAGAATGTCAGCAGCTGTAAGCTCTTTGCCTGTGTGTGGCTGAGGCTTCTTGGCTTCTTGGGGCTTGGACACTCGTGATAAGCCTTCTGACTGCACACTGGCTTCAGGAGGTGCAGTTGCTAAAGGCTTCACTCTTGCGATCTTGGGAGAAGCGGCTGGCTTTGAAGCTTTGGAGCTTTTGGCTTTCTCTGCTTTGGCTTCAGAGCAGCAGGGGCGTCATCTGACTCAGTATCTGCTGGAGGGTCATTCACAGCAGTCCCTTGGACTAGGATGCGAGTGATGAGGCCTTCAAGATTGGCATACGGCCCGATGATATTGGGATCGGCGTTGCGTGTGCCATCTGCCCTTGGTGAGGAGGGACCAGGGTTGAAGTCAAGCCCAAATTTCTTCTTGTTTATCTTCGCTGACTGTTGTGCAAACTGAAAGTTGCACTTGAAGAGATTATCATCGCGACACCAGAGAAGTGATGACGGATGTGCCTCAGCTGGCTGTGGTCCTCTCACCATGCATGGATAGAAGCCTAGAGCAATGGCTTCGTCTCTGGACCTGGGTACGAGATTTTTGTATAATACATCTCCCCACGGTCTCTTGATGGCGCATTTCTCCGCATATTCCTGAGTGACGAAGCGGTAATGGAACCATTGCTCTGCCCAATATCTTCGAATCCATTGGATTCGTGTCTTGCGCTGACCATAGCTTTCTTCAGGATCAGTTTTGTACATCTCTGCCAATTCATCAGGCAGATCTTTGGACGTTTCACCACGTCGCTGTCTGCCTCCCTTCCTTGCTGCTGTTTCTGAAGCCATGAATAACTTGGAAGGCTTCAAGATGTTCAAAGGCTTCAAAGGCTTCCTTTTGCAAGAACTGGCTTCAGGCGAGTTGATGTGATGCTGCAAGTACTCTGCAAATGAATGCAGACTATGAGAACCAAAGGATTCTCCCACGGACATGTACCTGTGACAGCATTAAGGTGCGAGGGAAGGGGAAGAGGTCATATGCATTCTCAGAAGATTTTGAAGATAAATCGGTTTAGAAGACATTGACCTCATTATGCGAAGACATTCACTTGTAGATAAGAAGTTGGTTCCAGATTTGTACGAACCCATAGATCAGTACAAGTGAGGAATCTAACTACTTTATGAAGCACAAGTGAATATACTAGGCATGTTATGAGATGCAGCGAGAGATTTAACAGGTGTGAAGAGAAACTTCTTATGGCAGAAAGTGACTGAACTGTAGGATCAAAAGAAGCTGTAAAAAGAGGTTTCATTTACCACACTTGGAACTGCTAGACGAAGTGAGAGTTGAGGCCGAGCAGTTCGATCCTCCGTGCCCTAACTTGGCGACGGAAGACACCTACGGCGACGGCGGAGAGAGCGATGTCCGCTGTCAGCGTGAAAACGGCGTCGGAGAGGTTGCGGCAGTGAAGCGCTTCGTCGCCGGCGTCGTCGAGTGCTAGCGGTGGCGCTAGGGTTCGTGCGAGGGTGGAAGAAGGAGATAATGACCGCAGTGAATCATGTATTTATAGGGATAGAGGCGGCACTGCACTATTACGCAGGTACCCCTGGCGGTTCACATTTGAGGCACGCGTGGCCAGTTAGAGGAAGATTGGGATTTGTTCCACGTCCCACGCACGCCTAAATTGTCGGACGGTCGTTCCTGCTTCTCTGGATCTTATGTGGAGGAATGAGCATTAAAAACGGACTTTTATGGTTGTCTCAATGTCTTCGGCTGACAAGGACACAGTGAAGACATTCGACAGTTTCAACAGAATGCATATGACTTGGAGAGATAGAGTTTGAGATAGAAAGCATAGAGAGGTTAGGGTCCGATCACATTCACTTAGTTCAAAAGATTCAACCAAGAAGACATAGCTATAAGTGAATGCTGTAGAGGACAGAACATCAGTACATATATATCCATATAATCAACGTAGTGAAGATAATCATGAAGACATATTGAGAATGAAACCAAACCAATTGTGAAGACATTGAGAGGTAACGCCATGAGAGAAACACTTCAGAATGGAACGATTGGTGGTGGCGTTACCCACCGTATAGGAAGTATTAGACCCAGACACGGCGCACAATTATCGTGGCGCTCCGAAGTCAAATTCCACATTAATGTATTCACACTTAGAATGTATGTCTTCATTGTTTGAAGATATACGCTACTTTGTGTGTTGCACATCTAAGTCATCAATATGCTTAAGTGTTAGGATGTGTGCCTAATCACAGGACATTTGAGGATTCCAAGATATTTAGCTCACACCGTAACTTGCAAAATCTCTTCTCATCCAAGGGCTTTGTGAAGATATCTGCCAATTGCTCTTCAGTGTTGACGTGTATGATATCAATGTCTTCCTTCACAACATGATCTCTGAGAAAGTGATGACGAATTTCAATGTGCTTTGTCTTCGAGTGCTGAACTGGGTTGTTGGCAATCTTGATGGCGCTTTCGTTGTCGCAGTAAAGTGGCACTTGCTTCAGATGAATGCCATAATCCTTGAGTGTTTGCTTCATCCACAGAAGCTGAGCGCAGCAAGATCCAGCAGCAATGTATTCAGATTCAGCAGTGGAGAGTGATACACAGTTCTGCTTCTTTGAAGACCAACATACAAGTGATCGTCCCAGAAAGTGACATGTGCCTGATGTAGACTTGCGATCAACTTTGTCACCAGCATAACCAGCATCCGAAAATCCAACTAAATCAAACTCTGAGCCCTTTGGATACCATAATCCTAGAGTTGGGGTGTGAGCCAAATATCGAAGAATTCGCTTCACAGCTAAGTGATGCGACTCCTTTGGTGTCGCTTGAAATCGAGCACACATGCAAACACTAAGCATGATATCTGGCCTAGATGCACATAAATAAAGCAAAGACCCAATCATGGAGCGGTATACCTTTTGATCGAACTCTTTACCATTGTCGTCGGGACCCAGATGATGCTTGGCTGGCATTGGTGTTGTGAAGCCTTTGCAGTCTTGCATACCGAACTTCTTCAGACACTCTTTAAGATATTTCTCTTGTGATATGAAGATGCCGTTGCGTTGTTGCCGTATTTGAAGACCGAGGAAGAACTTCAGCTCACCCATCATGGACATCTGATATTGCTCTTGCATCATATATCCAAACTCTTCACTATACTTCTGATTGGTGCAGCCGAAGATAATGTCATCCACATATATTTGGCACACAAACAGTTCACCATCATATGTCTTCGTGAAAAGAGTGGGATCCAGGGAACCAGGTATGAAGCCTTTGCTCTTCAGAAAGTACTTGAGTGTATCATACCAGGCCCTGGGGGCTTGTTTGAGGCCATACAGTGCCTTGTTGAGCTTGTATACCATATCAGGATGTTTTGGATTTTCAAAGCCAGGTGGTTGTGCAACATACACTTCTTCTTCAATCTTGCCATTGAGAAAGGCACTTTTCACATCCATTTGATATAGAAGTATGTTATGATGATTTGCATAGGCCAGCAGTATGCGTATGGCTTCAAGCCTAGCCACAGGAGCAAATGTTTCATCGAAGTCAATGCCCTCCACTTGAGTATATCCTTGAGCAACTAGACGAGCTTTGTTTCTGACAACTTGACCATGCTCATCTTGCTTGTTGCGGTATATCCATTTGGTGCCTATTATGTTGTGCTTCCATGGATCAGGACGCTTAACCAGTTCCCATACATTATTCAGCTCAAACTGTTGAAGCTCTTCTTGCATAGCTTGAATCCATTCAGGTTCCATGAAGGCTTCTTCAACTTTCTTGGGTTCTGATATTGAGACGAATGCGAAATGCCCACAGAAGTTTGTTAGCTGAGTTGCCCTTGAACGAGTGAGTGGACCAGGTGCATTGATGTTGTCCAGTATTTTGTCAATTTGTACTTCATTTGCAACACGAGGGTGTGTGGGGCGAAGACTTTGCTCTTGCTGATCTATGTGGTCATTTGAAGGTATATCTTCAGGCTGAGCATTGTCTTCATGTGGATCAGGTGCTGAGATGATAAGTTCTTCTTCAGGTTGAGCTTCAGAAGGTACAATTTCTCCAGTTCCCATAAGCTTGATTGATTCATTTGCTGGAACTTCATCTAGCACATTTGGCAATTGCTCTCTTTGTGATCCATTGGTTTCATCAAACCGCACATCCACTGTTTCTACCACTTTGTAGTGGAAGAGATTGAAGACTCTGTAGGAGTGTGAATCCTTTCCATATCCAAGCATGAAGCCTTCATGTGCTTTTGGTGCAAACTTTAAGGTGTGGTGTGGGTCCTTGATCCAGCATTTTGCGCCAAATACTCTGAAATAACTGACATTTGGCTTCTTGCCAGTTAGGAGTTCATAGGATGTCTTGTTCAGAAGCTTGTGAAGATAAACACGATTGATTGTATGGCATGCAGTATCAATGGCTTCAGTCCAGAATTTTCTTGGAGTCTTGTATTCATCTAGCATTGTTCTGGCCATCTCAATGAGTGTTCTGTTTCTGATGTGCTTTATCTTGGGGCCAAAATTGTTCATAGCTCGATTTGCGAAGCGTCTGAAGACATCCTGCACTTCAGTCTTATAAAGGATTATGTGCACCCAGGTATATCTAGAATAATCATCAACAATTACGAAGCCATAGAGGCATGCAGAAGTAGTAAAAGTTGAGTAGTGAGTGGGACCGAAAAGATCCATGTGAAGCAGTTCAAGAGGTTGTGTAGTAGTCATGATTGTCTTCGAAGGATGTTTTGCCCTTGTCATCTTCCCTGCTTCACAGGCACCGCATAAGTGATCTTTCTTAAACTTGACGCCCTCGATGCCTATGACGTGCTTTTTCTTCGCAAGGGTGTGGAGGTTCCTCATGCCAGCATGCCCAAGCCTTCGATGCCAAAGCCAGCATTCTGAAGCTTTTGCAAGAAGACATACTGCAAGTTGTGGTCCTGCTGAGAAATCTACCACATACAAATCACCTTTCCTATACCCTTCAAACACTAGAGATTTGTCAGATTCCATTAGCACCAGGCAGCGATATTTGCCAAACATTACAATCATATTCAAATCGCAAAGCATTGAGACAGACATTAAGTTGAAGCCAAGGGATTCAACAAGCATGACTTTATCCATGTGTTGATCCTTTGAGATTGCAATTCTACCTAGACCCAATACCTTACTTTTACCAGTGTCAGCGAATGTAATGTGGCTCTTGTTGGATGGACGTAAAGTTGAGTCCATAAGAAGGCTTCTTCTGCCAGTCATGTGATTTGTACACCCACTGTCAATAATCCATTCTGAAGACTTTGAAGTCGCTGGTATCGTACCCTACAGTGCAGTTAGGGGGATAGGCTTCACGAAGAGTGTTGTGAAGCATAAACATTTGACGAACCAGTGGGTTATGAAAACTTAGATCCAGATTAGGACTAATGGGGAGAGTAGCATGCGATTCAGGAACGAAGTACATAATGATGCCATTTGGGCATTTTATCTTGCGCCCCACAAGATTTTTATGGTCCCCAGCAATATCATCAGAAGATTTTGTTTTTGTGCTGGAGACCTTTCCCTGCAAAGGAGAGTTAAGCTTTCTTAACCACCCACATCTTCAAGGGTGGCTTAGAAGCTATAAGTCTAAGTGCAGCATCTGAGAATTTTGGCTTTGAAACCTTAGCAATCAGTCTAGCAGGTGGACAATAATACTCATAGGAATAAGCAGAATAATTTTTGGTCATATGAACATGACGGTTCGATGAACCACTCTCATATTCATATGCCTGAGTATGGTTCCCCTGCAAAACATTTGCGTTAGTGCGACTCAGGTGAGTCCCCTGTTTGTATGAAGCATTTGGACCATATGAAGCCTTTGGTCTGAGGTTTGTCTTCTTCAAGTGAGGTGTCATGAAGACATTCACAGGAAGATTTTCCAGACATGTTTTCGGAACCCAGATCTTCTTCATAGGCGGTCCATTCCTGCACTTAGTACCAATGTACCTGGCAAACACTTCATCATTCTGATTCTTAAACAGTTTATAGTTTGCATCAAAGGATTCATCAATGATAATTGGGTTAGCACAAGTGAAGCCAGACAGATTGGATGGATCTGCTGAGGATTCCTTTGCAGCAACCCATGTGGTTTTGGGGTACTGCTCAGGTTTCCAGTAAGACCCATCTGCATTGATTTTCCTCACGAACCCAACACCCTCTTTCCTAGGGTTTCGGTTCAGAATCTGCTTCTTAAGGACATCACATAATGTTTGATGCCCTTTCAGACTTTTGTACATACCTGTTTCAAGCAATGTCTTCAACCTAGCATTCTCATCAGCAATAGCAGTGGTATCCTCAGCAGAGGGGTTAGTTGCCACATCAACAGTTGAAGATATTGGAACAGTAGTAGCAGTGGAACATTCAGCAACAGAATTAGCATTATTACACTCAATGCATTTAAGACATGGTGGTTCAAATCCTTCCTGAGCGGGACTGATCTGTTCGGCGTGAAGTGACTCGTTTTCCTTTTGAAGATCTTCATGAGCCATCCTCAATTTCTCAAGTTCTTGCTTCCTTTGAAGATAGTCATAGGAAAGCTTTTCATGAGTTGTTGAGAGAGTATCATGACGATCTTCAAGTTCATGATATTTAACGTGAAGGTTTTTTATGTCTTCAATTAAGGATTCAGATCGAGTCATTTCAGCACCCAACAGATCATCGCTTCTGTCTAACAGTTTTTGAATGTGTTCCATAGCTTTCTGTTGTTCAGTTGCAATTTTAGCAAGTGTTTTGTAGCTAGGTTTTGAATCACATTCAGAGTCATCATCACTGGATGTTTCATAGCGAGTGGTGCGTGTGTTTACCTTGGCACCGCGTGCCATGAAGCAGTAGGTAGGAGTGGAGTCGTTTTTGTCATTTGCGTCGGTGTCGGTGATGCAGTCATTGTCTTCAGTATTGAAGATGGACTTGGCGACGTATGTTGTAGCCAGACTCGCAATGCCAGAATCAGACTCCTCCTCAGACTCCACCTCTGCCTCCTCAGATGCGGACTCCTCCTCTGAATCCATCTCCTTTCCAACAAACGCACGTGCCTTGCCAGATGAGCTCTTCTTGTGTGATGAAGACCTTGATGAAGTTTTGGAAGAAGACTTTGAGTATTTCTTCTTCTTCTTGTCGTCAGAATCATATTCCTTGCTCTTCTTCTTCCTTCTGTTCTCATTGTCCCACTGTGGACACTCAGAGATGAAGTGCCCAGTTATCTTACACTTGTGACATGTTTTCTTCTTGTAGTCATGAGCAGAAGCTTCATCATTCCTTGAGCTTGATCGTGAAGATTTTCTGAAGCCTTTCTTCTTGGTGAATTTTTGAAACTTCTTCACTAGCATTGCAAGTTCTCTTCCAATGTCTTCGGGATCATCAGAACTGCAGTCAGATTCTTCTTCAGATGAGGAGACAGCTTTTGCCTTCAAGGCACGAGTTCGCCCATAGTTTGGACCGTAGATATCTCTTTTCTCAGAAAGCTGAAACTCATGTGTGTTGAGCCTCTCAAGTATGCCAGACGGATCGAGTGTCTTGAAATCAGGACGTTCTTGAATCATCAGGGCCAGGATGTCAAACGAACTATCAAGTGATCTCAGCAGCGTCTTGACGATTTCATGTTTGGTGATCTCAGTGGCGCCGAGGGCTTGAAGCTCATTTGTGATGTCAGTGAGCCGGTCAAATGTGTGCTGGACATTGTCATTGTCATTTTGCTTGAAGCGGTTGAAGAGGTTGCGAAGAACATTGATTCTTTGATCTCTCTGGGTTGAGATGCCTTCATTGACCTTTGAGAGCCAGTCCAAGACTAGTTTGGATGTCTTCAAAGCACTCACACGGCCATACTGTCCTTTGGTCAGATGACCACATATGATATTCTTGGCAGTGGAGTCCAGTTGAGTGAACTTCTTGACATCAGCAGCAGTGACACCTTCTCCAGCCTTGGGAACACCGTTCTCGACGACATACCATAGGTCGATGTCAATGGCTTCAAGATGCATGCACATCTTATTCTTCCAGTAGGGATATTCAGTTCCATCGAAGACGGGGCAAGCAGCGGAGACTTTGATTATCCCTGCAGTCGACATAACTAAAACTCCAGGTGGTTAAACCGAATCACACAGAACAAGGGAGCACCTTGCTCTGATACCAATTGAAAGTGCGTTATATCGACTAGAGGGGGGGTGAATAGGCGATTTTTATGAAAGTCTTCAAAACGTGAGAGTTATGAAGACAAACAGTGAAGATTATGCCTATTACTATGCAGCGGAAGTTAGATCACACTAGGCCAGCCATGGTCATGTATTCAATAGAGTGAAAGCGCAATCACAACCAGTTTCAGTGTAATAGGGATCAGGTAGGAAGAAGTTATGAAACCAAACAGATCATACATTCATGTTGTGAAGACAAAAGATAAAGCAAGCATGCAGTAGCTTCACAATGAATAACTGTAAGTAAAAGGAAGTGAAGATGAAACCGGTCACACGTTGAAGACAATGATTTGTTGGACCAGTTCCAGTTGCTGTGACAACTGTACGTCTGGTTGGAGCGGCTAGGTATTTAAACCAAAGGACACACAGTCCCGGACACCCAGTCAAGGACACTTAGTCCAAGACACCCAGTCCTCACCGTTTTCTCCTTGAGCTAAGGTCACACAGACCTCGCGCAATCACTCTGCTAAGTCTTCAAGGTAGACTCCCAAACCTTCACAGACTTCGTTCACCGGCAATCCACAATTTCTCTTGGATGCTCAGAACGCGACGCCTAACCGTCTGGAGGATGCACAGTCCTCAAGTGTAATAAGTCTTCAGATCACACAGACACGAAGACTTAAGTGATGCCCAATTTACTCTGGCTCTGGGTGGTTAGGGCTTTTCTCCTCACTGTGAATTTTTTCTTTTAAAGGCTTCGAGGTGGGTTGCTCTCAAACGACAAAAGCCGTGCACTGAAATCTGAGCAGCCAACCATTTAAGGTTGTGGGGGGTGGACTATTTATAGCCACTTGGCAACCCGACCTGATTTGTCCGAAATGACCCTGGGTCACTAAGGAACTGACACGTGTACCAACGGTCGAATTTTGAACTCACACGACAACTTTACTTGGGCTACAAGTAAAGCTGACTTGTCTGACTCTGGACAAGATTTTCTCTCATAGGCTTCGCTCGAAGACATAGGATTTGAATTAGGCATCACTTCAGTCATTCTGACTGGTTCTCTTCGACCCCACTTAACAGTACGGTGGTTCCTATGACACAACATGAATGAAATAAAACTACGAAGGATCTAGGTCTTCGAGTTTCAAAAGCTTCATAGGGAGTCTTCTCATGTCATTGTCTTCAATATGAATATCTTCATAAACCACCATTGTCTTCAATGTCTTCGTACATTTTTAGGGGTCATCTCTGGTAGTAAAACCGAATCAATGAGGGACTTCTACCTGTGTTTTCCTGCAATTCTCACAAACACATTAGTCCCTCAACTAGGTTTGTCGTCAATACTCCAAAACCAACTAGGGGTGGCACTAGATGCACTTACAGAGACATAACCGCATTGAAAGCAATGTCGCAAGTTAGGCAATCATCACAACATCCCATGTAATATAGATAATAAAAGGGGAGAAACATAGTTGGCTTACACTCGCCACGTCAATCAAAATACATAAATAGCATACATCATCCAAACACTCATGGCCCGACTACGGCACCAAAATAGAAGAAAACCCAACATGCGACACGGTCCCGATCACCCCCAACTGGGCACCACTACTGATCATCAGGAAAGGATACATAGTAACGTTGAGAGTCCTCGTCGAACTCCCACTTGAGCTCGTACGCGTCACCTGGAGCGGAATCACCTGGACCTGCATCTGGTGTAATAGTAATCTGTGAGCCACAGGGACTCAGCAATCTCGCACCCTCGCGATCAAGACTATTTAAGCTTATAGGAAGGGGTAAGGCAAATATATGTGGAGCTGTAGCAAGCGACTAGCATGTATGGTGGCTAACTTAGGCGCAAATGAGAGCGAGAAGATAAGGCAAAGCGCGAACGCATAACTAAAGAGGGCAATCCTGCGGCAAACATTACTTCAACACCGTGTCCACTTCCCGGACCTCGCCGAGAAGGGGCCATCATGGTAACACACTCGGTTGATTCATTTTAATTAAATTAAGGTTTAAGTTATCTACAACCGGACATTAACAAATTCCCATCTGCCCATAACCGCGGGCACGGCTTTCGAAAGTTCAATCCCTGCAGGGGAGTCCCAACTTAGCCCATGACAAGCTCTCACGGTCAACGAAGGAATAGACCTCCACCCGAGACGTTCCTATCAGACTCGGTATCCCGGTACAACAAGACATTTCGACAGGTTAAAACAAGACCAGCAACACCGCCCGAATGTGCCGACAAATCCCGATAGGAGCTGCACATATCTCTTTCTCAGGGCACACTCAGATTGTCCTAGGTACGGGTAGGCCAGCCCAGAGTTGCCCCTGGTGGCCACCGGCAGTTGACAGGTGGACCAACACTCAGAGGAGCACTGGCCCGGGGGGGGGGGGATTTAAAATAAGATGACCCTCGGGCTCCGGAAACCCAAGGGAAAAAGAGGCTAGGTGGCAAATGGTAAAACCAAGGTTGGGCATTGCTGGAAAAACTTTAATCAAGGCGAACTATCAAGGGGTTCCCATTATAACCCAACCGCGTAAGGAACGCAAAAATCCGGGAACATAACACCGATATGACGGAAACTAGGGCGGCAAGAGTGGAACAAAAACACTAGGCGAGAGGCCGAGCCTTCCACCCTTTACCAAGTATATAGATGCATTAAGATAACATAGCAATATAATGATATCCCAACAAGTAAATAAATGTCCCAACAAGGAACGCCTCCAATCTTCACCTGCAACTAGCAACGCTATAAGAGACGCTGAGCAAAAGCGGTAACATAGCCAATCAACGGTTTGCTAGGACATGGTGGGTTAGAGGTTTGACATGACAATTGGGAGGCTGACAAGCAAATGATAGGCATCGTAGCATTAGCATAGCAAAGAGCGAGCAAACTAGCATAGCAAAGATAGTAGTGATTTCGAGGGTATGATCATCTTACCTGCAAAGCTGTCAGAGTTGACTGGATCCTCAAAAGCAAACTCAACGGGCTCCTCGTTAGCGAACTCATCTCCCGGCTCTACCCAAACAAGACAAACAAGCAACAAGGATACAATCAACCACGTGCAAGCTCAAACAATAAGATGCAATGATGGTATGCTATGCGGGACACGATGCGGGATGCAAAATGCAAGATATGACATGAAATGCATGAACCTGGCCTCAACTTGGAAAACCAAGTGTGCCACTGGAAAGATGAGATGAAATCGCTTAAAAACAATATAAAGATCACCGGAATCGGAGTTACGGTTTGGAAATGGCAAGCGATTCAAAATTGGCACCGGTTTGCGATTTACAGCAAGTAGGCATCTAAATGCAATGAGATGAACATGCTACAGCACTCAAATATGGCATCAAAATACATGGCAGGGAAGCATTCAAGATGCTTAACAAAAGTCTAGCACTGAGCTACGGCTAATTCATCCATTAACAGGTTCAAACAAGCATGGCAAAAACGCAAATGGAAAACAGATCTCAGACTTACTGAAATTAACATTTGTCTGAAATTTCAGATCATATAGCCCTCTTTGGAGCAACGAAACAACATGCTACATGACCTGATTGTGACAAAGAAGAACAAGGCATGGAGCTACTCAACAAGCTTAACAAAAGTCCCTTAGTGACCTTGAGCCAAAAGGGAACGAAAAATATACTAACAAGCACACGAACATAGCTAAAACATAATCAGTTTTCAGACTTAGTGAAAACTGACACATGCTGAAACATAACTCACGAAGGCATGTTAACGAGCTCGATGCACTCACTACGGTGCAAGTCATGGCAAGACAAGCATACATCCACTAAGAAGGCACAAAATTCAAGCTAGACATGGCAAGAACAATAGCATAGCATGCACGGATCAACTACAACATCACCGACAAAATTGCAAACGAGTTGACAATCTGCCCAGATTCACAACGAAGCAAAAGTAGAGCTAGATTGACTCAAACTAGGGTGCTCCATAATTGCAAACAAAGGCATGGATGGATAGAGCACTACAATATTAACAAAACTCCTTTACTGATCATCCTCAAAAGAGGCACGGATCACTAGGAAACATCATGAACATATGGCATCATGAACTAAACAATCCCAGGACTTAGTGAAATTACTGAGTCCCTGAAAACAGATTTACCGGGTGCCTCACTTTGCAAGCTTGCACTAGTCACCACACACATCACAAAAATGCATGGGTTGCACCTCTGGAAAGATGACAAAACCCTTAACAAAACATATGTAGAACTCATGGGCATATCGTGCACACAACAATCATGGCAAAAATGACAAATGTCTAAGATGGAGTAGCAGATCTGACAATTAACTCATGAAGCCCTCTTCTAACAGCATTTCGGGCATCAAGATGAACTCAAATGAAAATGATGCAATGGAATGAAATGATGTACCCTCAGAGACGAACATTTTGATATGCTATATGCATGAATCGGAGCTACGGATGCGGAGATATAGCAGGTCAAAGATAGCAAAATAATTAAGGTTCGGAGGGAAAAAGTCAACCCGAATCTCAGATCTGGATCTGGCATGAATTACGAGGACGGCCGGATTTACTGTAGACGGCCGGAGCTTCACGGAGCGTCGCCAGAGAGGAAGAAGACCGGGGCGGCCGAGGAGGAGCGGGGTGGCCGGAGCGGTGGTGGCGGCGGCCGGAGTGGCGGAGCGCGGTGGAGGCGAGCGGCGGCCGACGACGATGGCGTAGGGCGGCGCGCGGCCACCGGAGATGGTGCACGGCGGCGGGGCGGCCGGGGAGCGGCGCGGGCAGGCGGGAGGCGGCCCGGGCAGGCGGGAGAGGGAGCCGGGCGGCGGCGGATCGGATCGGGCCGCGGGGGCCGGCTCCGGGCTCCCCGGCCTGCGGCGGCGGCGAGGTGGCGGGTGCCACATGGCAGCGCGGGAGAGGACGGCGGCGGTGTCCGGCGCGCGGACGGACGTGTCCGGCGCGCGGAGATGATTTTTTTAGGGTTAGGGGGGAAAGGATCCATGAATTTGGAATGGGGGGGTGTATATATAGGCATAGAGGGAGTTAGGAGAGTCCAAATGAGGTGCGGTTTTTGGCCACGCGATCGTGATCGAACGCTCTAGGTGATGGAGCAGAGTTTGGTGGGTTTTGGACCAAATTGGAGGGGTGTTGGGCTGCAACACACACGAGGCCTTTTCGATCCCTCGGTTAACCGTTGGAGTATCAAACGAAGTCCAAATGATACGAAACTTGACAGGCGGTCTACCGGTAGTAAACCAAGGCCGCTTGGCAAGTCTCGGTCCAATCCAGAAATGTTTAATCCCCACACACGAAAGAAAGCTAGAAATGACCACCGGAGGAGAACGAAGCGCCGGAATGCAAAACGGACAACGGGGAAAATGCTCGAATGCATGAGATGAACACGCATGCAAATGCAATGCACATGATGACATGATATGAGATGCATGACAACGACAACAACACACGGAGACAAAAACCCGAACCTGAGAAAATAAATATAACTTAACGCCGGAAACGGCAAGAGTTGGAGTACAAATTGAGAAAGTTATATCCGGGGTGTTACACCAGGTCCCGTTTCTTTTGGGAAGGATCAGGACCCAAACGCAAGTACCACATGGTAAGGTGGGACGCGGTTTGCCGGCCCAAAGCCCAGGGAGGGCTAGGGATCACAAATACTAGAATCCTTAACATCGCGCTGATGTGTAAGTGCATTTGGAAACTCTCGCAGGGGGCGACAGGTCTGTGGGTAGACCTGTTGCGGGCAAAGTATTTCCCTTCTGGGAATTTTTTCGAAGGAGTGGCGAGGGGCTCTCCCTTCTGGAACGACCTGCAAGCGGTCCGGCCGGCTTTCGCCATGGGGGCAAAGTTCGGTATCGGCAATGGGCGTTCGTCCCGGTTTTGGTTAGATCATTGGGTAGGAACCAAGCCATTATGGCAAGACTTCCAGGACCTATACAGCCTGGCGGTCAATCTGGAGCAGCATGTTGCTACGGCACTTGCCTCCTCCCCTCCTGCGCTCTTCTTCAAACGGGAACTAACGGGAACTGAGCAAGCTCACCTCACGGTTTTGCTTGATCTTATAGCGCCGGTCGCGCTTTCCCCACACGAGGACACAGTAACGTGGTCTCTCACCTCATCCGGCAAGTTTTCTGTCAAGTCGTTGTACCGGAAACTGTGTCTGGGCCAGTCCCCCCTAGTGCCGAAAGGCTTATGGAATGCGCGTCTTCCACTTAAAATTAAGGTGTTTTTTTGGCAAATGTTGCGCAACAGATTGCCTACCTTGGCTAATGTTGCCAAACGCATTGGCCCGTCGTCCGGCCTATGCGCAGTCTGCAACGTCCAGGAAGACGCGAACCATGTGTTCTTTCGTTGTCCCTTAGCGCGCTTTGCGTGGGCTGCGGTCCGTACCGCAGCCAACTCCGCATGGAACCCGAGCTCGATCGCCGACCTCGTGGCCATTATGGACTCGGTCCAAGGGGGCAACAAACGCGTCCTTTGGAGCTGTGTGGGCGCGCTGGCCTGGGCCCTCTGGCTCACGCGGAAGAAACTCGCGATCGAGGGAATCTTCCCATCTCACCCTGCTAATATCATCTACAAATGCAATCTTTTCTTGCAGTAGTGGAGTCCGTTGGTGAGGCGCAAGGATGCTGACAAACTCCAACACGCACAAGAACGTCTCCGCCAAGTCTACCTAATGGCTAGGGAGCCACCCGCCTCTTCTTCGTCTTGAAGTGGCCCTTTTGGATGACGCACGAGCGAGCCTGCGTGCTCTAAGCTCAGGCTACGAGCCTTGTATTCGCCTATACTTGCTCTGTGCTACTTTTGGCCTGCCCGATAACTCTTCAGACTTTGCGTTTCCATTTGGCCGGAGCCTCTGTGCTCGTGTTTGTAATCTCAGACCCTGTCAGTTACGCTGCCTAGTTTGTGGGCTTTATTAATTTAAAGCCGGACGCGCCCAGCGTCTTTGTTCTAAAAAAAAGGAGTATGTTAACATACTAAAAGACATGGGATTCAGTTTTGCGAAAAAGCATTTCTGGAGAGAAATTAATTCTGACTTCTGGTTTCTGGCAGACTGATTAACGTTTCTTATTCTGAATTGGAATTCTCCTGTGAACCATTTGGTAAGGATTTTCCAATTTCTCTCCAGGAAACATTTCATGTTTGGTAGGAATTCTCCTGTTTCTGTTGAATCCCTACCAAACGCACCTCTAATAATCATAAGCAACTTTCAGTAGATCCAAGTCTTAATGAATCACTAATCCTCGGACAGAGAGAAAGACAAAGTTGGTGGGAGACAGAGAGTGCTGTGCAGAAGATATATGTTAACAAAAGATCACCGCCTGAAAAGTTGTACTAGCTGGACGAAGCCAGCACCATGTTAAACTCATAATCTGTGCAAACCAACCTCATTGACCCCAAGACAAACACCCAGCTCCACAAGAGCAAAACACACACACACACACACACACACACACACACACACACACACACCTCCCCATTCATCTCCCTCCATGGAGCCAGGATCCAAACAAGATGGAGCTGTGAACATGACGAGGGCAATGGAGGCTTTGTCCCCTTGGTTGAACAACCCAAGTCGGACTATCGTCCAGGTTGAAGTTCTGGTGGTAGCAGCCGCTGTGCTGCTGCTTCTCCAGCTCATCCTGGGCTCCTGCAAGCGGCGGTGGCATCATTCCTTCGTCAAAGGTGGCCTGAGCGTGTGTAGAACACTTATGTTCCCTCTTGTCCTCTACACCCTGGGTATGATGCAGTCCTTCCCAATCAAGAATTCCATGTATCCCGTCTGGGCTGTTGTTCTCATCAGGGCTTCTGTGGGCACAACAGGCGTCGAGCAATATGATTTCTATGGCAACTTTAACAAAAGGTACATGCAGGCTCTTGTTGAGTTCTGTAAATATGGGTTCTATGGACTTATGATGGGTATGCTAGTAACCCCAAGTGCAACTCTAACTCAAAGCTTCGTAGAGTCGGGTAGCAGTGCAAGTTCCAATTGTGTCACCTATCTTTTTGTGGCCGTTTTACTTGCATCACTTTTCGAATCCATAGGGTTAACAATTTTGGGATACTGGAAGATCCAACATCACATACTAGGTGCAGAGAGGATGGAGGAACATGCAAATGATCATCAGTGTGATTCTAACCCTGAAAGCATGAAGGGCTATAATCGCGTAGTCTTGGAGCGGCCCATTTGTATCTTCGACCATTTGAAGTGGAAGCGGGACCGATCCATTACCATTGAACAAATATGGGATTGTTGTGGCAACTCAGCTGACAGCAAAGCACTGAAAGACTTCTGTCTGTCCTTTGCCTTGTGTCAGCAGCTCTTGGAACGGCGCTACTTCGGGCAAATCTGTCCCGAAGCCAGCTTTCTTGAAGCCAATGATTTTGTCTTCAAAAAATTGTTGCCATCTGAAGGGAATTTCAAAAGAGCATTCAGTATTATTGAGGCAGAGTTGGGTTTTTGCTACGATTTCTTCTTCACAAAGTATCACTATACCTTTCTATCGATGGAATCACTGGTACCACTCGTTCCATTTTTGGTTTTGCTCAAGATAATTCTCATTTTATCGGTTGGAGTGTTTGCCTTCAGAAAGTCACTCATTCTTGAGACACTAAGCCCTATCATAGAAGTACACAGTACAGACATTGATTACATCATTACTATACTAGTTCTCGGTATAGTCCTCGTGGTGGAACTAGCTCAAGCAGCATTTTATCTGGCTTCAGATTGGGTCCAGGTATCACTAGCCTGCAGGTATGTCAAGAAAAATTGCAATGCAGTCAATGCATTTATTGGAAGGATTATTTGTTTTCTTAGAAGGGTTATTATTTCTGGGGCTTTGAGAAATAAGATTGACCAGGGCTCAGTTATTCGGATGGAACACATAGGCCCAGCAGAGGTTTCTGATGCAGTGAAAGGAGCTATTGCTAGGTCGCTCATAAGATCTAATGGCAACCTAACCAATGGCGAAACATTAATAAGGAATAATCAAAGGTTTGAGAAGTGTTATTGGGCATTCAAGAATCACTCTCAGCTGGAAGTCATGTTCATTTGGCATATTGCAACTGAATATTGTGATATTTCTGATGATCAGACAAATGGGATCACTCCAGATAATGACCGTGGTGTTGCAGTTTGTTTGTCTAAATACTGTGCATACTTGATTGGGTCTGTCCCAGAACTGCTTCCGTACCACGAGGTGGATATAAGGGAGTTGACAACAAAGGTGGCAAAAGAACGTAAGCAGCTTTTTGGATCCTACAAAGATTCTGAGGTTTATGATAAAATGAAGAAATTAGATGGGACAAAAGAGGGAGATGACCCTGCGACGGTCTTCAAGAAAGGCGTGAAGCTCGGCAAGCAGCTCGCGAGCATGACGGGTGTGCTTGAGCGCTGGAAGATGATGTAAGATTTCTGGGCCCAGACAATCCTCTATGTCGCGCCCGCGCACTCCACCGCCAAGCAACACATGCAACATCTTGAGAATGGCGGGGAGTTCCTCACCCACATCTGGGCTCTGCTTTCTCATGCTGGCATCCTGAATCTTAACAGTGACAAGGATCAGGGGGCACATGCAGAGCCTGCATCTGTATGATTCAATGTCCACAGCGGAACAGCCTCCGTCGCCTCCCATTTGCCACAAGCTGGTTACTTTGTGATTCCACATCAGTGTTTATTCTCCAAAATGGCAGTGTTTCTGTTTCATGTGTTAGCATTTCGTATGTTTGTACTATGATGAATAATTTGATGCTATATATGTGCGTCTCCCGTGCATACCGTGGGTCTCACCGTGCTTACGTTATGTATTTCAGAAATGTATTTCCCCACACTGTACCTTATGTTCTGAGAACTGAAAAATGGCTTGGCCATCATTTGGAAAAGGAATATTTATCCAGCATGTACTACCCCTGTTTCTAAATGTAAGATGTTTTGGCTGAACTGCCCAAGCGTCTTATATTTAGGAACAGAGGGTGCAGTACATTGGCGTGCACTGGCATTCTTCTGTTTTGCAGTATGTATTTAGTCTTGGAGTTCAAGGGTCAGAAAATTCAGATTCTCACAGTAATTAGACTTCAGTGTATGTAGTACAGTACAGGCACTGCACTTACCCGAGAGCGAGTGAGTTACCGGCGTGGATCCTCCTCACCCTCCCGCTTGGTTTATTTGGGTGTCACCGGAGCGACGCCGCATGCTAGATCCGCCTCAGTCTGCGGTGGCCGCCGGCCGCTCTCCGGCTTGCCGCGCCAAAGAACGGAACGATGTTCTCAAACTCGACGGTGGAGCAAGGGAGGAGACTGCGGATGGAGCTCGCCGACCGCGGGAAGGACCGCCGCGGAGGTGAGCTCGCTCGGTTACTCCGGTGGCCGGCCTGCGATCTGGAGGTCGGGAAGACAGGGGAGGCGGAGGAGGACGAAAGCCCGCTGCGACATACCTACCCATTGCTGTTACATGGGCTCAACCAAGTGCAACTAATAAGTGGGCTAAAGAGATGTGGCCCAATCATGTATCGCAACCTCTCTTTTTTTCTGCGGGAATTTTATTCCAAGATTATAGAGTTACAGTAAAGAGGCAAGAGATCCTCGATGCACGAGGGCCCTCTGTGTAACCAAATAATTGAGGTAGCTATAACTTGCCAAAAATCCGCTACTCTGTTTTGCTCACGATGAATTTTCCAAGGAATAAACTCTCGATCTACCGATAAAGTCTTGATCTCTCCAGAGCCAAGTGTCCATACTAAAAACGGTCCATTGAATCCTCGGCAACGACAGATAGAGCCGCCGGCGAATCCTACTGGAGAATTATAGGAAGGTCCGTATATTATAATGCAAGGGCCATGTATTCCTGTCTTGAGAGCGTCATTGCAATGGAACAAGAATGTGAAGGCTGCAAAAATAACTCTCCCACCATGTTTTTAAAGTATCATACCTATACATGTATCGCAACCTTTTTTTTATGCGGGAATTTTATTCCATGATTTTAGAGTTGCAGTAGCAAGAGATCCTCGATACACGAGGGCCCTTTGTCTAACCAAATAATTGCGGTACACTCAGTTCGGCTATAAATTGCAAAAAATGTTCTACTACTTTATTTTTGCTCACGAACAATTTTCTAAGGAATAAACTCTTGATCTACCAGTAAAGTCTTGAGCTCCAAAGCCAAGTGTCCATACTCAAAACGGTCCAGTGAATCCTCGGCAAAAAGAGATAGAGCCACCGACTAATCCAACGGGACAATTATAGGGACGTATGTGTATTGTAATGCAAGGGTCATCCCTTGCATCAGTGCATGTATTTCTGCCTTGAGAGCGTCATTGCAATGGAACAAGAATCTGAGGCTGCAAAAATGACACTCCAACCATGTTTTTAAAGTATCATACCTATAGCTCAAGCGTCGAAAAAGAACCGCCCACTAACAAAATTGTTATGTTCGACAATGACACTGGCCGAGGCCGCACAGGTCTAGCAGGCTGGGTTTCGGCCTCACTTCCTCAAACGTCAATGGCATCTTTCCCCGAATAAACTCCTCAGACAAGTAGTTCTTAGTATTGTACAGGGACCGTGCCGTAGCTTTGTAAAAATTCTATTGAAATCTCTATCGGGACCATCTGTCAGGCGTGGCACCACGACGCACGTGGACACGCACAACACGGCGTTGCGGCCCCCGGCGGCACAAGGCGGCAGTTGGAGTGAAGCAGAGCGGCACGAGAGCACTGAACCAACATCGCCCTCTAGCGGGAAAGCCACGGCGCGGACGCGAGGCAGGTCACCGGAGCCGGCCATGCCAGATCTGAGACCCACGCAAA
>NC_041382.1:48041487-48051452 GCF_002162155.2 Triticum dicoccoides
CTCCGCTGTGCCCGATGCCTCCCGACGACGTGAGCAAGCTCCCCGCAGCGGCTTCGCCCTGCAACTTCCTTCGTCTGCGGCGGAGAGGAGGGGTAGGATTTGCGCTGGTGGCTCTAGGGTTGCTTTTCTGCCCAAGCTGCTCGCACGAGAACAGCGTGGGGGAGTTTCCTTGCCCAACCATAGCAAATTTAATTAGACAACTTAAAATAGGGGACTAGTTGAAAGCATAAGGTTCATGAGTCGTAATATGTGCATGCCATTCGATAAAGGCTCAGACCAAACACAAATTAGATAGTGCATAAACAAGAGAACCAATCTTCTTGTGTATCTCGCTTCTAGTCGGTCTCCTTTCGGTGGGAGTTGCGGCGTATCGCCCTGGCGCCGAGTGTACGCAAGGACGTGTTCATGTATCACGGGACCTCTGAGCCGCCACACATTACCTACTTTGTGTCTCTCATGCTTTTAGGTTAACATACATGCTCTTGAATAATTACACCCGTGCACACATTTTGATATGCTGGAGGCCTAATTGGTTGCTCCCTCGGAGATCAAGGTCTGGAATCTCCATGTACAACTGGTATTTCCCTCCATCATTTCCCCTCCCCCTGTCTCTCTAAAACCACTGGTTTAATATGTCCTTCTGTCGGGGATATATATTTTTCTAGTTGGAAAAATATGTTAAGTCAAATGTTGTTGATATGTACCCACAAAAAAGTTGGTTCGTAACATTTAGGAAGTGCTGCAAAAAGACATATCACTCCTACCATTTAGGAACCATGGCAGCGCAAAATATTTCAACCCTTCCCCATCATCTATTCATAGCTCAAATGATTATGGATTTTTTTAGGGGAACTAGGGATTTTATTCATTTTTCAAAACATCCGGAATACAAATAATGTTTGGGAGGATCCCTAGCCACATGTGGCGACCTTCCGGAAGCGATGAAGCTGCCTTTGACAAAGCATGAGCTTCGAAATTCGCTTCCCTAACCTCAACCCGAAAAGTAACTTTAACAAAATCCTTTACTCTATCTCTAATCTCATCTACAATCATGGAATAAGATGACTGCACACCCTGGTTGATATCCAAGACAACCTGCATACAATCTGAAGCTATTATCAAATGTGATATGTTGAGATCCTTTGCGATGGAGAGGGCTTCATTGCATGCACAAGCTTCCAGACTTGGTGCATCAACTAGCCCTTTAAAGATCGTCGCCGTGGCTCCCAGATACTTGCCATCCTTGTCTCGACAAACAGCTGCAGCAGCACCCATGCATCCACTGCGTGAAAGTCCTCCATCAACATTTATCTTTGCCGAGTTTCCACCCGGAGCGATCCACCTCTGGACACGAGGCTGGGCTGCCCCCATAGTTGGCTGTACGGTCCTCACCGAAGCAATCTTCAAGTCCTCCAAATACCTATTGATGAAGCACATAGTTGACAGAGGGCTCTGAAACTCGTTATCATGTATTGCACGCCTCCTTGCCCACCAAATCGACCACATTGTAATGAGCACTCTTACCAGGTCTTGTTGGTTCAACGTTTCAAACAGCCAAAGGCGGGCATCATCCACTCTGTTGGATAGCAAATGCTCAAGAACTTCTTCATCCCCAGGGCCCAAACGCACCGCGCCATGCGACAGTCAAACAACGAGTGCCGCCAAGAATCTTCAGCTGAGTTGCATATAGAGCAGGTCGGCGAGGTCGCCATCTTCCTCTCATGTCTTACAGTTCTCGTTGGCAGTGACATGTGTGATAGACGCCATACAAAGACTTTCACCTTTGATGGTATTTTAACCTTCCACAACTGTGACCAGGAATGACGCTCAGCTGCCACATCTGACCAGCCGGTCCTCTGCTCGAGCCAATCTTCTCGCTGCTGCCTAATCCCACTTAGCGTTTTATAGGCTGATCGGACAGAGAAGACACCCCTCCTGTCATAGTGCCATGCCCAAAAATCATGTTGTACTCTGGAACTCAGTGGTATGTTCAAGATAACATCCACATCCGGGCGAACAAAATGCTCCTCCAAGATATATTTCTTCCATGACGTAGACACGGGCTCGATCAGTTCAGAAACTAGCTGTGGAGGGCTACCCGAAATAGCACATAGAGGACTTAACTTGAAGTCTCGTGGCAGCCAATTATTTTGCCAAATATGAGTAGTGGAACCCGACCCAATTCTCTTGATGATCCCAAGTGCTAACACATCTTGCCCCTCCAGAAGTGAGCGCCAAACCTGAGATGGGCGGGTACCCAAGGTGGCGTCCAAAATATCAGATCGTGGATAGTAACGCGCCTTCAAGACGCGCGCACTGAGAGAGGATGGGTCATGTAGCAAGCGCCAAACTTGTTGAGCAAGTAACGCTAGATTGAAGAGCTCAACATCTCGAAACCCCATACCTCCCATAAACTTTGGCTTGCACATTGTCTTCCATGACACCCATGCTGGTTTTCTCTAACCTTGCTTACTGCCCCACCAGAATTTCCGAAGGAGACCATTGATATGTTCGCATAAACCGCGAGGCAATTTAAAACACGCCATAGAGTAGGTCGAAATGGATTGGGCAACTGATTTAATCAAGACTTCTTTCCCCCCTGCTGACAGACATTTCTCCATCCATCCTTGTATGTGTTTCCATCTTCTATCCTTCAAGTACCTAAAGCAGCCCTCGTTAGCCTTACCTACATCGGTATGCAGGCCCAAGTACTTCTCGTTCAGAGATTCATTCTGAACTTCAAGAACATTTTTAATATCAACACGTGCTGACTCCGGAACGCCCTTACTGAAAAATATTGATGATTTATCTGTATTGATGCGTTGGCCAGATGCCGCACAGTATATGTCAAGAAGTTCCTTTACCTTGGATGCACTACCAGTTGTTGCTTCAAAGAATAAAAGGCTGTCATCGGCGAAAAGAAGATGATTGACGGCTGGTGCCGATGCAACTACCAACAGGCCTCGAACACCCAGGCCTTCCGATTTCAGCAAACAAGACAAGCCCTCCGCAGCTAACAGGAAAAGATAAGGGGAGCTGGGATCCCCCTACCGTAAACCCCTTGAGGGCCTGAAATCATCCAAGATGCCACCATTAAATAGGACAGAAAAGGAAACTGAAGATACACACCTCATAATCGTAGTAGTAAAGCGCGGGCTAAAGCCCATCTTGAGCATAACTGCCTCGAGATATGACCATTCAATTCTGTCATAAGCCTTCCATGTCTAGCTTGAGTGCACAGTAACGATTACCCTTAGCTCTCCTTATTTTCATGTAATGCAGACATTCGTATGATTTTGGATGGATCCCATCTACTTTTTCTTGGCTCAAATGGATTGAGGCCCCAACAATCATCCAGTAAGATTGTTGGTGATCATAAATGGCATTTATAATTACGTGATATTTTCGTATATAACATCTAAACAGTAAGTGTTTATAATCAGTATCTTCCATTTACTATCCGCTCATCTCACGTGCAACTCTAGTGCTCTAATTAGAAACACAACAATCATGTTTTAGGCAATTTCATAGAATGTGATAATATAGATAAGCAAACAAAAATGAAGAACATGTTATTGTTTGCCAATAGGTTCTGCTCTCAGCGTGGTAACCACTCCAACGACCATTGTACACAACTTTGGCCTCTTTCTGTTCACGGCAACTATGAGCTCTCGAGGCAATGCTAGGAGTTCCTATTTCTTATGGATATCACAACTGTTGTAATAAGACATGCCGACACATTTTTATTTTTAATGGAGTGGTGTCTAGCCTATACAAATGTGGTAGTTTTAAAATGGACTGTGCTAACCACCAGTCGACTGGTGGTTAGGAACAGATCCGGACGAGCTTCGATAGTTTGTCCCGCTGCGTCGTTCTAGCTTGCATGCATGCATCTTCATCTTGTTTTTTTGTGTGCGTGTCCACTTCACTAGCAGTTAATTAGAGTTGCTAATCATATACATGTAGAAAAAACGAAAATGATGATGTCATCAAAGATTCTTCCCAATGCGAAAATTCAAAATGTTTTGTAGCACAAACCGTCGCTTCGATTAAAAAATTGTTTTTACGTAAAAGATTCGTAGCGACGAGATCTTCGAAACTAGATCCCATGTTGATATGTTTCGACGACTTTTTTTTAGGTCAGAAGTTACCACGTGTTCTACACAATTTACCATATCTGTGGTGCCTAAGTTATCATGTTGTTTACACAGAAGTTACCGGGGCATGAAAAAGTTTCTCCAACCTTCTATTCACAAGCACATGCGTGCATGCATTAGAAGAAATTTTTCATGTCACCCTAGTTCTCCTTGTTCAAAACTTCAAAATGTTTTATAGCTCAAATCGTCCAAAATGTTTTATAGCTCAAATCGTCGGTCCAATCAAAAAGTCGATTTCACATAAAGTATCTATCATGACGAGACCTTCGAAACTAGATCTCGTGTTGATATGTTTTGACAGACTTTTTTCATGCAAATAGTTATCAGGCCCGGGCTAAGTAAGTTATCAGATCTGATGTGTGTCTATTATCATGCTATTTACACATGAGTAACCGTTGTACATTTTCAACAGCTATTTTTTTGGACAACGCGGTGTTTGTGCATGAGTTACCATGCCCGCGGTCCATATATTACCATGTTGTTTACGCATAAGTTATTAAGGTTATGTTTTCAAACAATTGCCTCCCCCCGCCATCAAAGTTATCACGGGTGTTTGCACATGATTTATCAAGTTTACGGTGCGTATATTATCATGGTATTTATATGGAAGTTATTAGGAGGGGTTATGTTTTCAAACAACTTCATCCCCTCCCAACACTCCGGACCGTAAGTTACTGTGGTATTTATGCGTAAGTTATCACGTATACGGTGCATACTGTACCATGCTATTTGACGGAAGTTGTCGGTGATGTTTTTAAACACCTCCTCCCCCGGGTCAAAGTTATCACGGTATTTGCGCATGAGTTATCAGGTTTATGTTGTGTAAATTATCATGCTAATTACGTAGAAGCTATCGGGTGATGTCTTCAACTTTTTCTCCCTGTCAAAGTTATCACGATGTTTGCGCATGAGTTATCATGTATGTGGTGTGTAAATATCATGCTATTTACGCATAAGCTACCGGGGGTGTATTATACCATATGTAGCCTGATACCTACAAAAATTAACCATGTTGATAACTATAGTACATCTAGCCCGATAACTGCATAGTAAGCATGTTGATAACTATAGTATATCTAGGCCGATAACTACATAGTAACCATGTTGGTAACTATAGTATATCTAGCCCGGTAACTACATAATAACCATGTTGCGGGATGGTGCATCTTGTCCATTCTTCAAAAGTTAGATGCCGGAGGACGGACGTTGGAGATTCCTAATCTACTCAATCCCTCTCAAATCAAGTGCACACTAAAATATCGTTTTCAGAAATCAGATCATTGATTGAACATATTTTTTCTCGATCTAAGATTATTTCCTATGAATCCTCGTCATCGCGTGTTTACGTAAAGATAAATACAAATAAGAAAGAAATAGGGGGACGAGAGAGTGATGGAGATTCCTCAAAAAAAAAACATCGTGGAATGGTCAAAAGAGTGCGACGTGCTTCCTTTTACACAACAATTAGTCTAATTGAACTGGCTAGTAAGTGTTTCACGTAAGCTGCTTGCTGTGGGTTCGAATCCTATATTGAGAATCAATTTTCTTGACTAAAAAATCCCTGTAAATAGGGTCTACCAATAGATCTAGCGCACAGAAAAAATCATGATGGATCCAATCCAGAGAGAAAATCACGGACATCAACGTTTTCAGAAGTCTTTCCACTAAATGCGCCATCACATTAGCAACTTCTTCAGATTTTAAATCTCAAAAAAAGATCCACTACGCATTAAATTAAGAGATTTCGCAATTCTAACAACTACGATGTCTGGGTGAGATGGTTAGTGTGGTGACGTGCCTATAGGACGTTGGGGGTTCGATTCTCGTCCACGCTCCTTTCTTCTTGTCAACTGCCGTTCGATTCGGAATGAACGAGATCCAGATCGTTCGGATCTAATGCAAACTGCCAGTCGGTAGGAATTTAGCATTCTCGTTTTAAAATTAGCATCTACAACCACATATGGCAAATCCGGCCCCTCAAACGTCACGTCCGCGGACAGTGACTGGGCATGCCTCAAATTTCCACAGTTGCAGCCGGACATCTCATACTAGCTAGATTCTTAAATCCATACAAAGACATGCAAACTAAAATAAACCTATGTACTACGTCGATCACCTAGCTACTCGTCGTCAGAGATGTCGACGATCTCCGTCCTGGATGGTCTGCTGCTCGGCCATCTCGTCGGACTGGGCGACGACAAACTGAAGGCCGACACCTGCTGGTCTGGCTCCTCCTCCTCCTCCAACCGAATTTCATCTTGGGCGGTGAGCTGGAGCGGCGCCACACGGCGTTCACACCGCGGCGACGGACGCGGCGTCTGTTGGACCGCCGGGTGTTTCCATGTGGGGCCACGCCGTCAGGCCGACGTGGCGGGCGCGCCCAGGCGCCCCCATATCCGCCCCATATTTGGGCTGGATATGGGGGTGCCGGTCAGCCCGGGCGTTTGAGGGCCGTTTGGGAGGACATCTGGGTCAAAAAATCATGACCGGTCAGCCTGCTTGGGCGTTTGAGACGAGTTCGAGGGGTCTGATGGTAGATGCTCTAATGCTCTTATTATCCTTAGAGCTAGAACAAGTAAAAAAATAATTTGAGGCATGGATCTCTAACATTAGATAACCCCATGTAAATTGCGTTCTTGTAATTCTTGTAGATATTTTGCTTCTAATAAATTTGCAGTAGCCTTTTAACCTACTGTTTTGCTTCAATTGTGATGGACAGAGAACAAGTCAATTACGTGCTTTAGAAAATATTTGCTTCAATTGCAAGACCACTACATGGTATTAGTTCCTTGCAATAACTCCATGGCAAATTTCTTTGCAGCTGTAAAAGTATAGGAATTGGTTGACCAATTACTAATCTATCCATATATTAACAAAATAATCAAAATCTGTCGATACAAATATGATTGACAAGTATATATGTGTATCAGTTATGGATCGTACATGTGGTTAACCGTTAATCAGGCCGCGCGTCGGAGCCATGCCTGCTTGCTTGCACGTAGACTGGAGTATAACCTAGGTTCTTGGCATTGTTGCCTGCTTGTTTGCATGTAGGCTGGAGGAATAACCTAGGTTATTGGTGTTGTTGCGCGCAAACCGTAACACCACCTGCAAATATATGTAGAAGAGGATATAAACATGTAAACATATGAACACACCTAGAGATAAACAAAGGAACATGAAAATAATACAGGGAGAGCAGAGACAGAAAAAAATTGCAGCCCAGGTAGAGGTACAATATGGATTCACCTGAGAAAAAAATTCAAAGAGAACAGCATGCGAAGCATTGCACGCAGGGCATATCTTCTATATACATAACACATATCACACAGCAAATTTGAATGCATGCACCCTTCTCCATTACCGTCGACCTGATTAAAATCACCTCTGACATGAACTGGTGCCTAAACTACACCAATATAAAAGTATACAAAGTAGGGATAACAAAAAAAAAATGCAACAAAAATATGGGCGAACCTCCCAGGTCTCCAAAATTCTGAACATTAAAGAGGCTCCAACAAATTGGTACACCGCAGTCTGGGTCATTCATATTCAGCTCCTATGGGTAGAGATGTACTGCTTGTTCTCTTTTCCCAGAGGCTGGATTGATTGAGATCTATCACATTGCACTTCTGATTCCCCCCACCAGAATAACTCGAGAACAAAAGAACAAAAACACTCAAACATAGTATGTGAAAAGATTCCTATAACCCAAATCCACCACACCATGAGCTAAGAACCTTAGCCTGTTTAGAATTCTAGTAAGACAAAAATAAAACTTGAAACGATTAGCACTGTATCTTGTGATATTTTTATTGAAAGAACTCAAGAACAGGAATAACTTCTGCACTAATCCAGATATGAAATTGCCTCCAAAAGCCAAATTATTCTTTCCCTTGACAATATGAAATTCTATTCAAGAGTAAATTCCACCAAATAAACTCATGAATAAAGCTCGTGACAGCAAACAGGGGCATGCATATATAAACAAACATAGGCAACATGACATGAAGGGCAATACTAATTACACTGAGCTAGATTGGAGCGTGACATGCGAAGATTAATACTCACACACTAGTAGAAAAAGGGTCAAATGTGAAGCACATTAGTGCCGGTTTGTAACAGAACCGGCACTAATATGATCAATAGTACCAGTTCGTGGCGGCGATCAATAGTATCGGTTCATGGCGAACCTTTAGTACCGGTTCATGCCACGAACCGGTACTAAAGAGGCCGTGGCAGCCTGCGGTCAGGCTATGGACCCACCATCACCATTTAGTGCCGGTTCGTATCACGAACCGGTACTAATGAGGTTATGGCAAGCTGTTTTTAGTCTCATCTCACTCCCCAAACAAGGTTTTTACCACCTTAAATATGTTACTTCTCAAACTATCACAAGCACTTGGTCTTCATTGAACTCTATGTGTAGAATTTGTGGCCGCAATATGAGTCTTCACCGGTTTACAAATCGTTGAGGACTCATATTGACAATTCAGATTGTACACAAAAAGATCATTGATGATCAAAGTATTTTTGATGTATAAGACCATATTGACAATTCAGACTACAAAGAAATATAAGATCATGATCTAAATACTCTTATATTTTTTGCGTCAGGTCAGGCTGGGGCCCCACGAACTGATACTAATGAGGTTGTGTCAGGTCAGGCTGGGGCCCCACGAGTACCTTTAGTACCGGTTCATGGCATGAACCAGTACTACAGTTTTTTAGTAAGCTGGTTTTTAGTCCCACGTCGCGGAGAGAGAGGCACTAGGAATGGTTTATAAGCCCTGAGTGCAGAGACGATGAAGAAGAGGCTCAATGCTCACGTTGCTTAGCTTCAAGCCTTGAGGAATATGGTAGACTGCACGGAGCTATGTGAAGTGCAGTTTACACTATTCTGAAAGGCTTGAAGCTAATTAACGAGCATTGCACCTCTTTTTTATTTTTAATAACTTATTACAACTCCGGACTTCTTCTGTTACGGCAAAAACTGGATGCACTTCGTGTACAAACTGGACAATCTCTTTCAAAGTATCAGAGCCGGTTTCAGACGAAAACTCATCTGTTACACCGACACTTCATTTTTTAAAACTTATTATAACTCCAGACTTTGAACCATCAAGTTTCAACCATCAACTTGGCATGGTATATAAAAATAAATGAATAGAAGAAAAGAAAAAAAACAAAAAAGAAAAAATAGCAAAAAGAAAAAAAACTATAGCAAAAAAAAACTATATAAAAAAACTACTCGGAAATAAATAGAAGAAAATAAATATAGCAGAAAAGAAAAAAACTACTCAGAAATAAATAGAAGAAAAAATAAAGCAGAAAAGAAAAAAAACTATATAAAAAAATTTGGGGCGCTGCCCTGTGGGCCTGCTAGACCACGGGCGTGCAATTTCAGGCCCACAAGGCCCAGCAGACTTATAGGGCAGCGCGCCGTAGTTAGGCCCAGAAGCCTGCTTTATAGAGGAGTTCGAAAGGGTAGCCGAGGCTGGATTTATAAACCAGTGTGGCTGCCCTTCGCCCGGCGAGGTGGGACTAAACTTTGTGCACCGCGGGTGGCAGCGCACCATCTTTAGTACCGGTTGGTGGCTCCAAAAGGTACTAAAGGGTGACCTTTAGTACCGGTTGGTGGCTCCAACCGGTACTAAAGGCCTCTCCTATATATACAACACTTACGAAAATTTTCAGTTAGTTCCTGTTCGTCTTCGTCGCCGCCCCCGCCCCGTATCGCGCCCCGTCCCAGTCGCCGTCGTCGCGCCCCGGCCGTCCCCGGCGTCGCGCGTGCCCCGGCCGTCCCCG
>NC_041382.1:48051680-48054034 GCF_002162155.2 Triticum dicoccoides
TGTCGTCGCCGTCTCGCGCCGCCGCCCGTACGCCGCCACCCCCGTCGCGCCGTCCCCGTCGTCGCCGTCTCGCGCCGCCGCCCGTACGCCGCCGCCCCCGCTCGTACGTACACACACACACATACACACACACACACACACACACACACATTTTTTTTACTTATTTTCTGTTTTCTGTTTTTTAGATTAATGCATGTCAAATTGTTAATTAGATAAATTATCTAGATAAGAATGTTAAATTAATGTGAAATGTTAGATATGAATTAGATAGAAAAGTTAAATATTAATGTCAATTGTTAGATGAATTAGTTAGATATTAATTAGGTATATGAGATTTGAACTAGTTGAACTAATATAACTAGTTTATTTTTAGTAAATGCTTAGTTGAATTAATAGAACTAGTTGAATTAGTTGAAATAATAGAACTAGTAATGTTTCACCTATATATAGAACTTAACTAGCTAGATGTTAATGTTAATGATTTTTTCAGTTATTTGTTAATGATTTTTTCTGTTTTTTTATTTTTTTATATTTTAAGTTTATATAAATGTTAGATTAGTGTCAAATGTTAGATGAATTAGATAGACATATATGTTACAATTAATATCAAATGTTAGATGAATATTAGAATTAGCTAGATATTAATTAATGTTTAATAGTAAGTGTTTAATGTTTAGGAAATGTCGTCTGACGATGAAAAAAATTTCATTATGTGCGAACACTATGAAGACCAACGCGGCCTGTGCGACAGAAATTTCCTTGTTGATAATAGGCGCTTCAGTATCAACCTGGATGAGACATTCGAAGTGGATACAATAAGTCACAACGGCAAGTATTTTTTCATAATAAAGCATGACTTATGCTTCATTTGCTTCAACTTATAATTTTAAATTTTCACTATTCTACTAGCGCATCCCCTGCCATGCTCGAATTTTTGTCTTGGATAAGATAGGTTTTAGTGCGACGAATGATATCGAGGTAAAGAGAGTTTATTTGAAGATCGAGCATGGGTATACTTTTAACGTCAAATTATACAATGCAGACACATACACCCATTTTGAATGCAAAACTTGGCAAGCATTATGCAAGGCTTATGCATTTGAGCCTGATATGGTTATCACCTTTGATATTCGTCCAGAAGATGATATTGAAGGTAATAGAGACATCTGGGTCGATGTGCAGACGCCTCCAGTTCTACCATTATGTGAGTTTTTCTCAACCATGTTTATGTCTTTGATATTGTTTATTTAAAAATAGTTGACAACTAATTTCTATTGTCAGCTTATTTCGGTTCAAGCAAACATGTCCGGCGCTTGGTAGACATGACCTACTACTGTCCCGAGGCTGAACTAAACTGCAGGAGATAAGTCATTATGTTTCATGGCTTGAGGATCTTCATACTGTCAAGACAAATTTTTTTCCTGCACTTAGAAATGTTAGTACTCAAAACGTGCGACCAATAGTGATCGTATTGAACTACGGTCACATCTATAATGGAAAGATGGTAAGATTTTTACTATTTGTCCTTAGTGCATCTTTTGCATACATTATTTTTGAAGCTAAACTTTCATTGCTAAGTATATTAATTACTATACGATGTTCTTCAACAGGGACTCCCGATGACAGTTGTGCCTCAGTGGATCGAGACAAAAGATCGCATGTCAATGGTTAGCTTACGATCAAGATATCCTACATTGCACATGAGTGCATTCAGGATTTCTGAAAGCGATGAATACTTAATAGTGAAAGATTGGAGCAAAATTGTTAACGATCCCAGAGAAATACTAGGGGGCAGCAAGGAGAAGCGCATCCCACGATTAGGAGACAGATTCATCTGCATGCTCCAGTATGATGAATCAGGAGAGCTATACATGTTCTATGCTATTTACCTGAGAGGGAGCAGCAGGAGTGATTTAGCTACTTCATGCTCTTAGTACTTGTCCTCTCATGTCCGTATTCTCGTCCTAAACTTAATCTCAAAGAGTGGTTTGCTTGTTATGAACGCTTATAATATCATGACCATGTTGAACTCGATGATATCTTTGCTTCTGTTATAAGTGAATGTTTCTTCTTTAAACTAGTGTTGGTGGTGATTAGATAGCGGTAATGACTATGATGTTTAAATAGTGGTAATGACGACTACGATGATTTTTAGCTAGCTAGTATATACTGTTGTTGGTGATGATATGATGCAAGAGTTTATATATTAATATGTGATGATGATGAGTTATTATATATATATCATTTATGAAAGAAACCGCAAATTAGTTTGAACTGGATGGATCCTAGCTAAGTGATCAAGTGTGTGTGTATATATATATATATATGCCATATCCATATTACTTGAACACTTA
>NC_041382.1:48054508-48064990 GCF_002162155.2 Triticum dicoccoides
CATCAGCTAGCTAGGATCCACATATGCATCCAGTCAAAACTAATCTGCGGTACTTTCACCTAATGATTTAACAACTCATTATAACGTAAAACAATCCTAAATTAAATTGTTAACACAAATTTAAAGGAAAAATAAAAAATAAAACCAAAACCCACAAACATTTAGTACCGGTTGGTGTTACCAACCGGTACTAATGATCTACCGCACCCGTGGCCTGGATCATGCCACGTGGTGGAACTTTAGCGCCGGTTCGTGCCGAACCGGTACTAAAGGGGGGGGGGGGCTTTAGTGCCCACCCTTTAGTGCCGGTTATGGAATCGGCACTAAAGGCCTTTATGAACCGGGACTAAAGCCCGGTTCTGCACTAGTGACACGTCATGGATTTAACAACACGAGAGAGGAGGGGAGAGGAAGACGGTTAGACGGAGCAACGGTCCTCCTATGCACGAATACTACGACAACGGGTGGCATTCTTTTGATATTTCGTACTACAAAATTAAAATGACCCTGCAGCTCATTAAGAATCGAAATAGAGGTGGCCAAGCAAAATTTAAATCTTACTTCAAGTAAGTTGTAGGTTCATGCTTCTGTCCAGAAAAAATATCCTGACGGCAAATCCATGAGGAGGTCATACCATATTGTATATGCATTAGGAATTAGGAATTATGCCTAAGAAATCATCTCCATGTATGATTGTAAAGCAACTCCTGACAGCAAATCCATATTGTATATGCATTGGGAATTGTGCCTAAATTATGCCTAAGAAATCATCTCCAGGTTTGATTGTAAAACAACTCCTGACAGCAAATCCATATTGGATATGCATTGGGAATTGTGCCTAAGAAATCGCCTCCAGGTTTGATTGCGAAGCTTCTTTACATGTTCCTCACTTTCAAAGCATAACTCTGAAGATTTTTAAATGTATTGATCAGCATCAACAGGATATGAAATTGTATGGATATATCAATAATGATCTTGGTATGTATATGTGTGTACCTGCCTGTGGTCGTCGCGACGAGGCAGACCTTGTCGTCCATGGCAACGAGGCTGAAGTTGTATTCACCAGCCTTGCAGATGTGAAACTGTGCAGAGAGGCTGATGACCCACAAGTATATGGGATCAATTGTAGCTCTTTTCGATAAGTAAGAGTGTCGAACCCAACGAGGAGCAGAAGGAAATGACAAGTAGTTTCAGTAAGGTAATGTCTGCAAGTGCTGAAATTGTAAGTAGCGGAGTAGTTTGATAGCAAGGTAATTTGTAACGAGCAAGTAACGATAGTAGTAACAAAAGTGCAGCAAGGTAGCCCAATCCTTTTGAGGCAAAGGACATGCCAAAACAGTCTCTTATGATAAGCAAAGTGTTCTTGAGGGTACACGGGAATTACATCTAGTCACTTTCATCATGTTGGTTTAATTTGTGTTCGCTATTTTGATAATTTGATATGTGGGTGGACCGGTGCTTAGGTGCTGTTCTTACTTGAAAAAACCTCCTACTTATGATTAACACTCCCGCAAGCATCTGCAACTATGAGAAAAGTATTAAGAATAAATTCTAAGCATAACATTAAATTTTTGGGTCTAGTCGATCCCTTACGGAATAGCGCATGAACTGGGGTTCAAGCTTCTGTCACTCTTGCAACCCACCATCTATTTACTACTCCACAATGCATTCCCTTAGGCCTAAATATGGTGAAGTGTTATGTAGTCGACGTTCACATGACACCACTAAGGGAATCACAACATACATACCATCAAAATATCGAACACATATCAAATTCACATGATTACTTGCAACATGAATTATCCGGTGACCTCAAGAACGAAAGTAACTACTCACAAATAATAAACATGTTCATGATCAGAGGAATATTAATATGCATAAGGGATCTGAACATATAATCTTCCACCAAATAAACCATATAGTAATCAACTACAAGATGTAATCAACACTACTAGTCACCCCCTAGCACCAATCTATAGTTCTGGTAACAAGATTGAATACAAGAGATGAACTAGGGTTTGAGATGAGACGGTGCTGGTGAAGATGTTGATGGAGATTGTCCTCCCCAAGATGGGAGAGTTGTTGGTGATGACGATGACGATGATTTCCCCCTTCGGAAGGGAAGTTCCCCCGGCAGAATCGCTCCGCCGGAGGGCAAAAGTGCTCCTGCCCAAGTTCCGCCTCAAGACGGCGGCGCTCCGCCCCGAAAGTCTTCTCCTTATTTTTTCTAGGTAAAAATGACTTATATACCAGAAGATGGGCACTAGAGGTGGACCAAGGGGGCTACAACCCACCAGGGCGCGCTTGGGCTGCCTGGCGCGCCCAGGTGGGTTGTGCCCACCTGGTGGCCCCCCTCTGATACTTATTGGCTCCAATAATTCTTAAATATTCCATAAAAAATCTCCGTGAAGTTTCAGCTTGTTTGGAGTTGTGCAGAATAGGTGGCCTGACGTAGCTTTTTCAGGTCCAGATTTCCAGCTGCCGGAATTCTCCCTCTTGGAGTGTACCTTGCAAATTATGAGAGAAAAGACATTAGAATTACTCCAAAAAGCATTATCATGGATAAAAACACTATAAATAACAGTAAGAAAACATGATGCAAAATGGACATATCAACTCCCCAAGCTTAGAATTACAGTTGGAGCATGAATTCAATAGGAAATGTAGCCACACAGAAATTACAGTTCAGCAATTATTTTGCAACGGCAGCATGATGAATATCTACACTGTTATGAACTGTAATTTGCATTTGACAATGCAATTTTAGCCACACATAAATTAGTAAAAAAGAAAGAAAACAAAAAGAGTACAAAGATCAGACACCTACAAAAAAGGAGTACAGACATCAACAGCTTTTCTGGTTATTTACATTTATGTACACCTTAAGAAGTGCCAAGAGTTACAATCATCGACGCGCTTCACCTTCACCCCACAACCACAATCAACTGACTGAACATTTGCAAGAGAGTTTCAAAAGGTGGTTCATTTCATACCCTTCAGCCTGGAAACCCATCTGTAGTTCAAGGTTCCAGACAGTAAGTAAGCTTCTATAGCTGGCAATGATATCACCATATGACCATATGCCCATCTGTGACCCCCTTGGATGATCTC
Source organism: Triticum dicoccoides (assembly GCF_002162155.2). Taxonomy (NCBI): domain Eukaryota; kingdom Viridiplantae; phylum Streptophyta; class Magnoliopsida; order Poales; family Poaceae; genus Triticum; species Triticum dicoccoides. The sequence goes on from NC_041382.1 coordinate 48,057,620, forward strand.
GAGAATACACTGACAATCTTAGCTTATGAAACCAAGCAAGATGTGTACCATATACCATGCCAGCCACTAACACCCCAGGAGACAAATATACCAACCTCAAAAGTTCAGATCACCCCCACGCTCCATGAACATTGAATACAGACAAATACCATTGCATTGCTGCATTCTGGGTGTTGCGTGCTATATACTGGCAGCAAGATTTGGATCATATTCACACAAGGCCTAGACTGTAATTTCATCACTGGTGCTCCAGAATTATCAGTCCTAGAATGACAAAAATTAGGATCTCACACATACTGTACCTGTGATATCTACTCTATGACAACAAATTGATGGCGTGGATTATATGCATTTTTCTCAAAACCTTGAATCTGATCATCACTGCAGCTCATTCCTGCATGAGTAATTGTACGTTGTGAATATCCAGATATAATTAAGCATTAATAACATGTAGAGATACAGAAGAAACCTAAATGCTGCCAGGAAAAACTTTAACAGGCCAATGGTCTCTATCATAAAAGTGGGAGAAAATTTGCACAAGAAATAATATAGAATTTATGGAGAAGAAAATATAAATAGACAAGTAAAAACATCTCAGCAACATCTCTGATAAACCTACCACAGTAAGGAGTGAGGGCATACTGCTAGAATCACGATACTGTGCTACAGCGTCATCAAAGGCACTAAACAAGAACAAGCTTTTGGTGAAAGACATATTCGATCAGGTTATCCTTAGTATACTAAGAAGCATGAACATCAAAGACGATATCATGCTTTCCATGTCAGTTAGAAGCAAAAATCTATATGATAAAATACATGATAAATAAACTTAATTGTTACATATCAGATTAAAAAGGAAGAAGAGAAAGAATGCGCACCTTCGGAATAGGACATTATATCCACATGAGCAATGTGCGCGACCTGGCCCCAGTTCGGACCAACATCCTTTTCATACCGCTTCATAAACATTGGGTCACAGCCCCAGATTGTCAGCTTGCTAAGTGAGGCAGGCAGTTGTGGGAGTAGCTTCATCAGAGGGGCCTTTCAATGTGCAAACTCTGTAACGCTTCAAGCTTATCCATCTGAGATGGCAAGGATTGCAGAGATTCGGCAATTCCTATCTTGATGGAATGGAGGGAAGTAGCATTCTGCAGCAACCATCCCTCGGCTAAGGACTCCATTGCACAGTCGTTGCAGATATATAGCTCTTTAGTGTATCTGAGGCTCTGAAGTGGCTCCACAAACAACAGGGCCTGGCAATCGATTCTAAGCTCTTGTAGCATAAAGGAACAACAACCCTGCGGCGAGTCTGAAAGGTTGAGCTTGTCGCAGCATAGGATCGACAGCATTCTCAGGGAAGAAACAGCTCCAAGACCCCCAAAGGATAACAAGCCTCTGCATCTAGCTACTGACAGATCAGAAAGAACTTGCAGAGTTCCAAATATTTCCGCTGGAGGAAGTTTCTCCAGGTTGGTGCAATTGAACAGTGTTAACTTTGTAAGAAAGGACAGATTTCGAAGTGACAAGAGCATTGAAACATCAATACTACCGCAAGGATTTATATCCAAGTTCTTGAGTGAAATTGGCAGAATATTTCCTGCAGTATTGCCATCCTTCAGCAATGGACAGGCAACCATTTCCAGGAATTTCAGGTGATGCAGTGCTGCAAAACCATTCCTTGGTAGATGGCGTAGACTTTCACAATGACTTATGATTAATGTAGATAGAGAACCAAGTTGTTCTTGACACTCTAGTAATCCTTTATCTAGAGAAGTCAGATGTGCGCAGCTTTGAATGTGTACAAATGTAAGCTCAGACTTGACTGATGTCTTTGATTCCCTCTGGTGTATTCCTGGAAGAACTAGAAAACCAACATGCTTTAATATCAGTACCTCAAGGCTAGGAGGTATAGTGCGAAGTATGTTCAGGTTAGGGCACCATCCAATGATTAGGCTACGAAGAAAACGGGGTAAACAAACAATCCCTGATTCATTGGTATCAGTTAGTTCCTCGAGCCCCAATCCCATGTATTCTAACTGAAAAAGATGCTGCAACTTCAGATGCTGGAGTAAATTTAGTTCCTGAAGAGATGGCAGGCTCTTCCATTTAATACAGTACTCAAGCTCAAGTGATACCAAATTGACAAGCAAGGAATTAGCAATCCAAAATGGAAGTACAGATCCATTGTATCCATGGATATGCAGTATTTGAATTTCCCTATTTGGTTCATGATTACCAATAATCTGATCATCCACCCGTGTATCATTATTGTATCTGTTCCATGATAACAGCAAAATCCTCATGTCATGTTTTTCCTTTAATTTGACCTCCATAGCTTCTCTGCAATTCTGGACATTTTGAAGATTCATTAGGCCAAGTTGACGAAGGCTTCTTAAATTGCTCAGTGTACTCAGCCTGCTACCATCATTTTGCACCACCTCAAATCCACGTAAAACCTGAAGTGAGGTTAACCTTCCAAGTTTATGAATCTTGGATGACATATTGTCAGGAATATGCAAAGAGCGTAAGCAACGTAAATTATATATGTCGCTCAAGTCTGGTTCTTTTGCTGTCAAGTAGCTGAGCTTGAATACTTGCAGATGGTAGAATTTAAAGATTTTATGAAGATGAGACTCGTCACATGAGATTAAGGAAATATAACGGAGATGAATTAGGTTGGGAAATCTATCGAGTACATGAAATGGAGATGGCACAGACAATTGCAGCAGACGCAAGCATTTTGTGCTCTTCAGAATCTCTCCAAGCAAAAATTCAGTTTCTTGATCAAGACAGGACTCACTTTCTATTATAAGAGTCCGCAAACTCCTCAAATAAGATATCTTCCGGGCTCTTTCATGAGTAAGGATGCCACAGTTTGCAATAGATATGTGTCGGGTTGTCCACATGACATCTTGGAAACCACCATTATCCACTCTTGCGCATTCACCTCGAGAGACAAGCTGTGCCAAGTCATGCAGCAAACTGTGTAAAACATAATATTCTTTCTGGTTTGCCCCACAAGGATCTGTTTCTACCATACGGCAAAAGAATGATTTTCTTGCCAATGCCGTGAAGTACTCTTCCCCGACATCCACTGGGTTCAGAAGGCTAACATTATCTGTTGCTGGTAAGCTATCACCAGGCTCCCTTGAGGCAAAAGGTATTAGTCCAGAACTGACCCACATGTCTACCATTTTGTCCATGTAAAATTTGTGCCCCCTTGCAAACAAACTACAATACCTAAAGCAAATTTGCAGCTGTGCAGGTAGATGGTCGTAGCTCAGTTTGAGAGATGGAAGAATGCTATAAATTCCTTCAATTTGGTACCAATGTTGTTGCAGTACATCGGTCCAACTAGTTTTCAAATCATCCCGCAGGTGCGAAACGACCGCCAATGTCAGGAATGGGCAGGCTCCAAACATTTTTGATATTTGTTCACCAATCAGCAGAAGGTTGGCATAATCTTGGGAGTTCACATCGGGATTCAGTAGGCTTTTGAAGAGCAGGAAATTGTCGCTATCCTGTAATCCATCCAGTTTCAGACACTCAAATTCACCTCCTAGTGTGGTGGCAGCCATATCTGCTACTGATTGTATCCTAGTGGTCAACAGGATTTTGCTTCCTCTCTTGGCAGACCGTATCGGGGACAGCAAATCTTCCCATCTTCCCCTCACCTCGTCTTCCCAGACATCATCTAGAATGAGCAGAAGCTTCTTATCTCTGAGCTTCTCTGCCAAATGAGCAGAAGCAGAGGATGCAGGTTCCGTGGCAGCAATCGATGTCAGTATGTCACTGACCACTGCCGCGGCACTGAACTCAAATGACACCTTCACCCACACAACAATGTCGAAATTGGTTGGCACCTGCGGGTCGTCGTGAACGAGCTTAGCAAGTGCTGATTTCCCCATGCCGGCCACCCCCAATATTGCAAAAAGTGACACTGGGTTAGTTTCAGCCTCTTCAGCTGGGAGCTTCATCAGCCACCGCATCACCTGCCCGGCTGCCCCTTCTCCTTGTCTCGGCCGACCACCACATCCGCCGCGATCCAGCTCGGGTAGCGCTCGTGCTCGGAGGGAGAGGGCGCGGCGGCGGCGACCCCCGGAGCACGGCGAGCGACCGAGCGCTGGTAGTATCGATACACGACGGACGCCATATGGCCCAGTCTCACCACGGCCTCCCTCAGCCTCTCCAGGCCGCTGCCAGGCACGAACCTAGCAAGAATCTTCCTCTTGACAAGCTTGGAGACGGGGCCGCGGCGAACGGCCGCGTCCTCCAGCCTGTGGTACTGGATCTCGTCGACGGCGTCCTCGATCTCGTCGACGGCCCTGGTGAACTCCCAGATAGAGATTTCGAGGCTCGGGAACCGCCATTTGACCAGCCGGCGCTCGGCTTCGTCCAAGATTGTCAGGATCCTCCGGACGCTTTCCAGCAGCTCTCCCTTGTAAACTTGTTCCGCTCCGCCGGCCAGGTGGGAGAAGGCTTTGTCCAGCAACGACAGGGCAAGCGTTGTCGCCGACCTGCCTGCGAGTAGAGGTAGATCTTCCGCCATATTTGTCTACTGAGGATATCCGGATAGAGAATCTCTGTCTGTGGAGGGAAGAGAGGAACGGGAGGGTATTTTCTCATCACCAATCAAACATTTTTTCTTCTTGAATGGAATAGCATAAAGTCTGACCTCCCACCAACGCTGCCTTTAGGGTAGGCGTGACTTGACGGCTCGGCTTGGCTAAGTCACGCTCACAGTATGAACCAGGATCACAACGAGTGGTCCAGATCATTTCACTGTTATTAGTCCTATATTATTATTAATAATCTCTACCTATTATCTGTCCTTCAAAAAAAATTCTACAACTCTCTGTCTAATTTTTGCTACTTATAAAAAGAACGCAACATTCCCATGCCGCTCTCCTTTCGTCCCGACCTCTTCCACTCAGTTTATTTCCTTTACCTCCCAACCCTCAACCTCACCCTGATTTCTCTATCACTTGGTTTATTAATCTAAAAAGTGTGTTCGCACTTTTTGGGCCAACCAAGCGATCTTTTTATAAGTAGTTATGATGGCGGTTCCAAGGGGGACAAGATGTTGTGGTAGTCGGAGGTGTGAGATGTGACGGTGGTAGGCAAGGGGTGTCAAGGGTGCCTAGTTGGCTAGTCAGCTTATGCAGTTGCACACCAAGGGATATCTAGTTGCATAAGGATAGCTAGTTAGTTGGCTCCACTGCCTAATCATGTTTAGGCAATGTGTGGGATGGATTTTTTGTGGACGTGTAGTCAGACTTCTGCAGTTGGAGGGGAGAGGCGTGGCGGTGGTATAAGCGGGGGGTGTTAAGGGTTTGCATTTGTGCAGGAATGTGCATATCAAAGCAAATACATATCCTAGTTGGCTACTCAGACTTATGCAGTTAGGCCAACTCCATGGCGCGACCCCATCCTGTCCGCGCGCGTCCGTTTGGGGTAAAATGGACGAATAGCACGGTCCAACGCATGGTCTCAAACGGACAAATGTCCGGATTCCGTCCGTTTTTGACTCATCCCTGGCCCAAACTTGCGCTCGGTTTGGGGTGAAACGGACGCGCGCGGACGGCCTCGACGCACGCCCTTGTCCCCCCTGGCTCGCCTGTCGGGAACAGTAGCAGTGATGGGGATCGTAGCAGAAATTCAAAATTTTCTACGCAACACCAAGATCAATCTATGGAGTAATCTAGCAACGAGGGAAGGAGAGTGCATCTACATACCCTTGTAGATCGCTAAGCGGAAGCGTTCAAGTGAACGGGGTTGATGGAGTCGTACTCGCCGTGATCCAAATCACCGATGATCCTAGTGCCGAAAGGACGGCACCTCCGCGTTCAACACACATGCAGCCCGGTGACGTCTCCCACGCCTTGATCCAGCAAGGGGAGAAGGAGAGGTTGGGGAAGACTCCGTCCAGCAACAGCACGACGGCGTGGTGGTGGTGGAGGAGCGTGGCAATCCTGCAGGGCTTCGCCAAGCACCGCGGGAGAGGAGGAGGGAGAGAGGCAGGGCTGCGCCATGGAGAGGTCAAAACTCATGTGTTGGCAGCCCCAAAGTCCTCAAGTATATATAGGGGAGAGGGAGGGGGGTGCGCCCCCTTTAGGGTTTCCACCCCAAGGGGTGCGGCAGCCCCAAACCCATCTAGGGTGGCGGCCAAGGGGGGGGAGAGGGGGAAACTTGCCCCCCAAGCTAGGTGGAGGCGCCCCCCTCCCCAAACCCTAGGCGCCTTGGGCCCTTGTGGGGGGCGCACCAGCCCACCTGGGGCTGATCCCCTCCCACACTTGGTCCCGATACATTACCGATAAAACCCGAAACTTTTCCGGTGACCAAAACAGGACTTCCCATATATAATTCTTTACCTCCGGACCATTTCGGAACTCCTCGTGACATCCGGGATCTCATCCGGGACTCCGAACAACATTCGGTAACCACATACAAACTTCCTTTATAACCCTAGCGTCATTGAACCTTAAGTGTGTAGACCCTACGGGTTCGGGAACCATGCAGACATGACCGAGACGTTCTCCGGTCAATAACCAACAGCGGGATCTGGATACCCATGTTGGTTCCCACATGTTCCACGATGTCAAGGATTCGATCAATCCCGTATGCAATTCCCTTTGTCTAGCGGTATTGTACTTGCCCGAGATTCGATCGTCGGTATCCTGATACCTTGTTCAATCTTGTTACCGGCAAGTCTCTTTACTCATTCCGTAACACATCATCCCGTGATCAACTCCTTGGTCACATTGTGCACATTATGATGATGTCCTATCGAGTGGGCCCAGAGATACCTCTCCGTCACACGGAGTGACAAATCCCAGTCTCGATTCGTGCCAACCCAACAAACACTTTCGGAGATACCCGTTGTGACGCCCGGATAATCATGCTACAGTAAACTCACGTTGATGGTGCCACGTCACCTCTGTCACTGTAGTTAATCTCAGGTTAATTCAAAACTGTTTTGAAATTCAAATGCAAGTTAATGATAACAATAAAAGTTTCCAAAAATTAAGACTAAAATGTTCGGTGATTGTCAAATATTACAAAGGTAATTGTGGTGAGGTAAACACAATTTTATAAAAGGCCTAAATAGTTTTAAATGATTTAAACAGAAAAGAAATAATAAAAGAAAATACAAAAGGAAAGAAAAACAGAAAACCAAAAAGAAAAAAAAGAACACCCCCTTCCCCCCCCACTGGGCTTCGGCCCAGCAGGCCACCGGGCCGCCTGGCAAACCCACCCCCTCTCTCCTTATTCCCCCCCGGGTGAGACCCCGAAACCCTAGCCACCCCCCACTCGCATCCACTCTCCCCCCTCCCTCCCGATTGGATCGGGAGGATAACGGCGCCGCGCCCC
>NC_041382.1:48065513-48072948 GCF_002162155.2 Triticum dicoccoides
GGCCTGCGTGGCTTTGGTCGCCGACGCCCGCGGCCGGCCACCACCGCTACCTGCCGGCCTCACCCGCCTGTGCCCCGCCTCCTCTGCACACGGCGCCCGGCCCCGTGGCGCCCCTGTTTCCCCCGCTCCGCCATGTGCGCCGTCGCCGCCGCCGGCGAGCCTGCGCCCCGGCTCGCCGTGCCCCCCCCTTCCCCGTTGGCCGCGGACGAGCGCCCGCTGCGCCAGTTCGGGCGGGTGCCCAGCGCCCGCTAACACCGAAACCACTCTGGCCACTTGTGCCAATGACATGGGGGCCCCACGGCCCCAGAACGTTTTATTAAAAAAAAGGAATTAAAATTAATAATAATAAAAATAATTAATTAATTAATTAATTAATTAATTAATTAAGGAATTAATTAAGTTAATTAATCATAATTAGATTAATCAAATTAACTAATTAGTCTAATTAAACTGTGATTAGTTTAGCTAAAACCTGATTAGCCTAAACAGGGTATGACAAGTGGGCCCCGCTGGACCCACACGTCAGTTTGACCAGTCAACGCCCCTGTTGACTGCTGACGTCATGATGACGTCAGCAAACACTGTTTTGGATAAGGTTGGATTTAAATGAATAAATAAAATCAGAAAATGATTTAAATCTTTAGAAAATCATATCTTTTAATCCGTAACTCGGATGAAAATACTTTCTACATGAAAGTTACTCAGAACGACGAGACGAACCCGGATACGCAGCCCGTTCGTCCACCACACACCTCTAACATACCAAACACGCAACTTTCCCCCTCCGGTTCATCTGTCCGAAAACGCGAAACCCCGGGAATACTTTCCCGGATGTTTCCCCCCTTCGTCGGTATCACCTACTACCGCGATTGGGCACACCTAGCATCGTTACTTGTCATGTCATGCATCGATATGCATTTGTTTGCATTGTATTCATTGTTTCTTCCCCCTCTTCTCTCCGGTAGACTACGAGACCGACGCTGCTGCTGCCCAGTTCGACTACGGAGTTGACGACCCCTCCTTCTTGCCAGAGCAACCAGGCAAGCCCCCCCTTTGATCACCAGAATCGCCTATTCTACTCTATACTGCTTGCATTAGAGTAGCGTAGCATGTTACTGCTTTCTGTTATACCTATCCTGATGCATAGCCTGTCCTTGTTACTACTGTTGATACCTTTAACCGCAATCCTAAATACTTAGTATAGGATGCTAGTTTATCATCATTGGCCCTACATTCTTGTCAGTCTGCCTTGCTATACTATTGGGCCGTGATCACTCGGGAGGTGATCACGGGTATATACTATACATACATACTATACAGATGGTGACTAAAGTCGGGTCAGCTCGAAGAGTACCCGCGAGTGATTCACGGACTGGGGGCTGAAAGGACCTTTGTCCCGACGGCCCTCTGTGTGGGTCTTTGTGGCGGAGCGACAGGGCAGGTTGAGACCACCTAGGAGACAGGTGGGCCTGGCCCTGTTCGGCGTTCGCGGATATTTAACACGCTTAACGAGAACTTGGTATTTGATCTGAGTTGGCTACGAGCCTATACGCACTAACCATCTACGCGGGAGTAGTTATGGGTATCCCGACGTCATGGTATCAGCCGAAGCACTTCGTGACATCAACGACTGAGCGGCGCGCGCCGGGTTGGACTGCGTTAACGCAACTTCCTTTGTAATGGAGGTTGCTAGGTCTGCTCACCGGCCGCGTACGCAACGTGCAGGTGTGCTCAGGGCGATGGGCCCAGCCCCCTGCGCGCTTAGGTTTAGACCGGCGTGCTGGCCTCTCCGTTGAGCCTAGGTGGGGCTGCGACGTGTTGATCTTCCGAGGCCGGGCATGACCCAGGAAAGTGTGTTCGGCCAAATGGGATCGAGTGTGTTGGGTTATGTGGTGCACCCCTGCAGGGAAGTTAATCTATTCGAATAGCCGTGATCTTCGGTAACAGGACGACTTGGAGTTGTACCTTGACCTTATGACAACTAGAACCGGATACTTAATAAAACACACCCTTCCAAGTGCCAGATACAACCGGTGGTCGCTCTCCCTCAGGGATACGAGGGGAGGATCGCCGGGTAGGATATGCTATGCGATGCTACTTGGAGTTGCTACTTGGAGATGCTACTTGGAGGACTTCAACCTACCCTCTTCTGCCTGTTGCAAGACGAAGGTGACCAGAAGCGTAGTCTTCGATAAGACTAGCTATCCCCCTCTTATTCTGGCATTCTGCAGTTCAATCCACTGATATGGCCCTTTACACATATGCCCATGCATATGTAGTGTAGTTCCTTGCTTGCGAGTACTTTGGATGAGTACTCACGGTTGCTTTTCTCCCCCTTTTCCCCTTTCCCTTCTACCTGGTTGTCGCAACCAGATGCTGGAGCCCTGGAGCCAGACGCCACCGTCGACGACGACCCCTACTACACCGGAGGTGCCTACTACTACGTGCAGCCCGCTGACGACGACCAGGAGTAGTTTAGGAGGATCCCAGGCAGGAGGCCCGCGCCTCTTTCGATCTGTATCCCAGTTTGTGCTAGCCTTCTTAAGGCAAACTTGTTTAACTTATGTCTGTACTCAGATATTGTTGCTTTCGCTGACTCGTCTATGATCGAGCACTTGTATTCGAGCCCTCGAGGCCCCTGGCTTGTATTATGATGCTTGTATGACTTATTTATATTTTTAGAGTTGTGTTGTGATATCTTCCCGTGAGTCCCTGATCTTGATCGTACACGTTTGCGTGCATGATTAGTGTACGATTGAATCGGGGGCGTCACAAGTTGGTATCAGAGCCGACTGCCTGTAGGAATCCCCCTTCCACACTCCTTATCCGAAGTCGAGTCTAGACATTGCAAAACTTTTACTAACATGGCTGTGTGTCTTACGGGCACACGTCGCCATTGGGTGGTATTAGGATCTTTTACTCCTCGACCTTTACTCTGGGACTCTGAACTCTCTTCTACTCGGGTTAAACAATTTTACTAACTCTGACTCTAGGTTCTCGATAATACTTTCTCCCGGAGAGCCTCTTCAGTCCGGATGATTACTTGGTGCACCGAAGGATTCTGAAGATACCTTCTGATATTCTCTTGAGACCTTGTGCCAATCGCGTTTGCAATTCCCCTTCCATCGTCAACCCTTATGGATAACTACTTGCAGTTGTTATTCTTACATTCATCCCCAGTTGGTCTTGTTATTACAAGATACCCTGGAAAAACTTGTCGTTGTTTCGATAATCCTTTGAGCTTACTGCCGTGCTGTTCCTTGTCACCTGAATACCCCTATGGGTAATTCTCGCACTTATCGAGTATCCGCTCATTCCCCCCAGTTGTTCCTGTGTTACACAAAAGTCTTCGAAATACCATTCGATATTCCAAAAATCCTCAGCAACCTTTGGCTCTTGAAATTCTTGCTTGCTTGCATTATGGTTAATCCCATAAGTCTCGTAGTCATATTGACATTCCTTGTCATTATCATTTTGAGTCTGTTGACTCAATGTGTTTGCGAATACATGCAATCATCATTGATCCTTATAAATTAACTTTCCGAGTGAATTGCCATTCCTTTAACTGGAATTGGTTCTCGACCAATCGAATTGTCTTTGATTGTACCCTAAGGCTATTCAACTTATCCACCCCTAATCAGAGCATTGCTTCTGATCCCTTGATTTGGGAATCATAATTCCTTTGCATTTGACAATTGAGTTAGTCAGTTGTTTCTATAATCCGGTGCACTTGCATTCCTTCTTCCTTTGATAGAGTACCGATACCCACACTAGCTCCGTTGTGGACCATCGGTTCCTTTGTTGGATTTTATGTCCTTCATATTAATCACGTTGTGAGCTCTTTCCCCTGATACATAATGCCTTTGGTACATTGTATCCTCTGCTTGACCAACAATGCTCTACTTTCGAGCTTGTATTAATTACCCCGAAGTTTGTGGTATATGTTCGTAAGATGCCCTGATGGGTTGAACCTATGCCTTCCTTAATATGTGTGAACTCGGAAGATTTCACGAGTCATACTCATCTGGTATTTCACCAGGTAAAACTTTCAACACTAGTGCCTTTATCAAAGCGAGAAGTGAATGGAAGGTTATACATTGAAGAAGTGGGAGTCGACCTTGAACTTTGTGTTCATGCCCATAGACACGATGTAGATCTTCTCATCGAAGCTTCTTTTAAAATTAATTAATCCCTTGGTATAAGTTCATCTTATATCTGGGATCTGGCCTTTTTCAATCGTGGTTCCGACCATGTTCTCCTTTAAATACCAATTCTCGTGCAAGTTTAAGCACTTGTCTTCTGCAGAGCAATACCCCAGTCCAACCTCTATTTTGATCTGTCGTCGAGTATTACCCCCCTGGTATCTCGAGATTATCATGGAACTGCATAACTTTTTATGAGTTCTTCATCAAGTGCTACCTTCCCACTGATTCCAATTTTTCGCGGGCTCTGAGTTATTATACACTCAAAGACACCGATAACTGAACCGAGTCCGCACTACGGTTCAACAACTCTTTAGTAAGCTTCTATAAATACGAGTTTGTACCCGATCACGCCATTCCTAGCCTATTTGGCTATATCATTGTCGTGATGATTTTAACTGTGCTACCCGGTCCTTCTTCTCGGAGCACAATTTTCGACGATGAACTAACCTTACGTCGGTCCTCATCGTCATATCATTTCGCCTTGAACAACAAGCTTGGTTTCGAGTTTGTGTCATACCCTTGGTTCCAATAACCTTTCACTTCATCATTACTTTGACTTGATGTCGTCGCCGATCGATTACATCTTCATGAACTCTCGCGACAAAGGTGTCGTGATCATCAACATTCTGAGCTCATCCATGATATCAATTGAATTCATGATGAGAAATACCATCCTTGCTGTTGATGAATTGTATTATCATCGACCACTTTATGGCCTTCCCACCAACACAAGCTTGTTCATGCTTGGTGTTATACCTTGAGTTCCTTGCTACCCAGCATTTGATCTTCCTTACCTCGGAAGTATTACCATCTCTTTTTGTCAAGAATGTGGTGGGAATTTCACCACCTCTTAAGAATTCTTGATATCAAAATGCTTCTTGCCATCTTCGTTCATTTCTTGGTCCCCGTGTTAATTCCAACAAGTGAACGGTGTTGTTTGGATTCTTTCCTTCTAGCAACCCTAATTTTTTTTTGAAGTTAATGGTCGAAAGTTCATTCTTAGGTTATTGACTATTGAATCACCATTCTGACATTGGTCGTGCAACCCAACCCATATTTCGGGTGCACCTTTCAACCAATGTTTAATTGTGTATGTTTTCCTCGAGCATACATCATTATACCATTTGATCTGACAAATGTCATCTTCTTGTTCACATTATTGTGGAAATCCATCGTTTGAAAATCTCAATGAATTGTCGCTGAGTCAATCAACCACCTCCTCACCTCTCCTTGGTTTAATGATGAACTATTGTTTCAGGAACCCGCTCCCATAGTTCATTTCCCGAGAATCTTGCAATGCCATTTCAACGATTTGTGTTGCGCCTTTTCTTCTCGGACATCCTGAGTCTGAGGCATCATGACACCAATTGGATCTGAATCTCGGTCAGATATGATGGTTGGGACAACTTTCCACGAGTTATGTTGTTTGTCCTTTGATGACCCGGTAACATGATGTCATGCCTAGCACCCCCCCCCCCCTGGCTGGAGGACCTATCATTATAGATTCCTTTTCAGCAAGGTTATCCGTTCATCCATGGGGAAATTGTAAGACTTATTCTACAAGTTATTCCTGATGGATCCTTCGTGTTTCCAAAGTCTGATCTTCACCTGAAGACCATGTCAATGCTATCTCGAAGCATGTCAATGGTACTCCGATTTGCAACAGGAACATTTGAAGCACGATGCTAGATTTATTTATCATTTATCCTAACACCATTGTATGGGTAATATCATGAGATTCTTCCCCCCCCCCTTAACTAAATGGTTTTCTACTTTATATCCTGTCATGGATATCTTGCTCTGCTTGTCCTTGGGAAGGATATACCCTTGAATTATGTGTTTTAACACATTTTCCTTTCCATTGTTCTGTTTAATCTGATATTCATATTTTCCTTTCCATTGTTGTGTTTGTCATTCTTGTGATCTATATAATCTAACCAGTAAAGATTCACTGCTTATGTAAACACCTCGATGTATAATTGGTCAGTAAGACCCTGTTATGATTGTTGATGATATTCCGGTAACCACCGATGGACGAGAACTTTGCCTATTGGCCCGCCTTGTTCAACGAGCAGGAAAATGGTTCTCTTCGTCCCTCGCCCTTGGTATCGACGTTGTTGCCGACTTAATCGACAGGCTACCCTCTGACATGCCTTGCTTGCATGATCGCGCAAGACGTCTCTGCCCTTCCTATTTTTAACCCACATGGTGGGCCCATAACCCACAGTTCCACAGGATCGAAACCTGACTCTCCTGTACACCCCCTGTTCCCAAAGTTATTCCTCACGCGTGGCCTCGTGTGTAATTCACGAGCCACCTTCCGATGAGATCATCAATCTGGTATCAGATGCAATACTTATTCCCATTGCTCTGAACCCCTTTCACACTTCGCTTCAGGCAACGAACGATTGCCTATGCGCTTGAAACTTCTATTTTGCACCTTCTTGCTTTGCTCTCGATATTGTCTTGAATTTCAATTCGAGAGTTACTTTCCGCCACCTTCCTCGTTGTTGTCTACCAAATAATCTACCCTGCAGAGATCCATTCTTCGGTATACCCCCTTAATCTTTCGTTAGTACGATGAAATTTCCGAAGAAAGGATGATGACTTCATCATGATGACCTGAAGCAGAGAAAGGAAGACATCAATATAATGGGTCGACCTCTTCGAGAAGAGCAACCAAGACTAAGAAGATCCGTTAGCATTTCGTAACTAGATCCCCCCCCCTTACTCATGCTCCTAAATCTCGGGATGAGATTTCTTGTAGTGGAGGAGAATTGTGACGCCCGGATAATCATGCTACAGTAAACTCACGTTGATGGTGCCACGTCACCTCTGTCACTGTAGTTAATCTCAGGTTAATTCAAAACTGTTTTGAAATTCAAATGCAAGTTAATGATAACAATAAAAGTTTCCAAAAATTAAGACTAAAATGTTCGGTGATTGTCAAATATTACAAAGGTAATTGTGGTGAGGTAAACACAATTTTATAAAAGGCCTAAATAGTTTTAAATGATTTAAACAGAAAAGAAATAATAAAAGAAAATACAAAATGAAAGAAAAACAGAAAACCAAAAAGAAAAAAAAGAACACCCCCTTCCCCCCCCCACTGGGCTTCGGCCCAGCAGGCCACCGGGCCGCCTGGCAAACCCACCCCCTCTCTCCTTATTCCCCCCCGGGTGAGACCCCGAAACCCTAGCCACCCCCCACTCGCATCCACTCTCCCCCCT
>NC_041382.1:48073594-48079448 GCF_002162155.2 Triticum dicoccoides
TTGTCTCCCCTCGCCTTGGCCTCGCCTCTCCACGCCGGCCTGCGCGTGGCTTTGGTCGCCGACGCCCGCGGCCGGCCACCACCGCTACCTGCCGGCCTCACCCGCCTGTGCCCCGCCTCCTCTGCACACGGCGCCCGGCCCCGTGGCGCCCCTGTTTCCCCCGCTCCGCCCTGTGCGCCGTCGCCGCCGCCGGCGAGCCTGCGCCCCGGCTCGCCGTGCCCCCCCTTCCCCGTTGGCCGCGGACGAGCGCCCGCTGCGCCAGTTCGGGCGGGTGCCCAGCGCCCGCTAACACCGAAACCACTCTGGCCACTGGTGCCAATGACATGGGGGCCCCACGGCCCCAGAACGTTTTATTAAAAAAAAGGAATTAAAATTAATAATAATAAAAATAATTGATTAATTAATTAATTAAGGAATTAATTAAGTTAATTAATCATAATTAGATTAATCAAATTAACTAATTAGTCTAATTAAACTGTGATTAGTTTAGCTAAAACCTGATTAGCCTAAACAAGGTATGATAGGTGGGCCCCGCTGGACCCACACGTCAGTTTGACCAGTCAACGCCCCTGTTGACTGCTGACGTCATGCTGACGTCATGATGACGTCAGCAAACACTGTTTTGGATAAGGTTGGATTTAAATGAATAAATAAAATCAGAAAATGATTTAAATCTTTAGAAAATCATATCTTTTAATCCGTAACTCGGATGAAAATACTTTCTACATGAAAGTTGCTCAGAACGACGAGACGAACCTGGATACGCAGCCCGTTCGTCCACCACACACCTCTAACATACCAAACACGCAACTTTCCCCCTCCGGTTCATCTGTCCGAAAACGCGAAACCCCGGGAATACTTTCCCGGATGTTTCCCCCCTTCGTCGGTATCACCTACTACCGCGATTGGGCACACCTAGCATCGTTACTTGTCATGTCATGCATCGATATGCATTTGTTTGCATTGTATTCATTGTTTCTTCCCCCTCTTCTCTCCGGTAGACTACGAGACCGACGCTGCTGCTGCCCAGTTCGACTACGGAGTTGACGACCCCTCCTTCTTGCCAGAGCAACCAGGCAAGCCCCCCCTTTGATCACCAGATATCGCCTATTCTACTCTATACTGCTTGCATTAGAGTAGTGTAGCATGTTACTGCTTTCTGTTATCCCTATCCTGATGCATAGCCTGTCCTTGTTACTACTGTTGATACCTTTAACCGCAATCCTAAATACTTAGTATAGGATGCTAGTTTATCATCATTGGCCCTACATTCTTGTCAGTCTGCCTTGCTATACTATTGGGCCGTGATCACTCGGGAGGTGATCACGGGTATATACTATACATACATACTATACAGATGGTGACTAAAGTCGGGTCAGCTCGAAGAGTACCCGCGAGTGATTCACGGACTGGGGGCTGAAAGGACCTTTGTCCCGACGGCCCTCTGTGTGGGTCTTTGTGGCGGAGCGACAGGGCAGGTTGAGACCACCTAGGAGACAGGTGGGCCTGGCCCTGTTCGGCGTTCGCGGATATTTAACACGCTTAACGAGATCTTGGTATTTGATCTGAGTTGGCTACGAGCCTATACGCACGAACCATCTACGCGGGAGTATTTATGGGTATCCCGACGTCGTGGTATCAGCCGAAGCACTTCGTGACGTCAGCGACTGAGCGGCGCGCGCCGGGTTGGACTGCGTTAACGCAACTTCGTTTGTAATGGAGGTTGCTAGGTCTGCTCACCGGCCGCGTACGCAACGTGCAGGTGTGCTCAGGGCGATGGGCCCAGACCCCTGCGCGCTTAGGTTTAGACCGGCGTGCTGGCCTCTCCGTTGAGCCTAGGTGGGGCTGCGACGTGTTGATCTTCCGAGGCCGGACATGACCCAGGAAAGTGTGTCCGGCCAAATGGGATCGAGCGTGTTGGGTTATGTGGTGCACCCCTGCAGGGAAGTTAATCTATTCGAATAGCCGTGATCTTCGGTAACAAGACGACTTGGAGTTGTACCTTGACCTTATGACAACTAGAACCGGATACTTAATAAAACACACCCTTCCAAGTGCCAGATACAACCGGTGGTCGCTCTCCCTCAGGGATACGAGGGGAGGATCGCCGGGTAGGATATGCTATGCGATGCTACTTGGAGTTGCTACTTGGAGATGCTACTTGGAGGACTTCAACCTACCCTCTTCTGCCTGTTGCAAGACGAAGGTGACCAGAAGCGTAGTCTTCGATAAGACTAGCTATCCCCCTCTTATTCTGGCATTCTGCAGTTCAGTCCACTGATATGGCCCTTTACACATATACCCATGCATATGCAGTGTAGTTCCTTGCTTGCGAGTACTTTGGATGAGTACTCACGATTGCTTTTCTCCCCCTTTTCCCCTTTCCCTTCTACCTGGTTGTCGCAACCAGATGCTGGAGCCCTGGAGCCAGACGCCACCGTCGACGACGACCCCTACTACACCGGAGGTGCCTACTACTACGTGCAGCCCGCTGACGACGACCAGGAGTAGTTTAGGAGGATCCCAGGCAGGAGGCCCGCGCCTCTTTCGATCTGTATCCCAGTTTGGGCTAGCCTTCTTAAGGCAAACTTGTTTAACTTATGTCTGTACTCAGATATTGTTGCTTTCGCTGACTCGTCTATGATCGAGCACTTGTATTCGAGCCCTCGAGGCCCCTGGCTTGTATTATGATGCTTGTATGACTTATTTATATTTTTAGAGTTGTGTTGTGATATCTTCCCGTGAGTCCCTGATCTTGATCGTACACGTTTGCGTGCATGATTAGTGTACGATTGAATCGGGGGCGTCACACCCGTAGTGCACCTTTATAGCCACCCAGTTACGTTGTGACGTTTGGTACACCCAAAGCATTCCTACGGTATCCGGGAGTTGCACAATCTCATGGTCTAAGGAAATGATACTTGACATTAGAAAAGCTTTAGCATACGAACTACACGATCTTTGTGCTAGGCTTAGGATTGGGTCTTGTCCATCACATCATTCTCCTAATGATGTGATCCCGTTATCAACGACATCCAATGTCCATGGTCAGGAAACCGTAACCATCTATTGATCAACGAGCTAGTCAACTAGAGGCTTACTAGGGACATGGTGTTGTCTATGTATCCACACATGTATCTGAGTTTCCTATCAATACAATTATAGCATGGGTAATAAACGATTATCATGAACAAGGGAATATAATAATAACTAATTTGTTATTGCCTCTAGAGCATATTTCCAACAAGCAGTCCCTCTGCTCCCAACGCTTCCACCCTCTCTCTCCCGCCCCGCCCCGCCGCCGGCGTCGCCGCTATTCTCCGGCCGCCTCCTCACCGCGCATCCCCCGGCCGTCCCTACCAAATCATGTCTCGACATGGCCGCCACCACGCCCGCGCTTTCGCCGTAGTTTTGGCCATCGATCGGAGGAGGTTTGGCCGTCGCCGTCTTTGCCGGTGGCAGAGGGGACACGACCGCCGGCAACGTACCACGGCGGCCTCGGCAGCTTCCGACGAGAGCTGCAGAGCGGCCAGTAGTCGGCCGGCAACCACCCCTGCTGCGTCGAGGTGATCATCGCGGCCTCTTCGCCACCACGACCGCAAGGTGTTCGACATTTTGCCCAAAAAGGTATGGACAGTGGAGACGAGTTTTTCTTTCATCACTTCCTTTGTTCATCGGACGATTCATCGTCGGATGATGAAGATCTTGTGGTGGCTGCACTGGTCGTTCACTACCACATTCAACGGTAGCTTCCTCGGTACAGGGGGTCAGTCCCTGGCCGTGCTCCCAACCTGAACCGCAATAGGGAGAGAGGCCACGCCATGCTCTATGTCGATTACTTTGCGAACACTCCGCTTTTCAAGCCGGATAAATTTCGTCGCCGTTTTCGTATGGCAAGGCATGTGTTCAATCGTATCCGAGAGGGAGTGGTTGCTCATGACCCATACTTCGAGTGCAAGACGGATGCCCTTGGCAAGCTTGGATTCTCCTCTTACCAGAAATGCAACGCGGCCATCCGCATGCTTGCATATGGTATTCCAGGCGATCTAGTGGATGAGTATGTGCGTATGAGTGAGACAACATGTCTAATGTCAACGTACAAGTTTTGCCAGGCTGTGATCGAGGTGTTTGGCCCAGAGTACTTGAGGCAGCCAACTACCGTTGATACAGAGAGATTGTTGGCGACCAACACAGATAGAGGCTTTCCAGACATGCTTGGCAGCATAGATTGTATGCACTGGGAGTGGAAGAACTGTCCATTTGCTTGGCAGGGCCAGTACAAGGGGCATGTCAATGGGTGCACTGTCATATTAGAGGCGGTGGCATCGCAGGATCTTTGGATATGGCATTCTTTCTTCGGCATGGCAGGTTCTCACAATAATATCAACGTGCTGCAGCGTTCTCCAGTCTTCGTGAGGCTTGCAGAAGGCCACTCCCCACCTGTCAACTTTGAGATCAACGGCCACCAGTACAACAAGGGATACTATCTAGCTGATGGTATATATCCTCAGTGGTCAACTTTTATGAAGACAATCTCGAAACCCCAAGGTGAGAAGAGAAAGAGATTTGCCCAAATGCAAGAGAGTGTTAGAAAGGATGTGGAACGTGCTTTTTGTGTGCTTCAATCCCGGTGGGGTATCGTTCAAAAACTTGCACTGTTGTGGGATGAAAGGAAGCTTTGGGAGGTGATGACTGCTTGTGTGATCATGCACAACATGATCGTCGAGGACGAGCGTGATGAGAGTATCTTCGACCAAGGATTTGATTATCAAGGTGAAAATATTGAGCTCCTGCACCAAGACCCGGCCACATTTGAACAGTTTGTCCAATTCCACCGTGAGATGCGTGATTGACACACTCATTTGAATCTTCAAATTGACTTGGTTGAGCACGTGTGGGATCACATTGGCAACCAATAGATGTATTGGTTCATTTTATGTTCAGTCAAGACAATTTCGATTTGGTTGTAAAACTATTTTATTAAAGACAATTTCAAATATTTGGGTTGTAAAACTATTTTAATTTTCAGACAAATATTTGGGTTGTAAACTAGTTTTGATGAAAATATGGGCATTTTTTGCCCGACGGACAGGATGGGGCCAACGGATGCGGCCGCGCACTGGGCGCACGGCCACCGCATCCTAGGACACGCCCGGACACGACCCCATTGCCCTACCCAAACGGACAGAATCCGAACAAAACGGACGTCCGTTTGGAGTCGCGCGGTGGAGTTGGCCTTACACTGGAAGGCTTATCTAGTTGCACAAGGACGGCCAACAATACCGTCGAACCAAAGTATGACATGCTGGTAAGCAGTATGACTTATATCGTCCACAACTCACTTGTGTTCTACTCGTGCATATAACATCAACGCATAAAACCTGGCTCGGATACCACTGTTGGGGAACGTAGTAATTTCAAAAAAATTCCTACGCACACGCAAGATCATGGTGATGCATAGCAACGAGAGGGAAGAGTGTTGTCTACGTACCATCGTAGACTGAAGCGGAAGCGTTAGCACAACGCGGTTGATGTAGTCGTACGTCTTCACGATCCGACTGATCCAAGTACCGAACGCACGGCACCTCCGAGTTCAGCACATGTTCAGCTCGATGTCGTCCCGTGAACTCCAATCCAGTAGAGCTTCACGGGAGAGTTCCATCAGCACAACGGTGTGGTGATGATGATGATGTTCTACCGTCGCAGGGCTTTGCCTAAGCACTTCTACGATATGATCGAGGTGGATTATGGTGGAAGGGGGCACCGCACACGGCTAAGAGATCAAGACATCACTTGTTGTGTCTATGGGGTGCCCCCTGGCCACGTATATAAAGGAGTGGAGGAGGAGGGGGCC
>NC_041382.1:48079755-48085873 GCF_002162155.2 Triticum dicoccoides
ATTCCAACTAGGAGAAGGGGGGAGGATGAGGTGGAGAGAAGGAAGGAGAAGGGGGGCCGCGCCCCCTTCCCTTTCCCAATTCGGATTGGGGCAAGGGGGGCTGCGCGCCACCTCCTGCTGCCTCTCCTCTTCCACTACTTTGGGCCCATGAGGCCCAATAACCCCCGGGGGGTTCCGGTAACCCCCCGGTACTCCGCTATATATTCGATAACCCCCGGAACCATTCCGGTGTTCGAATATAGTCGTCCAATATATCAATCTTCATGTCTCGACCATTTTGAGACTCCTCGTCATGTCCGTGATCACATCTGGGACTCCGAACAACCTTCGGTACATCAAAAATCATAAACTCATAATATAATCGTCATCGAAACGTTAAGCGTGCGGGCCCTACGGGTTCGAGAACTATGTAGACATGACCGAGACATGTCTCCGGTCAATAACCAATAGCGGAACCTGGATGCTCATATTGGCTCCCACATATTCGACGAAGATCTTTATCGGTCAGACCGCATAACAACATACGTTGTTCCCTTTGTCATCGGTATGTTACTTGCCCGAGATTCGATCGTCGGTATCTCAATACCTAGTTCAATCTCGTTACCGGCAAGTCTCTTTACTCGTTCCGTAATACATCATCCCGCAACTAACTCATTAGTTGCAATGCTTGCAAGGCTTAAGTGATGTGCATTACCGAGAGGGCCCAGAGATACCTCTCCGACAATTGGAGTGACAAATCCTAATCTCGAAATACGCCAACCCAACATGTACCTTTGGAGACACCTGTAGAGCTCCTTTATAATCACCCAGTTACGTTGTGACGTTTGGTAGCACACAAAGTGTTCCTCCGGTAAACGGGAGTTGCATAATCTCATAGTCATAGGAACCTGTATAAGTCATGAAGAAAGCAATAGCAACAAACTAAACGATCAAGTGCTATGCTAACGGAATGGGTCAAGTCAATCACATCATTCTCCTAATGATGTGATCCCGTTAATCAAATGACAACTCATGTCTATGGCTAGGAAACATAACCATCTTTGATCAACAAGCTAGTCAAGTAGAGGCATACTAGTGACACTTTGTTTGTCTATGTATTCACACATGTATTATGTTTCCGGTTAATACAATTCTAGCATGAATAATAAACATTTATCATGATATAAGGAGATAAATAATAACTTTATTATTGCCTCTAAGGCATATTTCCTTCAGTTATTTCAAAATAACACGCTTAACGAGATCTGGATATTTGATCTGAGTCTGGCCACTGACCTATAAGCACTAATCAACTACGCGGGAACAGTTATGGGCACTCGACGTCGTGGTATCAGCCGAAGCCTTCGTGACGTCAGCGACTGAGCGGCGCGCGCCGAGTTGGACTGGAACGCCCGCTCTTGCATAAGGGAGGCTAGGTCTGCTTGCCGGCCGCGTACACAACGTGCAGGTGTGCAATGGGCGATGGGTCCAGACCCCTGCGCCATAGGATTTAGACCGGTGTGCTAACCTCTCTGTTGTGCCTAGGTAGGGCTGCGACGTGTTGATCTTCTGAGGCCGGGCATGACCCAGAAAAGTGTGTCCGGACAAAGGGGATCGAGCATGTTGGGAAATGTGGTGCACCCCTGCAGGGAAGTTGATCTATTCGAATAGTCGTGTCCCTCGGTAAAAGGACGACCCGGAGTTGTACCTTGACCTTATGACAACTAGAACCAGATACTTAATAAAACACATCCTTCCAAGTGCCAGATACAACCGGTGGTCGCTCTCTCATAGGGCGACGAGGGGAGGACCATCGGTTAGGATTATGCTATGCGATGCTACTTGGTTAACTTACCATCTACTCTCTTCTTTTGCTGCAAGATGGAGGTTACCAGAAGCGTAGTCTTCGGTAGGACTAGCTATCCCCCTCTTATTCCGGCATTCTGCAGTTCAGTCCACATATGTTACCCTTTTTGCATTTGATATCAATGCATACATATGTAGTGTAGCTCCTTGCTTGTGAGTACTTTGGATGAGTACTCACGGTTGCTTAGCTCCCCCTTTTCCCTCTTTCTATACCCAATTGTTGCGACCAGACGTTGGAGTCCAGGAGCCATACGCCACTGTCGATGACGACTGCTACTACTCGGGAGGTGCCTACTACTACGTGCAGGCCGCTGACGACGACCAGGAGTAGTTTAGGAGGATCCCAGGCAGGAGGCCTGCGCCTCTTTCGATCTGTATCCCAATTTGTGCTAGCCTTCTTAAGGCAAACTTGTTTAACTTATGTCCGTACTCAGATATTGTTGCTTCCGCTGACTCGTCTATGATCGAGCTCTTGTATTCGAGCCCTCGAGGCCCCTGGCTTGTAATATAATGCTTGTATGGCTTATTTTATTTGTAGAGTTGTGATATCTTCCCGTGAGTCCCTGATCTTGATCGTACACGTTTGCGTGTATGATTAGTGTACGATTGAATCGGGGGCGTCACATGCTCCACGAGTGATGACTGATCGTGAGCTTCTTCTAAGTCTTCATCAGAAGCTCGATCACAATCACAAGTAGGTCAAGCGTCAATTTGGCTCAATTCTTTAGAATATGACCGTCACGCAAAACACTATGAAGAAGAATCACTACTATGCGCATGAAATCTTCGATCGCACTTGGGACATATTGTCTCACCTTTACGGTGATGAAGATCTCAAGCAAATGGGATTTCAACAGGACTTTGACTGGTCTCAGCCTCCTTTGAAGAAATTCAAGATGGTCAAAGTTCCTCAGCTCGTCACAAGTTCATATTCTTCATCACGCGAGATGGATGAAGCTAAAGATGTCAACGACACTGCGGCAGACTACTTCAACGGACGACCCCAATAACGTTGGTGCTCTTCCATCGACATCATGATGATATTCTTCAGGGGCGTTAGTCCTCATTTTTCGCCCTTTTTGGTCATTCGATGACAAAGGGGGAGAAATTTGAGTTCGTCTTCAAGCGGGTCTTATATATGGGCTATTTTTTTGTTAAGTTACAACTCTCGCTCTTCTGAAGTGTTTGTTGATCGAGTTGTAAACTTAAGTCCGATGGTGGTCTGATACTTTTGAACTGCTTTCTGTATACTTATTTCCTCAAGTACCTTAATGCACGCATGCTGAATTACGTCAGACACCATATTTCATCATGCATTTCAAATTCTTCATATCATATGTTAAATGCGTGTATGAATTACAAGATATAGGGGGAGATCTCCATGATATTATTCTCCAATGTGCATTTGCAATCCAAAGAAAATTTCCTCAAGTATGCACAACTTCAGGGGGAGTTCTTCTATATATTGCAATCAAATTCCTCAATATTAGCATTTACACATCATATGTTTATCCCCATTGAAAACATAACCTATTTGTCATCAATCATCAAAAAGGAGGAGATTGTAAGTGCATCTAGTGCCCCTTGGCGATTTTGGTGTATTGAAGACTTATAGGTTAAGGGACTAATGTGTTTGTGACTGTACACATGGTCTATAATTCTATGAGGAGTTTGATATTTACGATGAAAGTCGACCCCTAAAAATGAATGTCTTCGGTTGAAGACTTTGGTTTTCTTGTAGATTTTGAAAATGAGGAAATTGATGTGACCTTGAAGACTTTGATATTGTTGCAAGGATTATGAAGCTTGAAGACTTTTGTTTTTGTAGTTTCATTTTCTCTTTCTTGAGTCATAGGAAACACCGTACTGTTAGAGGGGGTGAGGTAAAATTAAGAAAAAGTTTCCAAGTGATGCTCATCTCAAGTCCTACACCTACCCAATCCTTCGGGTAAAGCCTTTGAAAATGTCATACAGTTCAGTCAGTTTCTTCAGTGACAGAGAAGAAGATCTCCTGTTCTCTGAGGAATTTATTCTGACTGAGGATTTAGGAATTCGCTAGTGCGGATTACCTACAAGTGAGGAACATGATAGCCCCGAGGAATTTGAGAGTTCAAATTTCCGACCGTTGATGTACTACGCGCCAGCTGTCCCAAATATCTTATCCACCTAACGGTCATATCATTGAAGAGCATTTATGCCTTATCATGTCAGGCTACTCCCTGGCTATAAATAGCCGACCCCCTCAACCACTAGCTGGTTGGCTGCTCCGAGAGAAACTGACACTTGTCATTGAGAGCATCCCATCCTCCGAGGACTTTGAGAGAAAATCATCAGTGAGGAAAAACCCAAACCCAACACCTACAACCCAAAGTGATTGAGCATCACTGAAGAGATTATTTCTGTGTGAAACCGACACTTGTTACCTTTGAATAATGTGCATCTTGCAGACGATTAGACGTCATGGTCTAGAGCATCCAAGAGGAATTGTGAATCGTCGAGTGACCAAGTCTGTGAAGGTTTGGAAGTCACATGTGAAGACTTACCACGAGTGAGTGGACGAGGACTGTGTGACCTTGGCTCAAGGAGAATACGGTGAGGACTGTGTGTCCGGAACTGTGTGTATTTTGATTTAAATACCTAGCTGCTCCAACCAGACGTACAACTGTCACAACAGTTGGAACTAGTCTACCAATTCATTGTCTTGATCGAGCTACTGGTTCTATTTTCTCAACTCTTTCATTTCCTTATTCATGTGTTAATGAAATTGATCGTTACTGTTTGAAGATTTTAACTGAAGACTTTCTCAATTCCTCAATCTTGTTTCTTCAGCCACTTTGTCTTCTGCCTCCTTATCCTGTTTTACACGCTACCTGTGCTCTGTGTATGTTTCATTTCATCATGATGATTATACTACTACCTTGTTATGCATGCACCTGAGTACTTATTCCGCTACTTGTAGTTCGTCACTTAGCAAATTCCCCAACAAATATTTCCTCGGTGAAGAATTTGTAAAAAATCGCATATTCACTCCCTCTAGTCGATATAACGCACTTTCAACAATTTACAATAATTATGTATGTATCATCGCAGACAATCAGTGATGATGAAGGTTCGATTTAGGATTTAGCCTCGTCAGTGGTGGACCGATCAGTATAGCATGTTTTGTAGCATCAATTTAATTTATTGTGATACGCGGACAATCAATGCCAATGGAGGTTTGTTTTAGGCTCCTCGGTCAATGGTGGACCGATTAGTGTATCATGTTCTGTTGTAGCGTCACTTTAATTTATTGCGATAATAAACTAGGTGGGCTGGATAAATAGTATAGACCAATAAAGCAGAAATTGCTAATGTAGCTCGAGCTCCATGGAGTCCTAAATTTTTAAAATTAAAAAATATAGGTTTAAAAATAATTAAAAATACGCACATACCCATGGATCTATAGAATCTATACTACTTTTCTATAAAGTTTCCTTGACAAATAGATTTTATGCAAGCTACACAAAAATAAAAAAATCATGTATTTCTAGCACATGTATTGTTTATTATAGAACTACATTATTTTGTTTTTTACAGCTCACATCAATCCGTATTTTGTAATGAAATTTTACACACTTCTATTATACATGTATAAGTACTATGCACTTATTTTTAAATTTTTTTGTAACTTAAAAGGTTCATTTTTGAATTTTTGTAAATCTCAAGCTCCATGGAACCCCAGAGACAAAAAAAGCCTCGCTCCCTATAAAGCGAATACTTTGACTTTTTTCTTTTAATGAGAGGGGGCAAATGAATAGTTTGACAGGACCGATTGGTGTAGCATTTATAAGTTTGACGCTCACGAGCGCCCCGACTGGGCTGGCCCATTTGTGTGGAACTGTAGCAAGCAATTTTTTAGCTTCTATTTTTGTTTTCATTCGTTTTTTAAAACGTTTATGGACATTGTTAAACTTTTATGAAAATATTTTTAAAATTATGAATGTTTTATAAAATTTGATATTTCTTATAAAGTGAACACTTTTACTCTTTCGATCCATATTACTTGTCGCTCAAACGGATGTATCAGATTGGAGGGAGTATTTTTTTAAAAAGGGGATGTTTTTAAGGCATGTATATTTTTAAAAAATTGTGATTTTTACACAAAAATATTATATTTTGCTATTTTCTAAAGAAAATTATGAACATTTAAAGTTTTTGAATAGTTTTTAAAAAATAATAGGAAAAAGGAAAAAACCCGGAGAGAAACCCTATTATTAGATCCAATTTGATACAA
>NC_041382.1:48086166-48097839 GCF_002162155.2 Triticum dicoccoides
TTCTTATTTATTGATAGGCTTTTGGTTTACACGACCAATCACAGCGAGTGCTTGTCAAAAAGCTTTTGTAACTAATCGTTTAGGGGATTTTGGTCTATTATTACGAATTTTGAGGTTTTCTTTGTATAACGTAAGTTTAGTGTTTAGGGGAAATTAATAAGCACAAGATTTTGAGGCAATGAGCATGCCAAAATTAGCATGAATTAGCATCAATCTAGGCATTTATCAAATCAATCAATGATTACCACTATGGGCCGGCCCAAAAAGCACTTACCTGCGTCCTGGTCTTTATTTTTCTTCAAATCCATTTTTCTCTTTTGTATACATAGGTCGTCGATTCGGCATTTGATGTGCCAGCTCCGGAAAACCGGCTGCTCCTTGCTCCAATGAAAAGGAAAGAAAAATTATTATTATCATCATCATCATCATCATCATTATCATTATTGTTGTTATTATTATACTTTTTCAAAAAATAAAAATGTTTAAATGTTTGAAAAAAATGTTTGCCATATATTAAAAAATGATCAGCCAGCTCACCCGCGCAGGATCAGCTGCCTCATTAGCCGCCCGCTTGGCATTGCGCTTGACCGTCAGGATTATTACAAAGGAAGAACGCCCAACTGCGCGGCACAAGCAAGCAACGATGATCAAAGACTGATGTTGTGAAGTTCGGTAAGCAAGCTGTTAATCATGGCGCACATGAGCTCGGTTTCTTGCCTAGGACAATGGCGTCCGTTTTACTTGTCAAGGGCTACATGCCCACCGTTTCCGTACTAAAGCCTATATTTTCGCTCAAAAAAGGTTAAGCCGGAAAGGAAACACATTTACGAATCCCACAGCGGTGCGTCCGTCCAGAGGAATGCGTACATGGCAAGCTGCTTTATAAGAATCGGAAGTCTCGGGACACGACTCAGCATACTAGATCGAAAAATTACCGGTATGATAAGCATGTAATTAAAACTATGCAATCAAGCAGCATCGAGTTCCAGGGCATTGCTAGTCAGCAGCGCCGAGCATGCTTACTTGGATTAGTGGGCAAGCAGCACGCGCTCGAGAAGCAAGCCAATGATTCAACAATATATATTAGCAGAAAAAGATTGAAAGAAGCATCTGCGCTGAAGAAACCAACGCGATTTAAGAGACGCGGCAAACTCTGGGGTCCGGAATCTATGTATACAGCTAGCTGAACAGGTAGCACTGCGGCAGCATCTAGTGCGCAAAACTTACTGTCATTGTGTCTAGATAAAATGAACAAGGGTATGATATCAAATGCTAAAAAGTTTATCAAGCATGCGCATGAAAAGAAGGTGAAATATGATTGTACCGTGAGGAACTCCCTGGGTGTGGGTGATGTCATTCAGTTCTTGTATTGAAAATATGGCATGGATGCTGTTTGGATTGAACCACAGAAATTGGACTCCCTGGGGATGAAAAAGGCTGAGTTTGACAATGTGACTGGAATGGATGATGAGAACTGGAGGCCATTTACCAGTCACCTAAACATGTTGATGATTTGAAGGCCATTCGTGAATTCAGAGATTGTGTTCATGGCAGAGTTTCAGAAATTAGAAGCTGGCAGATTACATGGCCTATGCCTGTCAACCTCAAGCGGCCTATCTAGAATGCTCAAAAGACTTTCAAGATTGATTTGAGAAGACCTTCTGACATCAACCCGATGGAAACTGTGTAAGCAATAGGTAAGTTGCAAGAAAGACACCTCTACACCAGGAGTGATGAAGGGCCGTAGCCTGTTGAGGCTTGCAGTGGTTGAATATTCGATGTGTTTGTACCTCAGTTTCACCGGGACTTGAATTTCTACTCTGAAAATGAACCATGACATCTGCATCTTTGACTTCCTTCAAAGGACAGCTAGTAAAAGTACAGTAGCAATTGAGTATTTCCAACACACCCTGAGCTCAGGTACAAAACCACATGTTGATGTCGTTCTTGCTTTCTCAGGCAAAGAACCACATGTGGATTTTGTTCTTGCTTTCACATTATCACTACAGGAAACAGCTAATTTGCCATCAGGCTTCTACAAACGGCAAAGGCAGTATTACAGACGGCAAAGATTTTGCCGTCAGAAAGTGAGTCGGCAAAGTCGAAATCGGCAAAGAATTCTTTGCCGTCAGCTTTTTCTCCGGGCAGACGGCAAAGATTTTGCCGTCAGCTTTGCCGTATGCTCTTTGCCGTCTGCTTTGCCGTATGCTCTTTGCCGTCTGCAAAACAAGCACAGACGGCAAAGAGCTCACTTTGCCGTCTGCCAGAAAAACCACAGATGGCAAAGTATCTTTGCCGTCTGCCAAAACGAATACAGACGGCAAAGATTCTTTGCCGTCTGTGTATTTTTTCTGTAGACGGCAAAGTTTATTTTGCCGTTAGTTTTTCTTTGCCGTCTTGTGATGACGGCAAACCCTTTCTTTGCCGTCTTGTCCGACAAAAACTTGACGGCAAAGACGTGCCAGACGGGAAATTAGCTATTTCCTGTAGTGTATTTCCTCTACTAACCTAGTAGACATCATTAACTAAACTCCTCCAAGCACCCGAACCACATTAACTACATACAACTAGTATTGTAATTCCCGGGCGAAAACAACCAAGTAGAGTTCTTGCTTCTACAAATTATTATTTCCCATGCGAACGTAGTAAACATCAATTACCAAACCCTCTAATTAACCCCTACACTCGAAGAACACCCTCCTCCAAGCACTCGCATTATTCGACAGATACACTGCCTTATTTATTTGAGGTACGCATATTTTTGAAATTGAGCAACAGTGAATGAAGTGAGTAGAAGTTACAGAGTTGCAGTCCTTACTGGCCTAATGATAATTAAATAGAAAATGGTCGTGCCAATGTAGAAGCATATGATTCAAGCTTTGAAATGCATCCTTTCTATGACTCAGTGTTAGCACTGACTGTCCTCCGGGAACTTACTGAGTCCTTTCTAAACCTGTACTAGGTCAATGTTTTTCTTATACGATCTCAAAGGAAAGTGAGTGCCTCATGTAACAATTCTCCAGAAAGATGTAGTTCAGTTGTTCTTGGTAGCTTCTTCCATGGAGAATGCCATTAACCTGCAATTTGCTGACGTGTCCGCAACGGCCACTAACCACACCCCTATTTGGCGTGACATCATGAAAGGGCTTGACCTATTTCGCTCCAACACCATGGTACAACTAGGCAACGGGGCCTCTACCTCCTTCTGGCTGGACCTCTGGCTCCCTAACTCCACCCACACATTAGCCCTGCTTTTCCGTGCGCTGTTCTCCCACTCTAACTGGCCTAATACTTCCGTGGCTCGTGCTCTGGCTACGCCCGACCTGCACCTGGAACTAACCCCAAGGCTGTCACACATAGCTGATCGCGAACTGAACGATTTACGCAATATCTTGGCCACGGTAAACGTGAATTCGCAGGTACCCGACTGCAGAACATCAAGGGAGGCCGGCAAGCCGCTCACCACTAAACTGGCTTACACGGCGGTTTGGAAGACAAGGCCCGCAGACAACTTCGCCCCGGCCATCTGGAGTAACTACGCCCCGAACAAGTGCCGGATCTTCCTTTGGCTTGCAACCAAAGACCGCCTCTTTACAAACGACAGACGCTTCCGGCGGAGCATTACTACTTCCAATGTCTGCCCCTTCTGCTCGCAATGCGAAACCATTGAACACCTCCTGTTCAAATGCCGACGGCTAAGCCCGCTGTGGGCAGAGCTGGGTAGCCTTTGCCCAGTTGCGCCACAGGGGTTCCTACACGCCTGGGGCGGGAACTTCAACAACAAGACCAGATCAACGGTCCTTTTGGCCGTTCTCTGGAATATTTGGCAGCGGAGAAATGCAAAAGTTTTCCGCGACCTTCACCTGGATCTTCACACAACTGCAAACTCAGCGGCCAATGACCTTCGCCTTTGGTCTCACCGCTGCAAGAACGCCACGAAACAACCTGTGCTTCGAGACTGGGCATCCATGTTGTTCCTCTTAGCTGCGAGATTGTAGCCTCCAGCGCTATGTACTTTTCCTCTTCTTTTCTCTCTCGCTGGCCCCATGTACTTCTGCTGCTGAGCACTTTGTAACACCTCTTGACTATCGCAATAAAGGTTCAGGCAGGCGTAAGCCCGCCGTTGACGCGTCAAAAAAAACCCTGCAATTTGCTGTACAAGTAGCGCAATGGAAGCGTGACCTGCAGTGTAGCAGATTCAAGCAAGTGGGCGAGTTCCCTGTTATTTTTGTTGTATGCATGACTGATCCTGATACTGCACTTGGAAGGTAGTGGTAATCATAACTGCAGTGATATTTGGAGACCATGCAGGTTCAAATGCAAACGATGCAGTTCCCTCCACATTTTCTCATCCGGGCTTGGGACCGGCAAAGGCAGTGTTAAACTACAAAACTACTTAACACAAAAATTAGCAAACACTACATCCAGTTATTCAGAAAAGCACACAATCAACCAAAGGCAGCATTGGCATGACACACAATTGGCAATAAATATTCACACAACGTTTTCACAAGATCATAAGGTCATGGGGCACAAACAAAGAAAGCTAGAGGAGATACTTTTGTGTCTTAAAAATTCAGGACGTATGGACTATGAAACATGATGTCTGGCCTATATATAGCTGGAGTTAAGAGTATGCAATTGGCAGGAATTGTCGAAGTTAGTATTTTTGCTAGTTGCCAACGAAATTGAAATTAGGGAGCTCCCAGAAACCGAGATTATGTAATTATAAACCAGATCAAATTATCCATTAGAAAGACAGTAAGATGTGCGAACGCTTTTTGTCTTTAATCCAGGATGAATGAACTTCGAATTAGCCAGACTGTTTTGCTAGTTGTCAAATTAAAGCTAGGAAGTTCCCCAGCAAACTGAGAAGATGCATTGAATTGAAGATATGTGTAATCCAGATCCCAGTGGAGAAGAACCAATGAGAGAACATCATTTTCTGAAAATCAATTCCATACCAACAAACAGGAATCAGTGGAGATGAAAGTAATCTAAGACATCTGGAATAGAGTGTTCAGTGCAAACTATTTGTTCAGCTTCCAGTTCAGAATTTAACCCTCCATTGTTTTAGTATACGGCAATAATTCCTAGCCTCTTTCTGCATATCAAGTCATCAACATTACCCAGCAAGTCAGGAGGCTACTACTGTTAAATCAACTCAAGTGAGAGAGCCAACAAACTAGGTGGGATCTTTCTTTATCACCAAAATTTAAAAGTCTGTGCACACCAAAAATTGATTGTGTCATAAGATGATCCTAAGGATCTCACCAGGAAAATAATTAATAAACAAACCAAGTGTGGACAACTGTATGCAGTATAGCAGACCGACAAATCCAAGTGTCCCAAAGCAATCAAATATATGGAGATATTTTACTGCATATACAGAGCTCATGTACATTGATATAAATTTGCAGCTAAGATATTGCTGCTAGATATAAAATTAGATACAAGCAGCCTATTAAAACCCAGCTTCCGGAAACAGTATGGCAATTAATAGCCAAATGAAAATTTGATTAATCTCCTATACAAGTATGAACTGATATTTCCATTGTTGGACCGTTGTTTGAGACTAAAGGAACTTCCAGTTAAGGCATCATTACTTCTAGCATTTTCTTGATTCGGAGCAAAAGATGAGATCATATTATAAACCACATGCAAGTTGAAGCAGATACCGATGGCACAGAACAGAAACCAAGTAAGATGCTTCAGGACGGTTGGAAGAATCAGATGTGCACACTACTAACTCCAGACTACCACTGAATGCAAGTTCAAACTGAAAGCTGCCACAAAGACCAAATCAAGTAGTATGCTTCAGGATCAGGATTAATCCATTTGCTTCACCGAGTACCCCCACCAACTGACGTTTTGCTAGACTTTCCAACTCAACAATCTTCCAATAAAACCTCCAACAGTGCCTATCAATGAACAGCCCACCTAATGGCTTAAGCCGTTGTCCCCATTTCCTCGCTGACGCAAAAGGTACGCCGGCATACTTAAAAGTTTCTTCAAGGAAAATTAGAACTGGACAATGAGTCAAAACAAGGATGGAGCATATATCCTCTGTCCCAAAATAAGTATCGTGGTTTTAGTTCAAATTAGTCCTCTATCCAAAAAGAAGCTCCCAAACAAGCTTTTAGAACTCTTCACCTCTGCGGATTAGTTTGAATACTCAGACTTGACAGCTAATTGGTTTTCTAGCTAACTAAATAGAAAAATGTGAAATCAGAAGGTCTCCAAGCAAATTTTCACACAGCATGACATCAGATTTCTTTCGTAAAATTGTCAAGTACACCTGCAATGAACAAGAGACCATGATGCCTAACCATTTTGGAGAAAGTTGTTCAACATCAAAAACATGTGAACAAGTATAGAAAGGGAGATAGGGATAAGCCTGGTTTAGGGAAGTTATGCACGCTGATCTGAATTATCCTCATTGTATGCCACATCTGCATAGAACTAAGAGTTACTGACAAGAAAGAACAATGTTTGGAATGTTAAAAGCTAACAGAGAGAAGTTTGACAAGATCAAATCACGAAGAATCTCCTAGAGCTCTGCCCCATTCCAACTATTGAGCCAAAAAGTAGTCATGGCAAGCCTACGCTCAAATAGAACAACCAAAAATCCAAATAATACTCAGAACAGAAACCAAACTGCTCACATGGAGAAACCAAATAGGAGGAGAATATATCCAAAACAGTCCAGTCACGCCTCAAGACACTTATGAATCCTCAACCATGCAGGCATGACCAACAATTCCAATCCCAAACTTAAGATATCATCCGAGGAGCTAAAGAACAGCCATAAATCACCCAAACCTCTAGCCTTCAATACAATCTCCACTGTCTTGTATCTAAAGGAACAAATGCGCATGCCATGAACGAGATAAAATTCACCTTGTATTATGTGACAGACAGAATCGTTGATTAGCCATTGGAGATTGGAGAAGATAGGAACAAAGCTAATTTTTGCATTGAGAGCAGACCAGACACTGACCTGACTCTACAGGGCGCACCCACCAATTCCAACATATACTGCAAAGAACAAATCCAGCATGCCAACAGATCAACAGAAACACATGGATGGGGAGTACAGATAACAAAGTAAACCAGAGAGGATGAGAAACCACAAAGGTAACATATTTTGAATGGCTACCAGCATGGCTTGATCTGCAACCACAGGAAGGCGGAAGCAAAAAACCACAATCAATGCTACAAGCAAAAGGCAACCAAGACAACACAAGTTTCTTCAGGAGATAACTCAGCATAAGATAATTTTTCGGTTGTAGAGAGGTTTTTTCGGTTGTAGGATGTCCCATCAAGACTGAAGCCCCAGAGCAACCTTCGAATCTTAAAGATCCACCAAATAAATCTGAATGTTCAAATTGTCTCCATAAGATAATTTATATGTTGAACAAATTGCAATGAATTGGAAAGGTGTAGGGTTTAGAAGATCTTCAAACAGATAACTCCACATCAGGGTGGACCTAAATAAGTCAATTAGGACCTGCAACCACCTTCCCATTAAACAGCTAAATAATGCATCAAAACAGTTAGGGGCTAGGATAAGCCTGCTTGGCTGGGAGAGATCAGTTAGGCAACGACACCAGTTCCAGATAGCGAACTATATTATCTCTCATCCATGTCAATATCTGCAAGGACACATAGTTACCAAGGGCAAAGAAAACCATAGGAAGTATAATGTTCAAAGCAAATCAGGAAATATTGAAGTCAACAGAAGAAACCGCCTGTAACATGGTGAAACAAAACAGAGCACCTTCCGGAAAGTCCCCAGAACCAACAATCTATATCAGAGATGTTGTAAGCTAAATTTGACTGTGCAAACAAAGAAACTAAATCAAGGAGGATTGATTATCCGAGCACTGTTCACAAATTCTCTGATCCCATCCCATGTTTAACTATCCAATCCACAGCTTCAATCCATAAGGGAAACATCAGCACATAAGATCCTAGCTTATAACCATCCACTGAGCCATAACCAATCAAAATAACCATGAACAGTAAGGCAAACCTCGATCCTTTGATTCATCACTCCACAACATCCTGCATCTCAAGGAGCACAAACGCATACCACAAGCGAGATCAGCTGTACTCGTATTGAGGGACAACGGTACTGATGAGCCATCAGACAAAGACAGAAGAACTCAAGGTATAGCCACTCAAATCTTCCATCACCGAGCACAGATGAGGGATCCAGTAAACCAATGTGACCGAACATGGGAAACTGACCTGCCTCAAGCCTCCTTCCTATACTGTTATACACCATAGGGAGTTTCCTGTCCAAACCAGATCCAGATCCAGTCCTGCAAGTGAACTCACGGAGGTGGCGCTAACAAATGAAGGTTTGGGCACAAACTCCTAACTATTATATCCTGCAACCCACACTTTCAGAAGACCAATAGAACATAGGGATAAAGAGTTAAAGATAACGACGAAGAGCTAGATCGCAAACCAAAATATTAAAACAGATTCCGCGTCATTACCCAAATGACCTCGGCTAAAACAAATCTGCAACCACAGGAAGGGTAGGAGCAAAAACCTATATCAAATACATGGCCAAGCAGCTAAATGAAATTAAAAGAAGGATGGAAAGAGTTATTTTCGGTTGTAGGATGTGCCATTGGTCAAAAACTTCGGATTATCCTTAGATTTATGCAACTTCACATATGAATCTGTATTATAAAATATTGCCTAGTAAGATAATTTGTAGTTTTACTTAAGTTAAAATGAATTGAAACAATACTAGTGGATTTAGAAGATTTGCAAACAGATTCATCATCAGGTTGGGCTTGAGTTTGCCAACTACAACCTGCAATGAGCAAGAGACCTTTCTGTAAATTTTCAGTTAGGGGGAAATGTTAAAGCATTGATCAAACGATGGGCAGGAACAAATAAGCCTGTCTCCGATAGGAAGTTCAGCTATGGTTGACGGACAACAACACCACCAGTCCGAAACTGCAGTTATATCCTTTCCATGTCAAGTATCTGCAAGAGCTGAGAATTACCGACTAAGGCAGATAAAACCTAATGTCATTACAGTTCAATAAGGAAGGTTGAAAAAGTTTGAGCCACAAAAGGAACTGCCATGCTGAGGCAAAATAGGACCGCCCGCAATTCCAATTTCTGGAAAACCATCAACAGATCACAATCAGAATTTGTTGGGAGACTAATTGAACTCTGGAGAAGAAGAAATTAATCTGAGAAGGTAACGATCATCCAATGTAGACCACCAAGACAATAGGTGCTCCCGCTAAGCCATATAACCCAATTTCTGAAGAACCACCAACAAATGCAAATCAGGATTGTCGTAGACTAAAGGTGAGCTATGGAGAGAAATAAATGAAAGGAGGAAGTAATGATTCCAAAGCAGATCAGCAAGAAGAAGACCACCCCCGCCGCTAAGCCAAATCCAGATTTCTGGATATCCATCAATGATAATCCAAATCAGAACCTCTGGAGAGTAAATTATTTTACTATGTAAATGAATATGAAGAAGTTAAGTCAAAGTGATAGGAAGAAGACCAGCCCCGCCGCTAAGCCAAATCCAAATTTCTGGAGATCCATCAATGATAATCCAAATCAGAACCTCTGGAGAGTAAATTATTTTACTATGAAATGAATATGAAGAAGTTAAGTCAGAGTGATCGAGAATTTGAGATCATCCAAACACGGATCACAAGTTCCAGGTTGATGAGCAACCCAAAACTTCAGTTAGAACACCAAAACATGTCCTCCGGTGAGAACCAGAAGTGAGAACCAGAAGACCACACGAACGACAGCCATTCAAATCTACCTGCTTCAAATCCCCTTCGACATACAACACCCCAGGGATCTCCACATACCAGATCCAGTCCTGCAACCAACGCATGGAAGCAAACACAAATGAACCAACAGTCAAGACACTGACCTGACACCGTGACACGTGCAAAGCACATGTTTGCATGTAGTCCCCGGCTTCCTAAATATATCAGATAGCAATGGGCAGGAAGACTAACGCAGGGATCAAGAGTACAGATAACCAATCAAACCACAAAGAGATAGTAGATGGCAAACCAGACGAATTTTAACAGATTCAGGCTCACTACCAGCATTGTCTGAGGCCAAAACAAATCTGCAACGACATGGAGGGCAGAAGCAAAAAACCTAAATCAAAGACAAGAACATGTAGCTGTATTAAATAAAAATAAGAGGATAAGAGATTAAGTTTTTTCCGGTTGTAGGATACGCCACTAGTTTGAAGCTTCATTCTTGCACCTTTGCAGCTAAATCTGAATTTGAAATATTGCCTAGTAAGAAATCTTAGTACTATTATCTAAGTTAAGGAATTGAGAAGATAGATTCAGAAGAACCGCAAACTCATCAGGTCAGGTAGACAACACAAGCTCCAATTATATCCCTTGCAAGGCACCATCTGCAAGAGCTGAGAATGACTAAGGCAGGGAAACTAATGTTTGCTGAAATATAATTATTTCAATAAGAAAGGTCCAGAAAGTTGATCCCCATAAGAAGAAACGCCATGGCGAGCCAAAATAGGACCACCCGCCGCTAGGCTATGTAATTCCAGTTTCTGGAGAGCCAGCAGCATATCAAAATCAGAGTTGTTGGGAGAATAATTGAATTGTGCAGAAGAACAAATTGAGCAGAGAGTGATCATGCAAACGCAGGTCAGCAAGAAGACGAGTGGCTCCCGTTAGGCACTGTAATCCCAATTTCTGGACAGCCAGCAAAATATCCAAATCAGAATTTGTACCGTACAGTGCAAACCAAGAAACTAAATTAGGAGGGATTGACATATTATCCAAACGCAGATCGTGTATTCCATCCTATATAGCTTGATAAGAGATAGAAAGCTTGATCATCCGAGAAAATCTGACCATATCAGAATAACCGTTGGACTGTAACCAATCAATCAGAATAACCATGAACAGAAGTCAAACCTCGCCCCTTCATCTATATCGTCTGACCAGAACTAGCGCCCGCTCAATTGGTTCTGCATCTAGGACGAGAGCAGAGCACATACAGCAAAAGCTAGATCAGCCGGCACAGCAAGAATCCACGAGGGTCTCGAATTCACCTCGTATTAACATCACGACGAGGGCGCTCGATCGGGGACATGGAACCGGAAGGCCCTTCAATTCAATTCAAATCTGAAACCACCGACGAGACGAGCGCAGGCAGGTGACGGGACCAAGGAACCGATCGGACCGAGCACGAGAAACTGACCTTGCTCCGGCCCTGGGGTCGCCCGAAACCAAATCAGCCGCAGAAGCAAAACCGAACGGCTCGACGGAATCCCCGGTCGATCGCTCCCCGGAGGCGGACGAGACGGGCCGAATTCCCTGCGAGCACAGGGAGCAGAGGCGACGAGGGATTCGAAACGAATCGAGACGACGAGAGAAAGGAAAGGGAACAATCGCGGAGACGCGATGAGGCGACTTGGGCGAGAGCAGAGGCGCGGCCCGAAGGAAAGCTCAAAGGAGGCCGGAGCGCGGGGAGGAGAGGGCGCGCCTGGGGCGCCTTTTGTAGCCGGGGCAGAGGCGGTGGGGGAGGCCTGGCGGCTGGCGCCAACCGATTCCTTACCGGACACGGCTTCGCCGCGCTGGCGAGCCCACCCGCGTGTTAGGCAAGGCATAATTGTGCTTTCGGGTC
>NC_041382.1:48098149-48108957 GCF_002162155.2 Triticum dicoccoides
AGACCGGACCGGGTTTGGTTTTGGTTCGGGTGGGCGGGCGGGCGGTCGGCTGGCAGGTCGGCAGAGCCACGCGACGCGGAGATAAATGTGGGCCGGACCCACGGAACGGGAAATTTCTAGGGGGCTCGCTGCTCGGGGGTTGCGACGGGCCATGTGACGGGAGACGGCGTCTGTTGAATGAAATATGAGATGGGCCTAGAGCCCATATAATAATTTCAGATTTGATTTTTAAGAGCTCATGTAGGTGGCATGACAAGATGGTGGGAAGTTTAGTCCCACCCCGAAAGTGAAAGGAGAGTTGGAGTGGTTTATAAGGGATTCTCTTCCTCATGCTATTGGAGCTTGAGAAGAGATGATGCCCTCGCGCACTCCTCCTCCGCTCGTTGCGCCGGTCAGGAACGGGGACGTACTTTAAGCGTTGGCAGACTAAAACCACCTTATGGCTCACTGCCATGAACGTGTTCTGGGTCGCCGGTGTGACTAGGCCACTGTCATGTTCCTCGGGGCAGTTCTGAGCGTGATTGGAGATAAGCTGGTTGACGCATATTTGCATGTGCGGTCTGCCAAGGACTTGCGTGAATTCTTTGTGGAGGATGTCATTGGTCATCTGAGTGTTGAGCAGAATTCAAGGGCAAAGGACTCGCACGGAAAAGGGGTCGAAGGAACTTCTGTGGCCAACATGGTGCATCATAAGAACTCCAATTCCCACAAGCCCAAGGGAAAGAACGGTGTCCAATAAAGTGCTGACTTTAAGAAGAAGGGTAAGAAAACCTTCAAGAAGAACAAGAAGGATCAGGGCTGCTTTACTTGTGGTTCGCTTGAACATTGGGCCAACAAGTGCCCAAACAAGTATAAGAAGCAAGGGCAGGACTCCAAGTCCGTCAATATGATTGTGAGCAACAATGAGAGTGGTGCATCTGGGTATGGTAATTTATTTGCTGTATTTTCAGTTTGGCCGTCCACCGATTGGTGGGTCGACACAGGTGCAGGTGTTCATGTGTGTGCTGACATTTCATTGTTTTCTTCTTACCAGGCCACAGGTCACGGGTCCGTACTGATGGGGAATGGCACGGTCGATCTGAAGTTTACTTCGCGAAGGATTGTGCAGCTGAAGAACGTGCAGCATGTCTCCGCCATCAAGAAGAACCTCGTTAGTGGCTCCCTTCTATGTAGAGAAGGGTTTAAGTTGGTATTCGAGTCTAATAAATTAGTTGTTACGAAATATGGACTATTTGTTGGAAAGGGTTATGAATGCGGAGGCATGTTCCGCCTTTCTCTTGCAGATCTATGTAATAAAGTCGTGCACAATATTCATTTAAGTGTTAATGAATCTGAAGTATGGCATTCACGTCTTTGTCACATTAGTTTCGGTGTTATGACGCGGCTAGCAAAATCGAATTTAATCCCGAGTTTCACTTTAGCCAAAGGTTCTAAGTGCCATTCGTGTGTGCAATCTAAGCAACCTCGCAAGCCTCACAAAGCAGCAGAGGAGAGACACTTGGCGCCACTGGAACTCATACATTTTGATCTTTGTGAGATGAATGGTGTGTTGACTAAAGGTGGAAAGAAATATTTCATGACTTTGATAGATGATTCCACTAGATATTGCTATGTGTATCTGTTAAATACTAAAGATGAGGCTCTACACTACTTCAAAATCTATAAGGCGGAAGTTGAGAATCAACTTGAAAAGAAAATTAAACGAGTCCGGTCAGATCGTGGTGGAGAGTACTTCTCGAAAGAGTTTGATGCCTTTTGTGCGGAACACTGCATTATTCACGAGAGGACGCCTCCCTACTCACCCAGTCAAACAGGGTTGCCGAGCGGAAAACCCGTACTCTAACTGATTTGGTTAACGCCATGTTAGATACGTCGGGTTTATCCAAGGCATGGTGGGGGGAGGCTATAATGACATCCTGTCATGTCCTGAATAAAGTTCCGACAAAGGATAACGAGATCACTCCTTACGAGAAGTGGACCAAGAGAAGGACAACACTCTCGTACTTACGTACCTGGGGCTGCTTGGCGAAAGTTAATGTGCCGATCCCCAAAAAGCGTAAGCTTGGACCAAAGACTATGGACTGTGTTAATTTGGGCTATGCTATGAATAGTGTTGGCTATAGATTTCTAGTAGTGAAATCTGAGGTACCTGACATGAAAGTCGGTACAATTATAGAGTCTAAAGATGCTACATTCTTTGAGGACATTTTTCCCATGAGAGATGTACAAAGCACTTCTAGACAGGAATCTGAGGAGACTCCTGAACCTGCCATTCCGATGGAATATTATAATCAAACACATGATGAAAATCCTGAGGAGGATAATAAGGAATCCCTTGGTAGGGTCAAGAGACAAAGGACTGTAAAGACCTTTGGTGATGATTTCTTCATATACCTCGTGGAGGATAATCCCACTTCTATTTCAGAAGCGTATGCATCTCTAGAAGCTGACTACTGGAAGGATGCGGTCCGTAGCGAGATGAATTCCATCATGGCTAACGGGACTTGGGAGCTTACTGAACGTCCTTATGGTTGCAAACCATTGAGATGCAAGTGGGTGTTCAAGAAGAAGTTTAGGCCCGATGGTACGATAGAAAAGTACAAGGCTAGGCTTGTGGCCAAGGGCTACGCCCAGAAAGAAGAAGAAGATTTCTTCGACACTTATTCATCTGTGGCCAGACTGACCACCATTCGAGTATTACTCTCATTGGCGGCCTCGCATGGTGTTCTCATTCATAAGATGGATGTTAAGACGGCTTTCCTGAACGGAGAGCTAAAGGAGAAAATCTATATGCAACAGCCTGATGACTTTGTGATGGATGGTCAGGAAGGAAAGGTGTGTAAGTTGGTGAAATCTTTGTATGGCCTGAGACAAGCGCCTAAGCAATGGCATGACAAGTTTAATGAAACGTTGACATTTGTTGGCTTTGTTGTTAATGAGGCCGACAAATGTGTATACTATCGCTATGGTGGGGGCGAAGGAGTTATACTGTGTTTATATGTTGATGACATACTGATATTTGGGACTAATCTCAAGTTAATCGAGGAGGTTAAGTCTTTCCTATCTTAGAACTTTAAGATGAAGGACCTTGGAGTGGCTGATGTTATCTTGAACATCAAGCTATTGAGAGATGATGAAGGTGGGATTACACTTCTGCAATCCCATTATGTTGAGAAGGTGTTGAGTCGTTTTGGATATTCGGACTGCAAACCATCTCAAACACCATATGATTCTAGTGTGCTGATTCGAAAGTCTAAAGGCACAGCTATAGATCAATTGAGATACTCTCAGATTATTGGTTCACTCCAGTATCTAGCGAGCGCAACGAGGCCTGACATCGCATTTGCTATTAGCAAACTGAGCCGATTTGTTTCCAAACCGGGTGATGTACATTGGCGTGCTCTTGAGAGAGTTATGCGTTATCTGAAAGGTACTATGAACTATGGACTTCACTATACCGGATACCTGTCGGTACTTGAAGGGTATAGTGATGCGAATAGGATCTCTGATGCTGATGAGATGAAGGCCACAACTGGGTATATATTTACTCTTGGAGGTGGTGCTGTTTGCTGGAAGTCTTGCAAGCAAACGATCTTAACAAGATCGACAATGGAAGCAGAATTAACAACATTAGACACATCGGGTGGCGAAGCAGAATGGCTTCGAGATCTGTTGATGGACTTGCCAGTGGTTGAGAAGCCGGTTCCGGCCATCCTTATGAACTGTGACAATCAAACAGTTATTGTCAAGGTGAAGAGTTCAAAGTACAACATGAAGTCCAATAAACACATAAGAATGAGATTGAAAGCTGTTAGAAAATTGAGGAACTCCGGAGTGATAG
The DNA here is from genome assembly GCF_002162155.2 of Triticum dicoccoides. Classification (NCBI taxonomy): domain Eukaryota; kingdom Viridiplantae; phylum Streptophyta; class Magnoliopsida; order Poales; family Poaceae; genus Triticum; species Triticum dicoccoides. Next base: position 48,101,991 of record NC_041382.1, read on the forward strand.
CGTTGGATTATATTCAAACGGCTAAGAATCTGGCAGATCCCTTTACTAAAGGGCTATCACGTGTTGTCATAGATAGCGCATCAAGGGAGATGGGTATGAGACCCACATGAGTTGCCATGGTAGTAACCCAACCTATGTGATCGGAGATCCCGTGAAGTAGGACCTGGGAAAACAAGCCAGTGGTGAACTGAGGAGAGTAACTTTACTAACCCACTCCGTTGGAGATGCAATACTCTCGGAAACTGTATGGAAGGATGACTACTGTCTTAATGTGTTCCAAGGCTTATATGCATAAGCAAGATGCTATCCTACAGAGCGATCTTTGGAGGAACACACTTATATGAGCCCGACTGCTGGTCACGGTCTATGAGATTGGGGTGATCTCTAGCAAGCTCATGAACAGGCCAGGAGTGTGACTAATATGCTGTTGGAAATATGCCCTAGAGGCAATAATAATAAAAGCATTATTATTATATTTCCTTGTTCATGATAATTGTCTTTATTCATGCTATAATTGTATTATCCGGAAATCGTAATACATGTGTGAATAACAGACACCAACATGTCCCTAGTAAGCCTCTAGTTGACTAGCTCGTTGATCAACAGATAGTCATGGTTTCCTGACTATGGACATTGGATGTCATTGATAACGAGATCACATCATTAGGAGAATGATGTGATGGACCAGACCCAATCCTAAACATAGCACAAGATCGTATAGTTCGTTTGCTAGAGTTTTCCAATGTCAAAGTATCTTTTCCTTAGACCATGAGATCGTGTAACTCCCGGATACCGTAGGAGTGCTTTGGGTATACCAAACGTCACAACGTAACTGGGTGACTATAAAGGTAGACTACGGGTATCTCCGAAAGTGTCTGTTGGGTGACATGGATCAAGACTGGGATTTGTCACTCCGTATGACGGAGAGGTATCACTGGGCCCACTCGGTAATGCATCATCATAATGAGCTCAAAGTGACCAAGTGTTTGGTCACGGGATCATGCATTACGGTACGAGTAAAGTGACTTGCCGGTAACGAGATTGAACGAGGTATTGGGATACCGACGATCGAATCTCAGGCAAGTAACATATCGATTGACAAAGGGAATTGCATACGGGGTTGATTTAATCCTCGACATCGTGGTTCATCCGATGAGATCATCGTGGAGCATGTGGGAGCCAACATGGGTATCCATACCCCGCTGTTGGTTATTGACCAGAGAGTCGTCTCGGTCATGTCTGCTTGTCTCCCGAACCCGTAGGGTCTACACACTTAAGGTTCAGTGACGCTAGGGTTGTGAAGATATGTATATGCAGTAACCTGAATGTTGTTCGGAGTCCCGGATGAGATCCCGGACGTCACGAGGAGTTCCGGAATGGTCCGGAGGTAAAGAATTATATATAGGAAATGCTGTTTCGGCCATCGGGACAAGTTTCGGGGTTATCGGTATTGTACCGGGACCACCGGAGGGGTCCCGGGGGCCCACCGGGTGGGGCCACCTGTCCCCGGGGGCCACATGGGCTGTAGAGGGTGCGCCTTGGCCTACATGGGCCAAGGGCACCAGCCCCACTAGGCCCATGCGCCTAGGGTTTCCATGGGGGAGGAGTCCAAGTGGTGGAAGGCACCTCTAGGTGCCTTGGGGGGGAGGGAATCCTCCCCTTGGCAGCCGCACCTAGGAGATTAGATCTCCTAGGCTGCGCACCAACCCCCATTGGCCCTCCTATATATAGTGGGGAGAGGAGGGACTTGACACACCAGCCCCTGGCGCCTCCCTCTCTCCCCGTTACGTCTCTCTCTAGTAGTATAGGCGAAGCCCTGCTACTGTGACGCCCTGCATCCACCACCACGCCGTCGTGCTGCTGGATCTTCATCAACCTCTCCTTCTCCCTTGCTGGATCAAGAAGGAGGAGACGTCTCCCGTCCCGTACGTGTGTTGAACGCGGAGGTGACGTCCGTTCGGCGCTTGGTCATCGGTGATTTGGATCACGTCGAGTACGACTACATCATCACCGTTCTTTGAACGCTTCCGTGCGCCATCTACAAAGGTATGTAGATGCATCCAATGACTCGCTGCTAGATAAACTCCTAGATGATCTTGGTGAAACGAGTAGGAAATTTTTGTTTTCTGCAACGTTCCTCAACATATGCTTCACCCGAGGGATCGGCCTTCGGCAGCCTCGTATCAGTGAGACTTGTGGTGAAACTTCTTGACGCCAAACTGACAATTCAAGGTATAGTCCATTGTTCAGTTGTGAAGGAGTGTAACTACTTGGTCTAGGTGGAGCTCAACCTTAATCGGTCTCCACTGAGATGCTGGTATATCAAAACAGCGTTTGGAACAAAGGACAAAGTGGGCCCCTGAGATCTGGTGGGGGATTGTTGAAATATGAGATGGGCCTAGAGCCCATATAACAATTTCAGATTTGATCTCTAAGGGCCCATGTAGGTGGCATGACAAGATGGTGGGAAGTTTAGTCCCACCCCGGAAGTGAAAGAAGAGTTGGAGTGGTTTATAAGGGATTCTCTTCCTCATGCTATTGGAGCTTAAGAAGAGATGAGGCCCTCGCGCACTCCTCCTCCTCCGCTCGCCTCGCCACGCCTCCTCACGATGCACCGCGGGGTGCGGGATTGAGCCGAGCCGAGCTCACTCCTATGCGCTTCTTTTTGCCGGTCAGGAACAGAGAGTCTTTGACAGGTAAGGCCACGACCTGAGACGTCGGATCATGGGCTACCGACTTGGACGTGGGTTCAGCCCATGTCTCTCCACGCGCAGCCGCACATATATATGTGGGGCGCTGCCAACCCTAGCCGCCACGAAACAGAATGCATCTCCGCCTCCACGCACACGTCGTTCCTCTGCTGCTGCTGCCGCCGGCGACTCCGTCCCGTTCACCGCGTACACGGTTGACGGGAGAGCAGGCCTCTGAAACCCCGCTTCTCCGGATCCTGTACGGGAGAGGGGCGATTAGGTTTTTGGGTAGCGACTACGCGACTGCTCGCTTCTGTTCATCTACATCCACATCACCTTCGTCATCACCATGTCGACCGACGCCGACCGTGCCGCCGCTGAGAAGGCCGAAGCCGACAAGAAGGCCGCCGAGGATGCCGCGGCTACTGCCACTGCCACCGCCGCCGCATGGCCGATTGGAGGGTATACGTCGTTTATCCCTCCCATGTTTCTTTCTGTTGTAGCAGTACTAGCGATATGCGTAGATGTTTCTACTATATGCGTAATAATGCTCTGTTAGATCGTAACCAGTGTGTTATCAATGTTGTCAATGTCATGCTCATGATTTATTCATGGATTAATTTAATCGAAAAACTGCCTATTTGCTTATTAGCGTCTGTGGCCGCCGTTGATCACCCACCGTGTCCGTGAGGAGCGTTGCCCTGGTCCTAAACGTGATCCGCCGAATCAGCTGCTGTGTTTACGCGACCAATGTGCTCACTTGTTTTGTTTTAATTTCTCCCAAACACGTACTCTGTCTGGGTTTACTAGGCCCCCTCTTATTTTGAGCTAAAACTTGACCTAGAAATTTAACTATCAATATATAAACTATATATAACGAACCAACCTGTGGTTGATTTTTTTTGAGACAACTTCGCAAAGTATTAGATCGTCACAATGTTTACAGGGACGAATGAAATACCGTCTGGCTGGCCTAACCAAACATGACGGCCAACTCCCAAATTTAAAACATGTTTTGCTAGGTTGTGAGCATCAAAGTTTAAATTCCTAAACTGATAAACTAAGTTACAAGAAGTAAAACAAGAAATTTGTAACTTGATCTCCCTAATGATTGGACCATAGACCGCAGCACTGCCTCCTTCTACTTCGTTTACCACCTCTTTACAATCTGTAGCAGCATATACTCTTGCAAGATTCAAATCGGCAGCAAGATCATGGCCCTCTCTGACCGCCAAAGCTTCAAGTGTGGTTGGATCAGCAATGTGTTTGAAAATAAGTGCTGATGCCCCTAGAAAGCTTCCATCTCGCTCCCTGCAGATCGCAACAACAGCTCCATACCGACCCCCGCGACCTACCGCAGCATCCATGTTCAGCTTCACAAAGCATTCTGGAGGGGTGATCCAAGCAGAAGGGCGCCGTTCAACTACCCTCGATCCTTCCACCAAGGTTCAAGTCCTGATGCTCGCATTTACCCTAAATTTATTTTCAGGAATTCCGGCGATACGCGTTCAATGGGAGAAGACGTCCCCACTTTGCGTCTGTACTGTGTTTATATTTTAGTAGTCTATATAGATGATCAAAGTCTGGCCCAAAATACGAAGGGTCTAATAAATCCGGACGGAGGTAGTAGTAATTTTTACTTATTTATAATGTCCGGCGTGAACACACTGATCACTGTATAAGTCGCTGCACGCGTTAGGAATAAAATAATTAGGATAACCAGCAAAAACACCCGTGCGTTGCAACGGAAGAAAAAAAAATCAGAATCTTCGATGACCATGGTCACATTTTAATGCATCACCGATATACATTATCACTCTCAATTTGATGAATTCATGAACATATTCTAAACTCATGAACATATTTGTAAACATGAACACGTTTACAATTTTTTGAACATTTTCTAAAATCAAGAACATTTTATAAAATTTGCAAAAAAAAAATTGTAAACATTTTTAAACAATTTTCTTGAATCACCGAACATACTAGAATGGACGAATATTGTTTTGGAAATTGGTGGTACAATTTCTGCATTAAAAATGATTTATCAGACATTTTTTAAATGCATCATCATTTCCTTAAATCAGCAAATACTTTATTCAGTACGAACAATTTCTGAATTTTAAGTATATTTTTCCGTTTGTGAACATTTTTTGAATCGGCAGATTTTCTTTCAATTTCATTAAATAATACGTCCACTTTTTTAAACATCATGAGAATTTCTTGATTTCCCTTACAATTATTTTCAAAATTTCAGACATTTTTTGAATAAGCAAACATCTTTCTATAAAATCATAAACATTTTGTGAATCTACAAACATTTTATGATTTATTAAACATTGTATTTCAAAATTATCATTTTTAAATAATCCGGAACTTTTATGAAGTCCTAAATTATTTAAAACTGAAAAAACGAAACAAAAAAACTAAAAACTAAAAACTAAATAAATAGCAGACCGTCCGTACATGGGCCGGCCCAAACGGGTGCGCTGTGTCTCCTCCTGGCGCACAGAGCGCAGTATAGGAGGTCCCTACTACATGGGCCGGCCCAGGTGGGGGATTTCCGTATATGCAACATTTTTTATCACTTATAGGTGGCCTTGGATAATATTTTGCAACTTTGGTGGCAATTTCCATGATGTACTGTAAGAAGTAATAACCCCTTATTATTAGGTACTAGCGAAACCACCTGTACGTTGCAACGGAGAAGAAATCATAATCTCCAATGGCGATGACCATATTTTGCTGCATCACCGAGATACGCTATCACTCTCATTTTTGTGAAATCATGAACAATTTTTGGGAATCATGAATATTTTTTTAAACTCGTGAACATATCTGAAACCGTGAACATTTTTCATATAGGTGAACATTTTTACAGATTTTCAAACATTTTATAAAATCATGAATATCTTATACTATTTGCAAACATTTTTTAAATTTTGAACATTTTCTAGAATATTATTCTTGAATAGACGAACATATCTAGAATTGACGAACATTTTTTCTAGAGATTGTTTGGTGGAATAATTTTTGAAATTCCTGAACATCTTTTTGCTCTAACGAACACTTTTTGAAATGAACGATCATTTTTTGAATCAGCGAACATTTTGTGAATCAATAAACTATTTGTAAGTTAGAACTAATTTTTGAATTTTTAGGATATTTTACAATTCATGAAAAAAATGCCGAACTTTTATTCAATTTCATGAATAATTTTAGTACACGAACTTTAAAAAAACATGAACATGTTTTGATTTCTCGAACATTTGTCTTCAAATTTGCAAAAAAATTTAAAAACCACGAACAATTTCTTAATCCAAAAACATTTCTGAATTGTTAGAAAATTTATTTCAAAATTCTCATGTTTTGAAAAAATTTCAGAACTTTTTTAAAGTGCAAATTATTTATAGATTGAAAAAAACAAAGACATAAAATAAAAATGAAATTTAAAGAACAAGCCGTCGAACATGGGCCAGCCTATGCAGGCGCGCCGTGTCTTCTCTCAGACCGCAGAGCACGGTATAGAAGGTTCCTAGTGGGTCGGCTCGGACGGGGATTCCGGTGTGTGAAATGTTTTTTTTATCACATATAGATGGCATCGGTGGGTAATCCCTGCTTATTAGCAATCGACTTATGTTTGGTAACCGTCATTGGTTGTCCTTCTTTATAAGGGTTGCGACAACGCGTCCCCTCATATTGTATATATAGCCTTCAATCCTCATCAGTAAAAAACAACGATTCCATCATTTTCTTTTCTTTCTAATACGTTATCAGCATGATCTGGCCGAGAGCGAAAGGCCGCGATAGAAGAGAAGAACAACGATTTCATTTAGCGCTCATGGCGAGACACCTTCCGGCGTCGAGGAATTGGAGCCCAGGTGCCGACGCTCAACCGCGGCGTCCTCCAGCGCATGGTTTGGTCTCGTCCTCTCCTTCCCCTTCTTCCAGATGCAGATCGTGGCGCATTAGAGCAAGTCTAGTATAACCCTCAAACCCTCAAACCCCTAAAAATAACTGCTTTTTTTTACAGTTTTCGTCAAAAAAAAGTCATAGACTAGAACCTCTAAACCCTCAAACCCGTAAAAAAAAAATTAGAGGTCCAACCCTCAAACTGTTTCCCAAGCTGTAGAAGTGAGGGTTGAGAGGAAAAACTCCCCCCAACCCGCACTCCTCTTTCCTCTCGCGTGGGAGGGAAGTTTCATCCTGCCTCCCCGGCTCCTCCCGCCGCCGCGCCCCCGCCCGCCGCCCCGCCCGACTCGGGGCCCGCCCCCGCC
>NC_041382.1:48109444-48137224 GCF_002162155.2 Triticum dicoccoides
CCCCGCCTCCTCCCGCCTCCCGCCCCGGCCCCCGTCCCGGCCCCGGCGCCTGCCCCCGCCGCCGCGCCCGCCCCCAAGAAGAGCCGGCCGAAGGCGGCCTCTCATGGGCCGCGAGGGGCGACCTCCAAGGTCGCCGGCTCGTCCCAGCCGTGAACAAGCTGCGAAGAAGCCCGCGGCGCGGAAGAAGCCCGCGACGCGAAAGAAGCCCGCGGCCCCGCCCACCGCCGTCGTCGAACCTCCTCCCGCCGCGCACGAGGTGTTCAAGGAAATGGCAACCCCATCCTCGTTCATGGACCTCCTCCAAAACGCGGAGGTGGACCTCAGAGCTCCACCTCTAGACCCCTTTAGGGTTGGTGACGACTTGGAGGAAGATCAGGAGGATGAAGGGGATGACGAGGAGGAGGTGGCCGAGATAAGGGAGGAGGCATTCACCGCCGCTTCCCGCCCACACGCACGGTCGACAAACTACACCGAGGCGGAAGATATCCTCTTGGTTCGTGCTTGGGCAGCTGTGGGGACGGATGCAAGCACCGGCACCGATCAAACCGGTAAACGGTATTGGCAAAGGATCGAGGACACGTATTGTAGGATCAAGCCGAAGAATAGTGGGTTCATCTCTCGCACTTACCGGTCGCTTCAAGGCCGGTGGGAGTTGATGAAGCCCGCTTGTGCTCGTTGGAGTGCGGCCATGGACCAAGTGAGGGATGCACCACCTAGTGAAACCGTGGAGAGTGACTATGTGAGTACATATCTCTTCACTATTTTGATTATGTGTGTGTACTATGCTATTGGTGGGTTCTTATGTGATTATGTGTGGTTGATAGGAGACAATTGCCGGCATGAGGTACAAGGAGATGGCTGCTTCCAAGGGCAATCCATTCCCATTTAAGCATGCTTGGGCAATTCTTCAAACCTTTGACAAGTGGAAGTTGAGGGATAAGAGACCGCACCCAAGAAGTCGGCAATGCTTAGGATGGATGATAGTGAAGATGAGGAGGAGAGGAACTTGGGCAAGCCCGAGGGAAACAAGAAGGGCAAGCTAAGGGTGAAGATGGAAGGAGAGGCGTCAAGCCTAAGGGAGAAGATGGAGCACATGATGAAGGCAAGAGAGGAATTGACAACGAAGACATTGGAGACGAAGCTTCTTATCACCGAGAAGAAGAAAGAGGTCAAGCTTGTCTCCCGGCATCCGACATGGAGTGCCTGCGGATTTGGGCTCAGGCCAACTAGCCCAGCCGCCCCGGATATAAAACACACACCTCTAGCGCTCTTTCACTCACATAACAAGCAAACCAACAAGCACACTACCCGACTTCCAATGCCACAGCCAACCATCTTCCTGTCCATCTCTTTCCCGCTGGCGCCAGCAATGCCGTCCGGCTCCTTAGCATAGTTAGCCATGACACCACACTCTTTCATGCGAAAAATAACTTCCTTGCATGTTGCTATGGCCTCCCTAGCTAATACAAATAAGAAAATATAGTGACCTGCATCAACTCTGCTAAATACACAGATACTTTTCGCTTTCAAATGCATTGTTTTCGTTTCTCTGATTAAAAAACAACATAGACACCCACATTGGCTTCTCTGCCCACTAGTGCTTTATTAGAAAGGAAAAACAGGTCACATATGCCGAATAACCCACGGTTCCTGGACATCAGCACCAACTCGACAAACAACTGCCCAATGATTCAACAGCATATTAACAGAAAAAACAAATTTGTGCTGACAAGATTTAAGATAGGGCTCACCAGCATGATGAAATTACAAGACGAGACAAACTCTGTGGCCGGAAATCTGTAAACAGTCGAAACTGCAGCGACATCTAGTGCGCAAAGCTTGACTGTCGGCGTGTCTAACTAAAATGAACCTCTACGCACAAGGTGATGAAGAGCTTCAGTTTCGTCGGACCTGAATTTCTACTCTGAAAATGAACCATGTCTGCATCTCTGACTTTCTTATGGGCGCAAATCAGATTGTGAGAACGACAACCACAACTCTGCTCAAGGACAACCAGCTTCTCTTATATTTCTTTACGAAGGAAGTATTTCCCAACACACCCTGAACTTGCTTTGACAGATTATTACAATTCCTCTACTAACCTAGTACACATCATTAACTCAACTAGTGGTAATTAAATCCCTCCGTAAAGAAGTATAAGAGCACTTAGGTCACTAAAGTAGTGTTCTAAACGCTTTTATATTTCTTTACAGAGGGAGTACATATTTCCCAACTCCTGAATCACTGCTATGAGCTACGATTACCACGCCCATCCAGGATCAGTCATGCAAACCATACCTGCTAGTTTACTGAAACTGGAATTATCAGGGAACTTGTGAACCATCCCCACTTGCTTGCATCTGCTACACTGCGGGTCAGGCTGCCATTACCTACAATACCACAACATTTTCTAGGGAAGCAGTTTACCCACAACAATTGAACTACATCTTTTCTTGAGAATTGTGTGGTACATGAGGCCTTTCATTCAAAGCTTCCTATACACTCACTTCCCTCTGGGAACGTAAGTAAAACACACTGACCTTGTACAGCTAGTAATCAGCAAGTTCCTGGAGGAGTCTGACTGACTACAAATTACACTTGCCCAGATTCTTCATAGCAACGGATGCATTCCAAAGCTTGCCACCACATTGTGTGACGATTCGGTATTCGACTAGACAGTCTGTGCAACTTACTCACATCATTCACTGCTACTCAATGTAAACGATACAGAGGAGCTAACTGCAGTCCCCTCCACATTTTCTCATCCGGGCTTGGGACCGGCAAAGGCAGTGTTAAACTACTCCTACATAAACACAAAAAACAGCAAACACTACAAACAATTATATTCAGCTAAGCATACAAGCCACGCAATCAACCAAAGGCAGCATTGGCACGACAAGCGATTGGCAATAAATATTCACGCAAAGTTTTCACAACATCATAAGACTGACATGGGGCGCAAACAAAGAATGCCATAAATTCCAGAACCTGAATGGGAGTAACTAATTTATCTAGTGGGATGAGCTAGATTCAAATCTTTGCACAGAGAAAGCTTTTGTAGTTTATACAGGGTCAGAGGACCGTAAGAATTGTTAACAGATACTTCCGTGTCTTTAATCTATATAGGATTTATTATGTAGTATGAAACAGAATGGGTTTGTCTAAGCAATTGACAGGAATAATCAAATTAGTGCTTTTGCTACTTGCCAACTAAATTAAAACTAGGAAGTTTCCAGAAAACTACGAATATATATGTAATTAAAGAGAATATGTGGTTCAAGATTCAGAATCCAGATCAAATTAGCAGTTCGCCAGAAAAGAAGGTCAATTAGCCATTAGAGGACTGTCAGATGTGTGAACGCCGTGAAATTATAGATTTACGTAATTGAAGATTCCATAATCCATATCAAATTAGCATTTCGGCCAAAAAGAAGGTCAAATTAGCCATTAGAGGGCTGCCAGATGTGTAAATGCTATGAAATTATATATATTTAATAAGAATATGTATTGGAAGATTCCATAATCGAGATCAAATTAGCAGTTTGCTGTAAAGAGATCAAATGAGCCATTGGAAGACCGTAGAGATGTGTGAGCGCTTTGTGTCTTTAAATCCAGGATGAATGAAGTACGAAAACAAACTGCCGTATGTTGAAAGTAATCAGCGGGATTCATCATCATATTTGCCAGTGTGTTTAGGAATCATCAAATTAGCCAGACTGTTTTGCTAGTTGTCAATTTAACGTAGGAAGTTCCCCAGCAAACCGAGAAGATGCATTGAAGAATCCAGATCTCACATGAGAAGCACCAATAAGAAGAACATCACTTCTGAAAATCAACTCCAGACCAACAAACCAGAATCATATTCAGTGGACATTGGTGGAGTGTTCAGGGCAAAATATTTGTTCAAGCTTCCAGTTCAGAACCTTCAACTCTTCATTGTTTTATAGTACATATATAGCAAGGACTCCTAACCTCTTTCTGCATGTCAAGTCATCAATATTACCCAACTACAGGAGGCCACTACTGTTAAACCAACACAAGTGCAAGGGTGGGATCTTTCAGTTAAAAATTATGTGCACACCAAAATTTAATTTTGTGTCATAAGATGAACCTAAAGAACGTATATAAACAAACCAAGTACAATCATGGACAAGAGTATGTAGAATAGTAGACTGACAAATCCAAGTATGACCAATTCACATATATTCATATAATATGCTTAACATTTTTACTGCATCCAAAGCTCATGTACATGCGATCTTTACTTCCTATTAGGTGATAAATTTGCAAGTTAAAATATACAAGCAGCCAAATACCAAAACCAAACTTCATGAAACAGTATGGTAACCAGGTAATTAATAGCCAAGTCAAACTTTGATAATCTGCTATACAAACTGAGTACGAACTGATATTTCCATTTTGGACCCTTGTTTGAAACTTCTAGCATTTTCTTGATTCGAGCAAAATATAAGATCATATTCCATCCAAACCACATGCAAGTTGAATAAGATACTGTAACCAGTAGGATGGCACAACAGAACCAAGTAAGATGCTTCAGGACAGTTGAAAGAATCATCAGATGTGCACACTACCATCCAAGCTGCACCAAAGATATGAGGCCACTGAATGCAAGTTCAAACTGAAAACTACCACAAAGACCAAATCATTATGCTTCAGGATCAGTAATCAGAGGTCAAAACCATCAGGAAAGTCCATTTGCTTCACCAAGTCCCCACGCTAACTGTCTATCCAACTCTACAATCTTGCAATAAAACCTCCAACAATGCAAATCAATGGACGGCCCAAATATAATCAGCATACTTAAAGTTTCTTCATGGAAAGTCAGACCATAGTGAAATCTGGTAAATCAGTTGAAACAAGCTGGAGTCCAGGTGTAAGTTTTTGTGGTTGAAGAAGATTCCGAACGAAGATCCCAAACAGCCATCAGACGAGCATAAATCAAAGAACTTAATGTATACCACTCAAATCTGACGTCACCAAGCACAGATGAGGAATCCAGTAAACCAATGTGACCAAACATGGGAAACTGACCTGCCTCGAGTCCCCTTCACCATACGTTCACACACCACATGGAGCTTCACTTCCAGACCAGATCGAGATCCAGTCCTGCAAGCCAAATTGTAGAGGAGGCGATAACAAATGAAACAAACAGACCGTATACAAGACACTGACCCGACTCCAGAGCAAAGGTTTGGGCCCAAACTCCTAACAAAATTATATCTTGCCAACCTACACACGCAGAAGACCAAGAGAACACAGGGATCAGGAGTACAGATAATAAGCATGAAGAGCTAGTCATTGCCCACATGGCCTGGGCTAAAGAAAAATCTGCAATCATAGGAAGGGCAGGGGCAAAAACCTATATCAGAGATGGCGAAGTAACTAAATGAAACTAAAAAATATAGGAAGGTAAGAGTCTTTTTCGGTTGTAGGATGTGCCATTATTTGAAAGCTCTGGATTATCCTTATATTTGTGCTGCATATGAATCTGTATTTAAAATATTGTCTAGTAAGATAATTTATAAGTTATGTAAGTTACAATGAATTGAAACGATACTAGTTGATTTTGAAGATCAGTAAACGGATTCATCAAACTGGACAGGAGTTCGTCAACTACAACCTGCAGCGAGCAAGAGACCGTTTCTATAAAAAAAATTGTTAGGGGAAATGCTGCTTATAAATAGCTAAAGCATGGATGATGAGTGGGAACAAGTAAAGCCTGTCTAGGGTCAGGTATGGATGATGGAGGACAAAAACGCCGGTTCCAAACTGCAGTTATATCCTTTCCAAGTCAGTATCTGCAAGAGCTGATAATTACTGAGGCAAAGAAAACCTAATGTCTAGCGAGTTCAATTATAGAGTAAAAAAGGTTGAAAAAGTTTTAGCCGCAGATAGAACCGCCATACGAGGCAAATAGGACCGCCTTCTAAGCCATATTATTCCAATTTCTGGAGAGCTACCAAGAAATAGTTTAAATCAGAATTGTGGGAAACCAAAACAGAACAGTGGAGACAAAAGAGTAAAACAGAGGGAGTGATAATTATCCAAACGCAGAGCAGCACCGCCATGCCGAGGCAAAATAGGACCGCCTTCTAAGCCATATTACTCCAATTTCTGGAGAGCCACCAAGAAATAGTTTAAATCAGAATTGCGGGAAGCCAAGACAGAACAGAGGGAGTGATAATTATCCAAACGCAGAGCAGCAAGATGCGTCGCTCCCGTTAAGCCATATAATTCCAATTTCTGGAGAACCACCAACATATCCAAATATGTATCCTGCACACAGGCCCAGACTTCCTAAATATATCCTGCAACTGATACGCGCAGAAGACAAGCACAGGGATCAAGAGTACAAACAACAAATTGACCCAGGGAGAGATAGATAGATCGCAAACCAAACGATTTTAACAGATACCGACACACTACCAGCATGGTTTGGGCTTAATCTGCAACCAAAGGGAGGGTAGAAGGAAAAACCTAAATCAAAGACATGAACAAGTAGCTACGTGGAACAAAAATAAGAGGCAAGTTAAAACTGGACCAGTATTTTCATTATAGGATGTTCCATTAGTTTGAATCTTCATGGTTGAACCTTGGAAGATAAATAAGAATTCAAAATATTGTCTGGTAAGATGATTTTAAAGGCTGCAAACAGATTCAAGTCAGCATCAGGTTGGACGAGTTCAATCAACTATGACCTGCAACGAGGAAGATACCTTTAAGAGGAAAAGTAGGCTCAGCTAAAGCATGCATCAAATGTTGAGGTAAAGGGTAAGTAAGCATGTCTCAGCCGGAGAGTCAGGTAGACAACACTGGTTCCAATTATTTTGCTCCCAAGTCAGCATCTGCAAGAGCTGAGAATTACCAACCAAGGCAAAGAAACTATTTTGGAAGTTAAATTATCAAGGGAGGATAAAGGCCGGATATGTTGGGCCACAGAAAGAACCACCATGCCGAGGAAAAATAGGACCACCCGCTAAGCCATATAATTCCAATTTCTGGAGAACCAGCAAAAAAACTAAATCAGAATTGTCCGGCAACTAATTGAGCTATGGAGAAGAAACTGAACAGAGAGAGTAATGAACATCCAAGCACAGGTCAGCAAGAAGATAGGTCGCTCCCGCTAAGCCATATAATCCTAATTTCTGGACAACCAGCAACAGATCCAAATCAGAATTGTCGGAGACTAAAATTGAATTGAGAAGGAATTAAATAGAGGGGTTCGTAATCATCCAAATGCAAATCAGCAAGAAGATAGGTTGCTCCTGCTAAACCTTACTAAGCCCAATTTCTGAAAAACCACAAACGAATACAGATCAGAACTGCCAGGACTAAATTGTACTGTGCAAACCAAATAAACTGAATCGAGACGGAATTCATTATCCAAACACTGATCGCAAGTTCCAGGTTCCAAAGCTTCATTATCCAATCAACCAATTAACCCCAATTTCTGGAAAACCACAAATGAATACAGATCAGAACTACCAAGGGATAAATTGTATTGTGCAAGCCAAATAAATTGAATTGGGATGGAATATATATTATCCAAACGCAGATCACAAGTTCCAGGTTGGTAAGAGATCCAAAGCTTCATTATCCAATCAATCAAAATGACTAACAGAAACCAAATCTCCACCCTATGATTCATCTTACTACACTCTGCATCTGCTGCAAGCAAAGGAGCACAAACACACACCAAAAGCGCGATCAGCTGGTAATAAGAATCCACCAGGACCTCTCTAATCCACCTCATATTAGCTGATGATGAAGAAACACGTGATGAGAACCAGAAGACCACACAGGCGATAGCCATTCAAACCTGACCTGCTCAGAGCCCCTTCAACATACAACACCACAGGGCTCTCCACATTCCAGATCCAATCCTGCAACCAATGTGTGGAGGAACACAACTAAACCAAACAACCTGACTCACTGTACAGAGATTTACCCATAAGCCCAAACTTCCTAACTATGTCCTGCAGTCGACGGGATAAGAGTACAGATAATGAATTGAACCGCATAGAGATAGAATGCAAACCAAACGATTTTAACAGATTTCGACTACCAGCACGCTCTGGGCTAAAATAAATCTGCAATCACAGGGGCAGAAAAAAGCCTAAATCAAAGGCATGTACAAGTAGCTAGGTGATATAAAAATAAGAGATGAGAGTTAAAAATGGAGGAGTCTCTTTTCTGCTTGTAAGGTTTGCCAAGTTTGAATCTCCATCTGGCACCTTCGTAGATAAATCTGAATTTAAAATATTGCCTAGTGAGAAGATTTTAAAGGTTATCTAAGTAATGATGAATTGATTAGAGATTAGATTTAGAAAAAACTGCAAACAGATTGAACTCAGCATCAGGTTGGACTTTGCATTCGTCAAACCTGCAACAGGCAAGATGTGTCTCTGTAAATTAGGGGAAAACTAGGCTCAACTAAAGCATGTCAAACGAGGAGTAGAAGTTATAAGGAAGTTTGGGCTGGGAAGCTCAGGTAGACAGCACCGATTCCAATTATATCCCTTCCAAGATGGTGTCTGCAAGAGCTGAGAATGACAAAACTAAGGCAGAGAAACTTGTCTGGTGTGTTCTAATTATATTATTGATGAATAAGAAAATGTTGCGCCATAGAAGAACCGCCGTGCCGAGGGAAAATAGGGCCACCCGCTAAGCCGTACAATTCCAATATCTGGAGTACCAGCAACAAATCCAAAATCCAAATTGGAATTGTGTGGAGACTAACAGAACTGTGAAGAAAAGAAAATAGACAGAGAGTATGATTATTCAAACACAGGTCATGAAGGATGACAAGTAAATCCCGCTAAGCCGTATAATCCCAATTTCTGGACAATCATCAAGAAATCTAAATGAGAACCGACTAAAATTGAACCGTGTAGATTTAGGAATTAAACAGAGGAGGTAATGTAATAATCATCCAGACACAGGTAAGATATGCCGCTCCCCCTATGCCTTTAATCCAATATCTGGAGAAGCGCCAATAGATCGAAATCAGAACTGCCATTGACTACTGGGGGGACCAAGAAACTAAACTGGGAGGGATTTAATTATTATCCAAACTCAGATCACCGGTTCCAGGTTGGTAAGAGGTCAAAAGCATCATCACCCGAGAAGATCTGACCGAGAGCGCTCGCCCTCTTCTGCATCTAGGACCGAGAGCACATATGCCAAAAGCAAGATCAGCCGGTACAACAAGAATCCACGAGGGCCTCGAATTCACCTCGTATTAACTGATGACAGCACGGGCGACAGCCGTTCAATTCAATTCAAATCTGAAACCGCCGACGAGACGAACGCAGAGGCAGGTGACGGAACCAAGGAATCGATCTGACCGACCGAGCACCGGAAACTGACCTTGCTTCGGCCCTGGGGTCACCCGAAATCAAATCAGACGCAGAGGCATAGCCGGACGGCTCGACAGAATCCCCGATCGATCGATCGCTCGCTCCCGGAGAAGGACGGGACGCGCCGAATCCCCTGCGAGCACAGGGAGCGGAGGCGACGAGGAGCAAATCAATCGCGATTCGAAACGAATCGAGAATTGACGGACAAGGGGAAGGAAACGGTCGCGGAGACGCGTGGAGGCGGCTCGGGAGAGCAGAGCAGAGGCGCGGCCGGAACGAAAGCTCGGAAGGGGAAGAGGGGAGGCCGGAGCGCGGGGTGCAGGGGGGCGCACCTGTGGCGCCTTTTGTAGCCGGCGCAGAGGCGGTGCGGGAGAGGGAGCCGGCCTGGCGCTGGCGCCAACCGGGTCGTTACCGGACACGGCTTCGCCCCGCTGGCGTGGCAAGGCATAATTCTGCTTTCTGGTCACGGGTGGGCGCTGGGCTGGTGGGATCGGACTGGATCCGGACCGGGTTTGGTTTGGTTCGGTTCGGGTGGGCGGGTGGCTGGCAGGTCGGCAAAGCATCGGGTTGGGTATGGGGTTTGGGACGTGGGCCGCACCGCACCGGCGGAACGGGAAAGAGTAAAGTCTGAAAAAAACTTTTTTTTTGAGATTTGAAGATGAGGGTCCAATTTCGACGAAACGTACGAGTTTAAGGTTTTTTTCCAGACTTTACTCAACGGGAAATTTCTGGGGTGCTCGGGGAGTCGCGACGGGCCATGTGAGGTGAGATACCGTGTCTGCGAGCGCGACGGATGAGAACGTGGAACAGGCGGTGCCGTGAGAGGATCGTCGTCCCGGTCCTAAAACGTGGTCTGCGGATTTACGGAATCAACGTGCTCGCTAGCTGAGTTTATTTTATCTTCTTTTTTCGCGGATTTACGGAATCAACGTGCTCGCTAGCTGAGTTTATTTTATCTTTTTTTGCAGGGAGTTTATTTTACATTTGAAAATGATAAATGTTGAAACGTGATATTTTTGTATTTATTTTCGACTGATTCTCCTATTATCTCTAGTCTTGTATAGGTTGATCTCTAGAAATATTGTAGGGTTAGTTGGCTTGTCACGCAACGCACCACCCTGTATATATTGTAACCAACTCCGATGAAATACAATTGAGTTGCATCCTATAGTCTTCTACATGATATCAGTTTTCTACCGATCTCTCTCGCTTCCGCCACCGCCGCGTTCTAGGCCGCCGCCGCCCCTCTCTTCCTGCTGCCGCCGCCTGTTCCACACGTCGCCGCTGCCGCACCCAACCCTAGCCCTTCCACGTCGCCGTCGCCGCTGCTACTTCTCCTATAGCCGCCGCCGCCACACCAAACCCTAACCCTATCTCGCCGCCGCCGGTGCTCCTTGTTGGGGAACGTAGCAGAAATTCAAAATTTTCTACGCATCACCAAGATCAATCTATGGAGTAATCTAGCAACGAGGGGAAGGAGAGTGCATCTACATACCCTTGTAGATCGCTAAGCGGAAGCGTTCAAGTGAACGGGGTTGATGGAGTCGTACTCGTCGTGATCCAAATCACCGATGATCCTAGTGCCGAACGGACGGCACCTCCGTGTTCAACACACGTACATCCCGGTGACGTCTCCTACGCCTTGATCCAGCAAGGGGAGAAGGAGAGGTTGGGGAAGACTCCATCCAGCAGCAGCACGACGGCGTGGTGGTGGTGGAGGAGCGCGAGACTCCAGCAGGGCTTCGCCAAGCACTACGAGAGACGAGGAGGAAGAGGGGTAGGGCTGCGCCAACAGGGAGATTGAATCGTATGTATGGCAGCCCAAAAACCCCACTATATATAGGGGAAAGGGAGGGGCTGCGCCCCCACCTAGGTTTCCACCCCTAGGGGTGGCGGCCAGCCCTAGATCCCATCTAGGGGCGGCAAGGGGGGAGAGAGGGGGGCGCACCACTAGGTGGGCCTTAGGCCCATCTAAGCCTAGGGTTTCCCCCTTTTCCCTTCTCTCTTCGCCTTGGGCCCTGGTGGGGGGGGGGGGCGCACCAGCCCACCTGGGGCTGGTCCCCTCTCACACTTGGCCCACGCAACCCTCTGGGGCAGGTAGCCCCACCTGGTGGACCCCCGGGACCCTCCCGGTGGTCCCGGTACGTTACCGATAGCACCCGAAACTTTTCCGGTGACCAAAACAGGACTTCCCATATATAAATCTTTACCTCCGGACCATTCCGGAACTCCTCGTGATGTCCAAGATCTCATCCGGGACTCCGAACAACATTTGGTAACCGCATACATACTTTCCCTATAACCCTAGCATCATCGAACCTTAAGTGTGTAGACCCTACGGGCTCGGGAGTCATGCAGACATGGCCGAGACAACTCTCCAGTCAATAACCAACAGCGGGATCTGGATACCCATGTTGGCTCCCACATGCTCCACGATGATCTCATCGGATGTACCACGATGTCAAGGATTCAATCAATCCCGTATACAATTCCCTTTGTCTAGCGGTACGATACTTGCCCGAGATTCGATCGTCGGTATCTCGATACCTTGTTCAATCTCGTTACCGGCAAGTCTCTTTACTCGTTCCGTAACACATCATCCCGTGATCAACTCCTTGATCACATTGTGCACATTATGATGATGTCCTACCGAGTGGGCCCAGAGATACCTCTCCGTTTACACGGAGTGACAAATCCCAGTCTCGATTCATGCCAACCCAACAGACACTTTCGGAGATACCTGTAGTGTACCTTTATAGCCACCCAGTTACGTTGTGACGTTTGGCACACCCAAAGCACTCATACGGTATCCAGGAGTTGCACAATCTCATGGTCTAAGGAAATGATACTTGACATTAGAAAAGCTTTAGCATACGAACTACACGATCTTTGTGCTAGGCTTAGGATTAGGTCTTGTCCATCACATCATTCTCCTAATGATGTGATCCTGTTATCAACGACATCCAATGTCCATGGTCAGGAAACCGTAACCATCTATTGATCAACGAGCTAGTCAACTAGAGGCTTACTAGGGACATGGTGTTGTCTATGTATCCACACATGTATCTGAGTTTCCTATCAATACAATTACAGCATTGATAATAAACGATTATCATGAACAATGAAATATAATAATAATAACTAATTTATTATTGCCTCTAGGGAATATTTCCAATAGTCTCCCACTTGCACTAGAGTCAATAATCTAGTTCACATCGCCATGTGATTAACACTCACAGGTCACATCACCATGTGACCAACATCCAAAGAGTTTACTAGACTCAATAATCTAGTTCACATCACTATGTGATTAACACTCAATGAGTTCTGGGTTTGATCATGTTATGTTTGTGAGAGAGGTTGTAGTCAACGGGTCTTGCCATATTCAGATCCCTATGTATTTCGCAAAACTTTATGTCATAGATGCTGCTACCACGTTCCACTTGGAACTATTCCAAATTATTGCTCCATTATACGTATCCGGTATCTCTACTCAGAGCTATCCGAATAGGTGTTAAGCTTGCATCGATGTAACTCTTTACGTCGAACTCTTTATCACCTCCATAACCGAGAAACATTTCCTTATTCCTCTAAGGATAATTTTGACCGTTATCTGGTGATCTACTCCTAGATCACCTTTGTACCCTCTTGCCAGACATGTGGCAAGGCACACATCAGGTGCGGTACTTCAGCATGGCATACCGTATAGAGCCTATGACAAAAGCATAGGGGACGACCTTCGTCCTTTCTCTTTCTTCTGTCGTGGTCAAGCTTTGAGTCTTACTCAACTTCACACCTTACAACTCAGGTAAGAACCCCTTCTTTGACTGATCTATTTTGAACTCCTTCAAAAACATGTCAAGGTGTGCGTTCTTTGAAAGTATCATCAGACGTCTTGATCTATTTCTATAGATCTTGATGCCCAATATGTAAGCAGCTTTATCCAGGTCTTCCTTTGAAAAACACTCTTCAAACAACCGTTTATGCTTTCCAGAAATTCTACATCATTTCGAATCAACAATATGTCATCCACATATACTTATCAGAAATGTTGTAGTGCTCCCACTCACTTTCTTGTATATACAAGTTTCTAGCAAACATTGTATAAACCTAAAAGCTTTGATTACTCCATCAAAGCATATATTCCGACTCCGAGATGCTTGCTCTAGTCCATAGAAGGATTGCTAGAGCCAGCATACCTTTTAGCATCCTTAGGATCGACAAAACTTTGATTGTATCACATACAACTCTTTCTTACGAAAACTGGTAAGAAAACTTGTTTTTGACATCCATCTGTCAGATTTCATCGAAAAATACAGCTAATGCTAACATGATTCCGACGGACTTAAGCATCGCTACGGGTGAGAAATTCTCATCGTAGTCAACTCCTTGAACTTGTGAAAAGACTCTTTCCCACAAGTCGAGCTTCATGGACGGTAACATTACCGCCCACGTCCGTCTTCTTCTTAAAGATCCATTTATCTCAATGGCTTGCCGATCAACGGGCAAGTCCACCAAAGTCCATACTTTGTTCTGATACATGGATCCTATCTCGGATTTCATGGCTTCTAACCATCTATCGGAATACGGGCCCACCATCGCTTCTCCATAGCTCGTAGGTTCATTGTTGTCCAACAACATGATATCTGAGACAGGATTACTGTACCACTCAGGAGTAGTACATATCCTTGTCGACCTACGAGGTTCGATAGCAACTTGATCCGAAGCTTCATGATCACTATCATTAACTTCCTATTCAACAGACGTAGGCGCCGCAGAAAACATCTTTCTGTGTTGCATCACTCTCTGGTTGAAGTAAAGGGTTGACAACCTCATCAAGTTCTATCTTCCTCCCACTCAATTCTTTCGAGAGAATCTCCTTTTCGAGAAAGGACCCGTTCTTAGCGACAAACAATTTGCCAAACCAATGTTCACACGACGTCGTTTCAACGGACTTAGATGGTGTCCTATCTAAAGTGAATGCAGCTGTCTCTAACGCATAACCTCAAAATGAAAACGGTAGATTGGTAAGAGACATTATAGATCGCACCATATCTCATAGGGTTCGATTATGATGTACGGACACACCATTACCTTGTGGTGTTCCAGGTGGCTTCAACTGTGAAACAATTCCACAATGTCTTAAGTGATTGCCAAACTCATAACTCAGAAAATCCCCTTTTGATCAGATCGTAGGAACATGATCTTATTGTTATGATGATTCTTAACTTCACTCTGAAATCGCTTGAACTTTTCAAACATTTCAGACTTGTGCTTCATTAAGTAAATATACCTATATCTACTCAAATCATCAGTGAAGATGAGAAAATAGCGATATCCACTGCACGCTTCAATTCTCATTGGATCACATGCATCAGCATGTATGATTTCCAACAAGTCACTTGCCTGTTTCATTGTACCTGAAAACGGGGTCTTAGTCATCCTGCCCATGAGGCATGGCTCGCATGTGTCAAGCGATTCAAAATCAAGTGACTCCAAACATCCATCGACATGGAGTTTCTTCATGCATCTTACGCCAATATGACTTAAGCGGCAGTGCCACGAGAAAGTGGTACTATCATTATTAACTCTACATCTTTTGGCGTGAACATGTGTATTACCACGACTGAGATTCAATGAACCATTCACATAGGGTGCATGACCATGAAAGGTATCATTCATGTAAACAGAATAACCATTATTCTCTAACTTAAATGAATGACCGTATTGCAATGAACATGATCTAATCATATTCATGCTCAACGTAGACACCTGATAACATTTATCTCGGTTCAATACTAATCCCGAAGGCAGATGGAGCGTGCGATGGTGATCTCATCAACTTTGGAAACACTTCCAACACACATCGTCACCTCGCCCTTAGCCAGTCTCCGTTTAGTCCGTAGCTTTTGCTTCAAGTCACCAATAATAGCAACTGAACCGGTATCTAATACCCAGGTGCTACCAGGAGTACTAGTGAGGTACACATCAATAACACATATATACTTTGTTGAAGTTGCCAGCCTTCTTATCTACCATGCATTTGGGGTAATTCCGCTACCAGTGACCGTTCCCCTTACAATAGAAGCACTTAGTCTCGGGTTTGGGTTCAACCTTGGGTTCCTTCACTGGAGCGGCAACTGATTTTCCATCCATGAAGTTTCCCTTCTATCCCTTGCCCTTCTTGAAACCAGTGGTCTTGTTAAACCATCAACACTTGATGCTCCTTCTTGATTTCTACCTTTTGCGGTCTTAAGCACCGCGAACAGCTCCGGGATCAACTCCATCCCTTGCATGTCATAGTTCATCATGAAGATCTAGTAGGCTAGAGAACTCTATCAATCAGTATCTTATCTGGAAGTTTAACTCCCACTTGATTTAAGTGATTGTAGCACCCAGACATTCTGAGCACATGCTCACTAGCTGAGCTATTCTCCTCCATCTTGTTGGCTAAAGAACTTGTCAGAGGTCTCACACCTCTCAACACGGGCATGAGCCTGAAATCCCAATTTCAGCTCTTGGAACATCTCATATGTTCTATGGCGTTTAAAACGTCATTGGAATCCCGATTCTAAGCCGTAAAGTATGGTGCACTAAACTATCAAGTAGTCATCAGGACGTGTCTGTCAGGTGTTCACAACATCCACAGACGATGTTGTAGGGGTTTGCACATCGAGCGGTGCATCAAAGACATAAGCCTTCTGTGTAGCAGTGAGGACACTCCTCGGACTACGGACCCAGTCCGCATCATTGCTTACAATATCTTTCAACTTAATCTTTCTCTAGGAACATATTGAAACAGGGAGCTATAACGTGAGCTATTTATCTACAACATATTTGCAAAGACAATTTAGACTATGTTCATGATAATTGAGTTCATCTAATGAACTCCCACTCAGATAGACATCCCTCTAGTCATCTAAGTGAAAGATGATCCGAGTCAACTAGGTCGTGTCCGATCATCACGTGAGACGGACTAGTCAACATCGGTGAACATCTTCATGTTGATTGTATCTTCTATACGACTCATGCTCGACCTTTCGGTCTTCCGTGTTCCGAGGCCATGTCTGTACATGCTAGGCTCCTCAAGTCAACCTAAGTGTATTGCGTGTGTAAATGTGGCTTACACCCGTTGTATTCGAACGTTAGAATCTATCACACCCGATCATCACGTGGTGCTTCGAAACGACGAACCTTCGCAACAGTGCATAGTTAGGGGGAACACTTTTCTTGAAATTTTAGTGAGGGGTCATCTTATTTAAGCTACCATCGTTCTAAGCAAATAAGATGTAAAACATGATAAACATCACATGCAATCAAATAGTGACATGATATGGCCAATATCATTTTGCTCCTTTTGATCTCCATCTTCGGGGCTCCATGATCATCGTTGTCACCGGCATGACACCATGATCTCCATCATCGTGTCTTTTTGAAGTTGTCTCGTCATCTATTACTTCTACTACTATGGCTAACGCTTTAGCAATAAAGTAAAGTAATTACATGGCGTTTATGTTGACACGTAGGTCATAAATAAATTAAGACAACTCCTATGGCTCCTGCCGGTTGTCATACTCATCGACATGCAAGTCGTTATTCCTATTACAAGAACATGATCAATCTCATACATCACATATATCATTCATCACATCCTTTTGGCCATATCACATCACAAGGCATAAGCTGCAAAAACAAGTTAGACGTCCTCTAATTGTTGTTGCAAGTTTTTACGTGGCTGCTATAGGTTTCTAGCAAGAACGTTTATTACCTACGCGAAAACCACAACGTGATGTGCCAATTTCTATTTACCCTTCATAAGGACCCTTTTCATCGAATCCGATCCGACTAAAGTGGGAGAGAAAGACACCCGCTAGCCACCTTATGCAACTAGTGCATGTCAGTCAGTGGAACCAGTCTCACGTAAGAGTACGTGTAAGGTCGGTCCGGGCCGCTTCATCCCACGATGCTGCCGAATCAAGATAAGACTAGTAACGGCAAGCAAATTGACAAAATCGACGCCCACAACAACTTGTGTTCTACTCGTGCATAGAAACTACGCATAGACCTAGCTCATGATGCCACTGTTGGGGAATGTAGCAGAAATTCAAAATTTTCTACGCATCACCAAGATCAATCTATGGAGCAATCTAGCAACGAGGGGAAGGAGAGTGCATCTACATACCCTTGTAGATCGCTAAGCGGAAGCGTTCAAGTGAACGGGGTTGATGGAGTCGTACTCGTCGTGATCCAAATCACCGATGCTCCTAGTGCCAAACGGACGGCACCTCCGTGTTCAACACACGTACAGCCCGGTGACGTCTCCTACACCTTGATCCAGCAAGGGGAGAAGGAGAGGTTGGGGAAGACTCCATCCAGCAGCAGCACGGCGGCGTGGTGGTGGTGGAGGAGCGTGGGACTCCAGCAGGGCTTCGCCAAGCACTACGAGAGACGAGGAGGAAGAGGGGCAGGGTTGCGCCAACAGGGAGATTGAATCGTATGTATGGCAGCCCAAAACCCCCACTATATATAGGGGAAAGGGAGGGGCTGCGCCCCCACCTAGGTTTCCACCCCTAGGGGTGGCGGCCAGCCCTAGATCCCATCTAGGGGGCGACCAAGGGGGGAGAGAGGGGGGGCGCACCACCAGGTGGGCCTTAGGCCCATCTGAGCCTAGGGTTTCCCCCTTTTCCCTTCTCTCTTTGCCTTGGGCCCTGGTGGGGGGGGGGGGCGCACCAGCCCACCTGGGGCTGGTCCCCTCTCACACTTGGCCCACGCAACCCTCTGGGGCAGGTAGCCCCACCTGGTGGACCCCCGGGACCCTCCCGGTGGTCCTGGTACATTACCGATAGCACCCGAAACTTTTCTGGTGACCAAAAAAGGACTCCCCATATATAAATCTTTACCTCCGGACCATTCCGGAACTCCTCGTGATGTCCGGATCTCATCCGGGACTCCGAACAACATTCAGTAACCACGTACATACTTTCCCTATAACCCTAGCATCATCGAACCTTAAGTGTGTAGACCCTACGGGCTCGGGAGTCATGCAGACATGGCCGAGACAACTCTCCGGTCAATAACCAACAGCGGGATCTGGATACCCATGTTGGCTCCCACATGCTCCATGATGATCTCATCGTATGAACCACGATGTCAAGGATTCAATCAACCCTGTATACAATTCCCTTTGTCTAGCGGTACGATACTTGCCCGAGATTCGATCGTCGGTATCCCGATACCTTGTTCAATCTCGTTACCGGCAAGTCTCTTTACTCGTTCCGTAACACATCATCCCGTGATCAACTCCTTGATCACATTGTGCACATTATGATGATGTCCTACCGAGTGGGCCCAGAGATACCTCTCCGTTTACACGGAGTGACAAATCCCAGTCTCGATTCATGCCAACCCAACAGACAGTTTCGGAGATACCTGTAGTGTACCTTTATAGCCACCCAGTTACGTTGTGACGTTTGGCACACCCAAAGCACTCCTACGGTATCCGGGAGTTGCACAATCTCATGGTCTAAGGAAATGATACTTGACATTAGAAAAGCTTTAGCATACGAACTACACGATCTTTGTGCTAGGCTTAGGACTGGGTCTTGTCCATCACATCATTCTCCTAATGATGTGATCCCGTTATCAACGACATCCAATGTCCATGGTCAGGAAACCGTAACCATCTATTGATCAACGAGCTAGTCAACTAGAGGCGTACTAGGGACATGGTATTGTCTATGTATCCACACATGTATCTGAGTTTCCTATCAATACAATTATAGCATGGATAATAAACGATTATCATGAACAATGAAATATAATAATAATAACTAATTTATTATTGCCTCTAGGGAATATTTCCAACACTCCTTCCTCTGTAGCCGCCGCCGCCCCTACCCACCTCCTCCCAATCACCACCATGTCTCGCAAAGCCGAACCCTCCAACGCCGGTTCTTTCGCCGGTGCCACCTTGTAACGCCCTCGATGAGGCTATATCTCCCACGTGTCGAAGCAAGACTTAGAGGCATAACCACATTGAAAGCAATGTCGCAAGTGAGGTAATCTTCACACAACCCATGTAATGCATAAGGGAAAGAGATACATAGTTGGCTTACAATCGCCACTTCACACAATTACATGAATAAAGCATTACATCATCCAGATACAATCAAGGTCCGACTATGGAACCAAAATAAAAGTAAACTACCCCAAATGCTACACAGATCCCCGATCGACCCCAACTGGGCTCCACTACTGATCAACTAGAACGAAACAACACAAAGGACAAGATCTTCAACGAGCTCCTCCTTGAGCTTGATTGCGTCATCTGCACAGTTCAACGGCACCTGCAAGCTGGGTTTGGAAGTATCTGTGAGTCACGGGGACTCAGCAATCTCACACCCTCGCGATCAAGACTATTTAAGCTTATAGGAAGGGTAAAAGGTATGAGGTGGAGCTGCAGCAAGGGACTAGCATATATGGTGGCTAAACATATGCAAATGAGAGAAAGAAGAGAAGGCAAAAGCACGACCAAACAACTATGATCAAGAAGTGATCCTAGACCAACCTACGTCAAGCATAACTCCAACACCGTGTTCACTTCCCGGACTCCGCCGGAAAGAGACCATCACGGTTACACACGCGGTTGATGTATTTTAATTAATATCAACTTCATGTTTTCTACAACCGGACATTAACAAATTCCCATCTGCCCATAACCACGGGCACGACTTTCGAAAGTTCAAATCCCTGCAGGGGTGTCTCAACTTAGCCCATCACAAGCTCTCACGGTCAACGAAGGATATTCCTTCTCCCAAGACATTCCGATCAGGCTCGGCATCCCGGTTACAAGACATCCTCGACAATGGTAAAACAAGTCCAGCAAAGCCGCCCGAATGTGCCGACAAATCCCGATAGGAGCTGCACATATCTCGTTCTCAGGGCACACTCAGATGAGACATCCTACGAGTAAAACCAACCCTCAAGTTGCCCCGAGGTGGCCCCGCAGTCTACTCGGTTCGGACCAACACTCAGAGGAGCACTGGCCCGGGGGGGGGGGGGTTAAAAAAATGATGACCCTCGGGAGCGCAACTCCCAAGGGAAAAGAAAAGGCTAGGTGGCAAATGGTAAAACCAAGGTTGGGCCTTGCTGGAGGAGTTTTATTCAAAGCGAACTGTCAAGGGGTTCCCATTATAACCCAACCGTGTAAGGAACGCAAAATCCGGGAACATAACACCGATATGACGGAAACTAGGGCAGCAAGAGTGGAACAAAACACCAGGCATAAGGCCGAGCCTTCCACCCTTCACCAAGTATATAGATGCATTAATTAAATAAGAGATATTGTGATATCCCAACAAAATAACCATGTTTCAACAAGGAACAAACTTCAATCTTCACCTGCAACTAACAACGCTCTAAGAGGGGCTGAGCAAAGCAGTAAGATAGCCAAACAACGGTTTGCTAGGACAAGGTGGGTTAGAGGCTTGGCTCAACAATATAGGAGGCATGATAAGCAAGTGGTAGGTACCGCAGCATAGGCATAGCAAAAGAGCGAGCATCTAGCAAGCAAAGATAGAAGTGATTTCGAGGGTATGGTCATCTTGCCTGAAATCCCGCAAGGAAGAAGAACGAGTCCATGAAGAAGACAAATGGACGTAGTCGAACGGGTTCTCACAAACGTGGCGTAATCGGAACCAAGCCGAAGAAGCAACACTGGAAAGAAGCACACAACATAGTAAACAACCAACACACGAACATGGTACGATATGCGGGATGCGGTATGTAATGCATGTGCATGATTTAGAAAGGAATGATTGAACCTGGCCTCAACATGGAAATCCAAGACTGCCACTGGAAAGGTGAGGTGATTTCGGTTGAAATCGATATAAAGATCACCGGAATCGGATGCACGGTTTAGAAATGGCAAGCAAAACAAATATGACACCGACCTACGATAATCAGCAAGTAGGCATGTAAATGCATTAAGTAAAATATGCTACAGCACTCAAACATGACAACAAAATACATGGCAGGTATCCACTCATGAAGCTTGACAAAATATGAACACTGAGCTACGACTAATTCATCCATTAACAGGTTCAAACAAGCATGGCAAAAGTGCAAATGACAACAGGTTTCAGACTTAGTGAAATTAACACAAGTCTGGAATTTATCATCAGGAAGCATAATTTAGAGCATGAAAACTACATGCTACAAGAACTTAACATGGCAAAGCAAGGCATGACATGAAGCTACTCAAAGCACTTAACAAAAGTCCCTTAGTGACCTTGAGCCAAAAGGGATCAGAAAATACAATTGCAAGCATGTGAACATGGCAAAATCATAAACAGATTCAGACTTAGTGAAAAACTGGAGCATGCAAATCAGTCAACGAGTAGGCATGTTTACGAGCTCGATGCACTCACTATAGAGCATGGCATGACAAACTAAGCATACACTCATCAAGAAGACATGGCATAGGAGCTATACATGGCAAGAACAACATCATATCATGCACGGATCAATAGCAACATCCTCGGCAAAATCGCTAAACATGTCAACAATCTGCCAGGATCATTTTATAGCAAAAGTAGAGCTCGATTGACTTAAGCTAGGGTGCTCCATAAATGCAAACAAAGACATGGATGGACAGAGCACCACAATATTAACAAAACATCCTTATTGATCATCCTCAAAAGAGGCACGGATCACTAGGAAACAACATGAACATATGGCATAACAACAAAATCAGGACAAGGACTTAGTGAAATTCTAAGTCCCTGAAATCAGCATTACCGATTACGCTACTTTGCAAGCTTGTGCTAGTCACCACAAATGTCACAAAAATACATGGCAAACACCCGTGTAAAGATGGCATAGCATAAGCTCAGGACCATAGCATGCACACATTAATCATGGCAGAAATGACAAAATGCCATTTGCTGAAACAGATCTGAAATATTCGTCACATAGCCCTCTTCCAACAGCATTTCGGGCATCAATATGAGCTCAAATGAAAATGATGTACTGAGATGAAATGATGTACTCTTCGAGACGAACATTTTGATATGCTACACGCACGAATCGGAGCTACGGATGCAGAGATATGATGGTGCAAAGTTTGCATAAAAATTAGGGTATCGGGGAGAAAGTCAACCCGAGGGGATCCAGATCCAGATCTCGCACTGTAGCAGGCGGCACGCAAAACGAGGATCTCCTCGAGCTCGCCGGAGATGGCGGTTGGCGTGGCCGGGGTCGAGGGAGGTCCGGCAGGGCGGTGGCGGAGGCGGTGGCCGGAGCAGCGCAGGCGGGGCGCGACCGGCGGCGAGCGCAGCGGCGAGACAGCGGGGAGGCGCGCCGGCGCGGCGGCCGAGGGTGGCGGGCGACGAAGGATGGCGGCGGGGCAATCTGACAGAGCAGCGGCGAGGTCCTGCGGCGGCACCGGCGAGGACGGCGAAGGACGCGGGGAGCCAGCGCAGGAGAGCTCGGGCGCTCGGGCGGCGGTGAGATGGGCTCGCGCGGGCCCAATCGGGGTCCCGCGGGCCGCGGCGGCGGAGGGAGCTGAGGCGCGATAGGTGGCGGCGCGGGAGTGGTGGCGGCAAAGCGTCCGGCCGGATCGGACAATGTCCGGCGGCGCGCGAGGGAATTTTAGGGTTAGGGGGAGAAGAGACCCGGAATTTTGGGGAGGGGATCTATTTATAGAGGTAGAGGGAGCTAGGAGAGTCCAAATGAGGTGCGGTTTTCGGCCATGCGATCGTGATCGAACGACCGAGATGATGGAGGAGGTTTGGGTGGGTTTTGAGCCACTTTGGAAGGGTGTTGGGATGCAACACACACGAGGCCTTTTCGGTCCCTCGGTTAACCGTTGGAGTATCAAACGAAGTCCCAATGCACGAAACTTGACAGGTGGTCTACCGGTAGTAAACCAAGGCCGCATGACAAGTCTCAGTCCAATCCGAAAACGTTTAACACTCGCACATGAAAAGAGGTAGAAAGGGACACCGGGTGACATAGGAGCGCCGGAATGCAAAACGGACAACGGGGAAAGTGCTCGGATGCATGAGACGAACATGTATGCAAATGAAATGCACATGATGACATGATATGGAATGCATGACACGCAAGCAATGACAAGGCAACAACGGCGAATAACTGGAAGACACCTGGCACATCGGTCTCGGGGCGTTACACAGCTTCACCTCCGATCGCCTCAACGAGCTCCACATCAAAGACCACGTCCCCGTCATCCTTGACCTCGACTCACCATCCTACAACGCATGGCGCACCTACTTCGCGCTCCTCTTTCATTCCTACCGCCTCATCAAGCATGTTGACGGTAGCGTCGACATCCGCGACATGAAGGACGACGACGAGTGGCTTGCCGTGGACGCCTCCATCGTCAAGTGGCTTTTTCTCACCATCTCTCCAGGTCTCTTCAACATGGTGAACTCCCGTGACCGGTCGGTGTACGCCATGTGGACATGGCTGTGCGACCTCTTCCTCGACAATCAACTCCAGCGTCGTGTTTTCCTCCAAGAGGATTTCTTCACCATGCAGCAAAACAATCTTTCGATTGACGAGTACTACACGCGGATGAAGGTTCTCGCCGATGAGCTACGCGACGTCGGCATGGTCACCGACGACTCCGTCCTCCTCACCAACCTCCTTCGTGGCCTCCACCCCGACCTCGGCCAATCTGCCACCAACCTCTCCCTCATCACGCCGACGTACGCCAAGGTGGTCACGTATCTTCGCATGGAGGAGAAATGTCTTCGTCACGCACCCGGCAAGCGCCTCTCGCCGCGCTCCACGCCGGCACCGTGAAGGGCCCCGCCGCCCTACCGTAGCCTCCCCGCGCACCAGCTCCACAGCCGCCCGCCGCCCCGGATCAGGGCCGCCAGAAGAGGTAGGGAGGCTGCGACGGCCGCGGCCGCAACGATGGTTCTCAGCCCCGCCAAGCGGCTCCCCCCGCTCCTGCCCAGGCTGCGGCGCCCCCGCCCTAGCTCACAGGGTACAACCCCTGGACGGGGGTGGTGCACTGTAATGCCCTCGATGCGGCTATATCTCCCACGTGTCGAAGCACGACTTAGAGGCATAACCGCATTGAAAGCAATGTCGCAAGTGAGGTAATCTTCACAACAACCCATGTAATATAATAAGGGAAAAGATACATAGTTGGCTTACACTCGCCACATCACACAAATATCATAAATAACATTACAAACATCCAAATACACTCAAGGTCCGACTACGGAACCAAAATGAAGATAAACCCCAAATGCAACATAGTCCCCGATCGCCCCAACTGGGCACCACTACTGATCATCTGGGAAAGACACGTAGTATCGTCCTGAGTCCTCATCGAACAGCCACTTGAGCTCAGTTGAATCACCTGGAGCGGTATCATCGGTCCCTGCATCTGGTTTTGGAAGGAATTTGTGAGTCACGGGGACTCAACAATCTCACACCCTCGCGATCAAGACTATATAAGCTTATAGGAAGGGTAAATGTATGATGTGGAGCTGCAGCAAGCGACTAGCATATTTGGTGGCTAACATATGCGCAAAAGAGAGCGAGAAGAGAAGGCAAAGGCACGGTCGAACAACTATGATCAAGAAGTGATCCTAGAACAACCTACATCAAGCATTACTCAAACACTGTGTTCGCTTCCCGGACTCCGCCGAGAAGAGACCATCACGGTTACACACGCGGTTGGTGCATTTTAAATTAAGTTAAGTATCAGGTTATCTACAACCGGACATTAAGAAATTCCCATCTGCCCATAACTGTGGGCACGACTTTTGAAAGTTCAAATCCCTGCAGGGGAGTCCCAACTTAGCCCATCACAAGCTCTCACGATCAACGAAGGATATTCCTTCTCCCAAGACAATCCGATCAGACTCGGCATCCCGGTTACAAGACATCTCGACAATGGTAAAACTAAACCAGCAAAGCCGCCCGAATGTGCCGACAAATCTCGATAGAAGTTGCACATATATCGTTCTTAGGGCACACTCAGATGAGCCAGACGTCGAGTAGGACAGCCCAAAGTTGCCCCTGGTAGCCCCGGACATCGCTCAGTTGGACCAACACTTAGAGAAGCACTGGCCCGGGGGGGGGGGGCTTAAAATAAAGATGACCCTTGAGTCTGCGAAACCCAAGGGAAAAAGTCTAGGTGGCGAATTGTAAAACCAATGTTGGCCATGCTAGAAGAGTTTTATTCAAGGCGAATTGTCAAGGGGTTCCCATTATAACCCAACCGTGTAAGGAACGCAAAATCCGGGAACATAACACCGATATGACGGAAACTAGGGCGGCAAGAGTGGAACAAAACACCAGGCATAAGGCCGAGCTTTCGACCCTTTACCAAGTATATAGGTGCATTAAGATAAACAAGATAATATTATGATATCCCAATAATAAACAAGTTCCAACAAGGAATGATCTCCAATCTTCACCTGCAACTAGTAACGCTATAAGAGGGGCTGAGCAAAGCGGTAACATAGCCAAACAACGGTTTGCTAGGACAAGGTGGGTTAGAGGTTTGACATGGCAATATGGGAGGCATGATAAGCAAGTGGTAGGTATCGTAGCATAGGCATAGCAAAAGAGCGAGCATCTAGCAAGCAAAGATAGAAGTGATTTCGAGGGTATGGTCATCTTGCCTGCAAAGTTCTCAGAGTCGACTTGATCCTCGTAAGTGTACTCAACGGGCTCCTTGTTCACGTACTCGTCTCCCGGCTCTACCCGAGCAAGAACAACAAGCAAAAGGGAACATAATCAACCACGTGCAATGCTCAAGCAACATGATGCAAACATGGTATGATATGTGGGATGAGGTATGTGATGCATATGCATGATTTGCAAAGGAATGATTGAACCTGGCCTCAACTTGGAAAACCAAGAGTGCCACTATAAAGGTGAGTTGATTTCGGTCGAAATCAATATAAAGATCACCGGAATCGGATGGACGGTTTGGAAATGGCAAGCAAAACAAATATGGCACCGGTCTGCGATAATCAGCACGAGACCATCTAAATGCATCAAGAACAACATGCTACAACACTCCAACATGACAACAAAATACATGGCAGGGATCCACTCATGATGCTTGACAAAATATGAACACTGAGCTACGACTAATTCACTCAATAACAGGTTCAAACAAGCATGGTAAAAGTGCAAAAGGTAACAAGTTTCAAACTTAGTGAAATTAACAGCAAGTCAGGAATTTATTAACAGGAAGCAATCTTTAGAGCATGAAAACTACATGCTAAAAAGGCATGGCATGAAGCTATTCAAAGCATATAACAAAAGTCCCTTGGTGACCATGAGCCAAAAGGGATCAGAAAATACAATTGCAAGCATGTGAACATAGCAAAAACATAAACAGATTCAGACTTTGTGAAAAACTGGAGCATGGCAAAACAGATAATGAGTAGGCATGTTTACGAGCTCGATGCACTCACTACAAAGCATGGCATGATAATCTAAGCATACACCTAGCAAGTAGACATGGCAATAACAGCATCATAGCATGCACGGATCAACAACAACAAGCTCGGCAAAATTGCTAAACATGTTAACAATCTGCCAGGAACATTTTATAGCACAAGTAGAGCTCGATTAACTCAAGCTAGGGTGCTCCATAATTGCAAACAAAGATATGTATGTATAGAGCACAACATTATTTACAAAACATCCTTACTGATCATGCTCAAAAGAGGCACATATCACTAGGAAACAACACGAACATATGGCATAAAAATAATGACAGGGCAAGGACTTAGTGAAATTCGAAGTCCGTGAAATCAGCATCTTTAAGTAAGCTACTTTGCATGCTTGTGATAGTCACCACAAAGATCAAACAAATACATGGCATACACCCCTGTAAAGATGGCATGGCATTCTTCAAAACACATGTAGAGCTCAGGATCATAGCATGCACACATTAATCATGGCAAAAATGACAAAAGTGCATTTGCTGAAACAGCTCTAAAACTATCATCACATAGCCCTCTTCCAACAGCATTTCGGGCATCAAGATGAGCTCAAATGAAAATGATGCAATGAGATTAAATGATGTACTCTTCGAGATGAACATTTTGATATGCTACACGCACGAATCGGAGCCACAATGACTAAGTTATGATGCAGTGAAATGAGCAAAAATATAATGAACTCAGGGCAAAAGTCAACCCGAAAATTAGGATTTACTGTAGCGCGGATCAGATCTGGGCACACACGGACTTCGAGGCAGCGGCGCCCTCGCCGGAAATGTCAGGGACGATGGCGGCCGGCAGATCTCGGGCGCGGAGGAGGCCGGAGACGAGCGGGGTGGCGCGACGCTCGACGGGAAGCGGCGTGGGGCTCTCCGGTGGCGAGGCGAGGCCGGGCA